>NC_139577.1:16573027-16915527 GCF_946808225.1 Silurus aristotelis | reverse complement strand
TTTTTATTGTGGTCCCTAACCCGGATGATTTACAACTGACCAGATGAGGGTTAAGGGCCAGCTGTGGGAGCTTAAAGGTACTGGTATGAACCTTCTGACCCAGAGGCCACTAAGCTACCACCTCTCCACATTTTACAGATTTTAGATTAGTGGGATAAAATTAGGAACTTTGCCAAAGATTTAGCAGTATCAATAGATTGCAAAAGGTGCTAAAGATCTAGACCATCACTTTTAATAGGTGATTTGCCTCAGGGAAACCTCTGTTACTCTTTTTCATTCTGTTAGTCAGAATAATATCAGCAACTTCTAGCTGTCTATTTCTTGGCCTTACACATGTGGAAAAATATTTGTTACTTTAAAAGGCACTGCTATTGCTAAGACAATAAATTATTTTTGCAGTAGTTTATTTGGGAAGGGCACCAGGTTTAGTCTGGAGATCTAAAAATTATTTAGCTTTTATTTTCTCAACTGTTGGGTAAAACTTTTATTAGTCATAATTTGTATGCACAAGGATTCTCTAATCTCTACTCATTACAGAATGAAAATTATACATATAAGGCATACAAATACACAGACCCATACAAATATTGTTTTTATATTCAACATTACCCATGAATGTGGCTTAACCTGTGTTCTCTATTAAGATTTGTATTTTTTTCCTCGTTGTTTGGGGTCACTGTGAATGATTAACTTGTGAAAATTATCATACAAAATTTTAATAAACCATTTTTCTTGCTTAAATGTATATTTCCATTCATCCTGAGTTACTGAATTGATAAAATAATTTTAAAAAGTGTATTATTAACACATTAATAATTTCTTAATTAACACATATTTACATAATATAGCTGTTCTATATTTGCTATTAAACAAATATAATTATCTGTTTTATGTGAGAAAAACCACAGACACAAATATATTTTTTTTATCTAAAATTGTAAATTACTTATGTTTGGGGGTCAATCTTTTGATCACACACTAACCAAAAATTACTTAAACGACAATGTCTTGAACGGCTATATTGATAAGAGCTTTTTCGCTTTCAAAACTATACTCCATATCAGCGGTCCCCAACCTTTTTTGCGCCACGGACCAAATTAATGTCAGACAATATTTTCACGGACTGGCCTTTAAGGTGTGGTGGATAAATACAAAAAAAATAAAATGATACGACCGGCATAAAAACTGGTATTTTAAAAATATAATAATAAACGTGAATCCACTGTGTTGTTTTTTGTTCATTTTGCTAGCTTGGGGGTTTCAATTAAGGGGTAATATATTTTGTGTTACCAGCCGGAACAGCTGGTTCCGCTTCTCCTGGTCTGGGGCCTGAAAAGGAGGAGGATAGAATGCCTGGAGCCTAACAGGTCATGGGATAACCAAGGGCACCTTGGGGATGTAACCTGTTTTGTGGTACAAGAAGGCACTGGCCATAACTGGAGTAAACTCCAGAAAAGTGGAGGCCACTGAGAGGGCCTGTAGATCTCCTATCCTCTTAAGAGAGCTATTAGCCAGGAGGAACAGTTAACTGTGAGGTGCCTTCAAAAAGCACCGACCAATGGTTCGAAAATGGGCTTGGATAGAATCTTCCAGGGAGGGTGCTCAAGAAGGGCTATAGCATCCAGCCGTAAAGGAGCTGGTGGAGTAAGGTAGAACCAGAGGGGACAGTGCGACGTCTCTTGGCCGTGAACAGTTCTATTGAGCACTCCCCACCGGAGGTTCTGGCATGCCAGCCTGTACAGGAGGCGTGAGCACAGACCTGGTTGATGTACGAGACCACCAAGGTGTGGTCCAAATGAATCAACATGTGGAGACCTCTGAGGTCCGGGAGGAAATGCTTCAATGCTAGAAGCATGGCCAGCATTTCTAGGCAATTAATATGCCAGAGCGGATGGGGCCATTCCAATAGACCTTGGGCAGAGAGGTCACACATGACTGCTCTCCACCCTGTGAAAGACACATCCACTGTAAGCGTTAAGCAAAAATCAGGAACTCCCACCACGGGGCCCTAAGATAGGAACCTGGGATCTTTCCAAACATCTAAGACACGTAGGGCTTGTCACTTGACCTTAATAGTAGGAAGGGGATTGCCCCTCTGTGAGAACCCTTGGGTCCTGAGCCACCAGTGAAGGGGTCTCATGTGCAGGAGGCAAAGTGGAATCACATTGGATGCTGCTGCCATAAGCAGTCTCTGGAACTGCTTGACAGTGAGTGACTGCCCTTCTCTGACCCTCCTGACGGCCATAAGTCCTCGGATCTGATCTGAGACACGACCTGCTTGAGGGTCAGCATCTTGAACCTGAGTCTCATAAGTGAGCAGTTCTCAGACTCTCTGTCTGATGGAGAGACCACCTCAATAAACTTCTTACTCAGCAGAGCGTTTACTTCTTGTTCCATGACCATAGCCTGCTCAGTTCCCACCAGGGTAAGACACACCCCGTTAAACCGGGGCAGAAGAGACCCAAACTGAATCGTGTGGCCTCTGTCTACAGTCTGCAGGACAAACTTCTAAGGCTGCCAGGTAGACCCCTAATGGTATCAGTCTCTCAAGACTGACCTCTGGTATGCCTAGAGCCAGGGCTACGCCTTGGTGCAGCTCTGGGGGCCTCAAAGAAGGCAGCGAGCTCTCCAGGTCCGCTTTGGAGGCCGTGTGGAAACCGGGGAGGGTGCTTGGAGCTGGCCGTGCCCTGAAGCACATTTTATGTTCCTGAAAGGGAACTAAATATAATGTGTAACATTGATAAAACTGATTGATTGAAACTGAAACAAATGTATATTAAACCACTATTGTGTAATCAAAATGAAAGTGGAAAATAATTTAGATTTCTTGTGGTCTTGCATTGTACGACATCTTCCATCATGACTTTTCTATCAAAAAACGTCTCCCAAATTGAGCCCAGCCTATAATCAGTAACAGTAATGACTCCCAATGTTCAATCCATTTTCTCAGCATACCACAGCTCTCTCCTGGTCCCACTTTTTGGTGATCTTACACTTTTATATGCTTTCTCTCACATTGCTGCAGCAAAACTCATGTTTTTGATCATTGGTGCTCTAGCAATTTTACAACTAAATGGAATAGATATTCAGACGTGCACAGCCCTCTACCACCAATTAGTATTGTTTACCAATTATGGGGAAATTCTATACCTATAAAAGTATAGAAATGTCTCTTACAAAACAGCAAAACAGTAAGTAGACCAAATCTTTCCTATTACAAATTTCTGGAGCAAAATGTCTGCCTGTACTATATAATTACCTGCAAAATGAGACTAATCATCAGATAGAAGTAAACAGCATGTGCTCTTGTTAGAGACAGTTTGGTCATTCATCAAGATATGTTTTTTTCCCAGATCTCTGAGTCAGCACATCATTTACCTGTAATAAACACAATATTAAGAGGAGTTGTCCACTCTGCTAAACGTGTCTGTTTTTTTTTTTTGTGTGTGTTTCAAGATATTGCAGATCTTCAAGAAAGTGAAGAAGGGTATTACATTCACCAATCCTAAAAAGTAGTAATGGATTGTATTGCAGTGGTAAATATCTGCTCTAGTGATTAATGATCAGCTACAAAAAAGGTCATGAAATGTAATTTGCAATAATTACTGCACTTAACATAATGGCTTTGCCTCTAAATGAGCATAAAGTGCTTAATAATGAAGCACAGTGGTTTAAAGAGCCAACAATGCAGTATTATGGACCAAAGGGAACAAGTGGGTTTGAAATTCATGAGAAATTAAAGTGAAATGGAGACACCAAAAACTTTCCCAAATAAAGGGAGGGAGGAAAACAGTTATTACTTCTGTCATCTTACCACTCAAAGTCAGCTTCTCAGTTAGATCTGGATAATACATTTTAAATTTAATTTACTTTAACACAAAAGTTCAAAGTAAGAATCACCCCATGCATGAAACTCACACACTGCTGTCTGAATAGAGTCATTGTAGAGTTGTATATGAAGTTATACCTGGTATATTTTACATAGTGGACAATATTAACTCACTACACACAGGTCCATCATGTCTGAATACAGCTCCTTATGATTAACGCAAAACTGTTGTAGTAAAGATTGCAAAAGCAAAATCTCAAATTAAAATCTTATTTGGTGCATCACTGGGAGCAGGAAAGGTAAGCAATGCAGCTGGGGACCTTAATAATTTATTTGTATGTTTATGGATTCATTGTATTTTAATGTAACACAAAGAAGACAAACAACATAAACTTATCAGGAAGTAGGATTTTGAAGCAAAATAAAAGTCATGGACTAGAAATCATAATATTATTAAAAATAAACAACAATTAGGCGACAAGGAGCAAAATGCAAGAGACGACCAAAATATTTATGCTCATTATTAAAGGTGCAAACACTCATGAGACATGATCTGGTGAGGTGCAGTGGATGGTAAATATAAATGTAAAATGGTGGGAAATGTAGTCATGCACTAATCAGGAAATGCTCTAAGCAAAATTTGATTGCCTTCATGCATGTTGTAGCATGTCAATTAAATAAAATGTAACATCACTATCTAGGCAAATTACTTCTAGGAATATAAGGAATCGGGCAGTAGAAACAGTTATTCTGCGTTTTACAAGAAGAGATTATTTACGGGCAAGTGACCAGCTGCATACAAATAGCAGCAGGTATTGACAGTGAAACAGTCCTTTAAAATCAGACAGGATGAGAACACTTCCTTCTTCCACATCCTAAAAGTGTTAACTTTTTTACTCAGATCAGGTAACTGACTTATTTTCATATTGAAGAAACTGTATTGAGATGTCTTTGTGACAATATATATTTTAAGAGCCTATGCCCACTACAGCCTCAGCTTTCTGTTCCTTTCTGACAGAAGTGTAACCTGATGGTCTTCTGCTTCTATAGACCATCTGCTTTAGTGTTTTAAGTGTCATCACAGAAGTTGAGTGGTTATCAGAGTTACTGTAGCCATTTTTTGTAAGCTCCAGCAAGTCTGACCATTCTCTGTTGATCTCTCTCAAAGCATTTCCGTACTTTGCTGCTGCTCACTGGATATTTTTCCTGAGTAAACTTGTGAATGAAAATCATGTCAGGAGACAGTCATTTATTAAAACAACAGACAAAGAAATCAAACAAAACAAAACAAACCCACACATATCCAATTTTAAATGCAGGTATCAAGACAGACAAAAACCAAGACCAAAATCAAGAAAGAAGATACCACAACAAAAATACCGTCAACACCTTGTGTGTCCAAACTTTTGGTCTGTACTGTATATATATTATATATACAGTACAGACCAAAAGTTTATATATAGTATATATACAGTACAGACCAAAAGTTTGGACACACCTGCTCATTCAAAGAGTTTTCTTTATTTTGATGACTATGAAAATTGTAGAGTCACACTGAAGGCATCAAAATTATGAATTAACACATGTGGAATTATATACATAACAAAAAAGTGAACTGAAAATATGTCATATTGTAGGTTCTTCAAAGACGGCATCAAGAGAATGCCAAGAGTGTGCAAAGCAGTAATCTAAGCAAAAGGTGGCTACTTTAAAGAACCTACAATATGACATATTTTCAGTTGTTTCACACTTTTTTGTTATTTATATAATTCCACATGTGTTAATTCATAGTTTTGATGCCTTCAGTGTGACTCTACAATTTTCACACTTTTGGTCTGTACTGTATATATATACAGAAAGCTTAGTAATGCAAAGAGTTATAGTGGGCAGGACTTCACAAAAATAGTTCAGTATCTTAGCAGCATGAAGAAAATGTTAAAGAAGTACAGTACACAAACCCTTTTCAGTATGCACAATAATTCATAATTATTGTGAATTGTGTAAATGCACCCACAAAATGTCAGCTAATAAATGACAAACATTCATTCAGGACAAACATAAACATCTTATTACCCTCACAAATATTTGATAAAGTTTACTTTATTATAAATGTTTATCCATGCCCTTTCCTAAAACTAATTGAAGAGGAAGGCAAAGCAGGTTGAACCTCACCAGTACTCCAATAATATGTTATACACTTTTACAGAGAATGTGCAATGCTTGCATTGCATTCCTGTTGCTTTAGCTTGCCAAAACGGTGTCTCTTGTTAAATTGATTCGAGTGTGCTTTTTTTCCTGTGAAGTACCATTCAGAATTGAACTCCAAACAGCATGGCTGGAAGCCAACTTTTTATTATTCTTTTCATTTCTGAAAGCATTCGGGAAAGTTTTTGTTTGATTCTCTCTCTCTCTCTCTCGCTCTCTCTTTCTCTCTCTCTCTTTTTCTCTTTCTATCTTTCTCTCTGTCTGTCTCTTTGAATCATTCATTCACGCTCTCACCACCCACAAGCTTATTGACTTATTGGAGCTTATTGACAATAATGAGATATCAAGTACAGTAAAACCCCGTTGTACGAGCATAATTCGTTCTTGAAAATTGCTTGTAGGTCCATTTGCTCGTACGTTTCGAACTGATTTTCACCATGGGAATGAATGTAAAATTCCGAGATCTTATTCGATCGCTTATTTCTGCACTTAAAAAGTATTTGTAGCCTATTTTACCAAACAAATACACCGCAAATTGCCGTAATGTACACATAATATAACACTTACTCATGTGGTAGTGGTTGATTGCGACACGCACCACGCTCGTAACCTCCCCGGTTTCCATTTATTCTATTTACTTTCGTTTTCACAGCACCATCACTGATTTTCTTGGGAGACATTTTTTCTAGTTTTCTAGATTTCTAGTGAAATAAAAATATAAAACTAAAAAAAGTTAAGTTTTTGCTGCACTGAACAAAGAGAGCGACCAAGTGATACGTCATCAACTCAGCGACTGATGTGACCCTCCGCCGAAAACGGGGAACCGGCAGTGTGGGTTTGCTCGTGCCTTCGAAATTTGCTCGTGAAACAGGGTAAGATTTTGTGAGGGAGTTTGCTCGTATCCTAGTTTGCTCGTACAATAGGTAGCTCATACAACAGGGTTTTACTGTACATAAATCAATGCCAGGCCACCTAATAGGCCATATAAACGGATTTGATAAGAAAGCCCTCATGTGGCTTTTCTTATTTCAGTTTTTAAAAGTGATTGCCAATTATTTGCTTGTTGTGCATTCATTGTGTTGTCAATAATTGTGTGGCCACTTAACCACTGAATTATGTGCCAGTTACCTGACTTGGCTAGGCTTTTTTAATTTTTTGTTTGAGTAAATAAATTACCTGCTATTCACATAAATCATAGGAGCAACAGAAGTAACAAAAATGTGAACTATGTTGTACTATATTTGAGTAGAATCGAAAGAAAGAAAGAAAGAAAGAAAGAAGGAAAGAAGGAAAGAAAGAAAGAAAGAAAGAAAGAAAGAAAGAAAGAAAGAAAGAAAGAAAGAAAGAAAGAAAAAACGAACGAACGAACGAACGAACGAACGAACGAACGAAAGAAAGAAAGAAAGAAAGAAAGAAAGAAAGAAAGAAAGAAAGAAAGAAAGAAAGAAAGAAAGAAAGAAAGAAAGAAAGAAAGAACATACAGTATATATATATATGGCCTTCAATACTTGCTGCTTTTAAAGAATAGCAATAAATACCCACTGATTAATCCAGGATAGAGACCATTCTCGTTTACTTTTCTTTTTTGTTTCCTTTCCTATCTATGTCTAGTCGCTTTATTATGCTTTTAGTAATTATTTCTCAATTTTCTCACAGATGACTTACCCTGACACTATTACCTTCAGAATGTTTTCCAAAGGCAGACAATGAGTAAGCCTCTGTGCTTGTCTTGTCCAACCCTGAGAGACAAGCCAATTACTTTGATTAGGACAAACGTGGTGCTAGAATTTGATTAAGTACAGCACGTTGCCCTTTCAAGGACTCCCGAAAGCTTATTCTGTTGCAGCAGTGTCAGCTCTGCACTCAGACAACACAGTCATAGCTCTCATACAAAGAGGAGCTATTGATCATTACACATTTATTCACTAATTTTGTATGTTTCAGAAGTAATCACTGATATAAAATATGTGCAGTAGCTTCCATTAACATGAAATCTTTGATGAAGCTGGTCCATATGAGGTATTTACTCCAACACTCATTCTTCCTTTTGACACATTGCATACATACCATGCATACATACCATGCATACACACACACACACACACACACACACACACACACACACACACACACACACACACACACACTTTCACATACTTATTAATACATAGGAGCAATTTAGCCCACATACTGACATGTTTCTGGAAGAGGGATTTACAGAATCTAGAGGTAACCCACAAGGACACTAGAAAATACTGCAAAGCAACTGTACATAGACAATAACCTCAGCTGGCAGCTTGAATTAATTTAATTGAGGAAACAAACTAAATCCCATTAATTTAATAAGCCTGCTGCATTTATAAAAAAAAACCTTAAAAAAAAAAAAAAATACACCAAAAAAAAAAGATAAAATAGTTGTTAAAATAGCTGTTCTTATTCTCTCTATGTTGTTTCTCTTATTTTTTTATTTGTGTTTAAAACTCACTGAAGTATTGTAACAATGACATGTTAATGATTTTTTGTGCTACTCAGTTGTGTTTTATAGTTTTTCATAAATGTAGATACAATGTTCAAATTCGCAATGTTTTTCTTTTTAAAGCCTACTAGCACAATCATTAATTAGTGTCAGAAAGATCAATTTTTATTTGCCGAATACTCACTAATAATGTAACATTCGATTTACTAAATAATAGAAATTGAGTTTAAAAGCTGGTTTTTTAGTGCACAGCCACAATAGAAATTACATAAGATTCAATAAAGTTATGAATACCTGGGAATTCTGGATTTAAGATCATTTTCTCATAGAGAAAAATCATAGAGTTTTTCTCTCTAAATATTTTCCTAGACATTTCTGTGACATTGGATCTACATATCAATCGGCTGAGTGACAAAGACTCATTGAAGCACTTTATGTACAGCATAGGAGTCACAGAATGCAGTAAAAAAAGAAGAGCTCAGCTGCTAATTGAACAATACTTGCCTTTTTATATTCATATACATTATATTCATATTCATATATTTCAGGCTTCAGCATATCTCAAAAGAAAGGAGTCTGAACCAGTGTCCACATAATACGCTACTGTAAATAATTTGACAATATGTTAATTAGAAGGAATATATGTCCATGCATGTATAGTATCAAATATATCTCAAATAAATTGCATTTAATATAATGATAATTCAACTATTATGAAATAAATAAATTTTTTACTGTTCAGTTATTTTCATCAAACAAGGCTTAGTGGTACAAATAGTGTTCTCATACTCCAGGGATTGAAATTTGCTTAGTTCTAGTTATTGTCCTTGTAAAATCTGTTCTGTGTAGTCTGTGTAGCACATTTCTGTTTACCTCATGAGATTGTTTTTGGACAGTCTTTCTCTAATTAAAGCGCATCTCCAATATATCAGTGTGTACATAAAAGGTGTAATTAGTTCCTGAAATGCTGGAGAATACTCAGAGCAACATGCTGCTAATGAAATAAGCAAATGAATATATAAACACATAAATAAGTAATTGTTATTACTGTGGTTGAATGCACACAAATAGCAAAACAAAACAAAACAGCAACGTTCCAAAATCTAGTGAAAAAAATCTAGTTTTCCCAGAGGAGTTGAGGTTATTATAATATTATAATAAATTTAGAATTAAATATTGAAAAAACAAATACAGTTCAGGTGTGTTTGTGGTCAGAAACCATTGGTGCTCTTGTGCATATTGTTTGTGTAAGGCTTAAATAAAATGAAATGCTTTTATGGAGAAACAACACGGTGCACACAAGTGAAAATAAATGGCCTCAGATAGAACAATGAGGTTTCTTTGGCACGCATGTTAATTTTGTTTAAAGACACACAGGATGAGCACTACTGAACACATTTATAACTTTAGCCCTTTAGAATACTTAAGGTTTGCGCTATTATATACGCATTGATTTTTCACACACTGAAGTGCACTCAGATGTGAGCAAATCACACATAATGAGGAAAAAATACATCATTATTTAGACCTCAGGATTGTCTGTGGACCATAGCAATGCCTGGATAGAAGCAGGCTTGGGAAAAACTTGGGGATAACCTCTTAACTCATTGTGTATGAACAGAAGGAAAGAAAAAAGGTACTGCAAAAAAATTTCTGCTTGAATTACCTAATATCAATCAAATTTCAACCCCTTAGTGCTCCAAAAGTGGTGATAATTTTAAATATCTGTACTCCAGCCAAAAATACAAATACCTAGTGACACCAAGTAGCTCCTTCAGAAAGCTGTCAAGAATTTTTCCTGCAGTCAGGTAAAGAAGTCCAACTTCCATGTCTGTCTTTTAACAGTTCATTCTGTATATTGTCAGTTAGACAGTTTCCCAATGTTAATGTGCTAAATAACTTAGATGCAAGACAAGACTTAGCATCACTAAAAAAGTTATAGTTTTGATGACACTTCAATTAAGATTATCTGTCAGATATCTGCAGGTTTATTGCATACATATGTGCAATCATGTATGTGTGTGTGTGGGTGTGGGTGTGTATCCATGCACATCTTTTCATGAATATTCTAATACATGTCCATAAACTCTGGTGTTTTAAAGACCTGACTGAATAATGGACTGTTTATCACCCCTTTGTGCTTTACTAGAGCTAGAACAACATATGAACATAGAGTACATGAGATCTACATACGTCTACACTTTAATGTAAGTGTGTATGTGTGTGTCTGTGTGTGTGTGTGTGTGTCTAAAGGTTCTCTCTTCTACAGGGAGAGAAGTATAAGCCAGGGTTGGTATAATGAGTTTTTTTTTAAAGTAAACCGTTAATGATGACTAATGCTTATTAACTTATAAGTAACTTATTATTAAGTCTGATTTTGGCCATGATGTAAACAACTGTGCTCTTACATTTCCTTTCTTTATATTAATGACAGAGAAAAGGTTATTGGAGTGATTTGTCCCTAACTGCTTTGAGACAATTATAGTTCGTCCATTGAGTGTGCCAAATTAATTATTGATTAAAAGTAAGTGCATGTTGTACAAATATATTGAATTTAAGTTTCTATAATTATATTCTTACCCAGACCTTATATATTAGGTATTTGTCATGTGTCCAAATGTGTCCAGACACACAAACCTTTTAAGGATTGCTCATTTTGCATTCAGAAGCAATATCACAATTAAGATCACTTTATTTCTAGGAAGCATACTAATTCATACATTAACACTCTAAGGCTAATCAGTGAACTTTACCACGTAATTAGCTGCTTTGAAGTTTTTTTTCTTGCTGGATCCAGTATCAAGATAAGGCTGCAAGATAAGCCAGCTGGTTGGTATTCTGTACCCAAGGGAAAAAAACGAGTACAAACTGATCTAAAATGAGAATGCATCAACAGAATATTAAATTCAGTGAAGGCTCTAAGATTTAGCGATCCATATCAAGGAAATGGAACATTCCTGGGGCCAGTGGGTCCTTACTTTGATCATAACAGACATTGCAAATGCTTCAAAATTAATGATCATTTTGATGGAACAGGTGCAAAATGAATTTTATAAGGACAGGGTAGACCTGTGACAAACCACGTTGAAACATGGAACAGGACATATGCATTGCCTTCCTGACACAGGTAACATTGCACCTTAGCTTAGGTTGAATATTTACATATAGATATAAAGCATGACATGCAGAGCTATGAGGCAAAACAGTAAGAGAAATAAATTGGATATTTCATGAGGACAAATATCTACTTTAAATAGATGATTCTGATAACTGCACATATTTGATTACCTGTCAAAATTCAACAGATACTGCATATTGTGAGTGAACTAGAAAATCACAAGCACTTTCCAGAGTGCACCTGTGAACATAAATATATGTTCAATAAATGGCAGCCATTCCAGTGTGAAGATAATAACGCATAATTTTTTCTATTTCATCTATTCGTATTTCATACGAGTGTGAACAATGTGCACGGGCTGAAAATATGTCATCAATTTAAACTACTCTTGTGATAATATTGATGAAAATATTTTAAGAAGTTGTACTTTATTGTATTACAACTACAAGATGTATTGCATTTTTATATGCTGAGCTTTGTTTAAAGACACAATTTCATAGGTTGTTTTGGAACTGTGAGTTTTTATTATTTATTTTTTTTTCAATTTTATCCAGGTCATATTTAAACTTCCACTTTTATTTAATAAAATGTAATTCCATAAAATAATAAAATTATAATTATAAGTTTTTGCAACTTTACTGGGCAGGTACAAAATGTGAACTTTATTGTTGCTGCTTTTTGCTGCATTCTTTCATAACTACTGAAAACCTGAAAATATGATTAATCATGTGACAGAAACAATATATAATATGCACTCTGTTGCAAAAAGAATATTGTGGTAAGTGTGCCTATATTAATTATCCTACTCTCTGTCACTTTATCTTCTGTTCTCTCCTATTTCTAACTATTTTGCTTTATTTCAATAGCCAATTAACATACCTATTTTATATTCAAACATTTAAATATGAAAGACATGTAAATGATTTTTCTCTGTTTGCTTGCCAAACACATTAACACATTGATCTGCAGATGAAAAGCTGTTTAACCTCTAGCTTTTACTAAATAAATCAATAAACCTCAATTCTTGTCAGTTCTCATGGACTTCCAGTCCACATTTTTCTCTCACATTCAAGAATTATGATTTTCTCTTGCTGTAAATGACATTCCCTACTAGTTAATCTATACACTACATTCACTGCTCAGCTACATAAGTCTGGCTATATTATTTTAATTATAATTTAAGAAAAGGCGGACATTTTTTATTATCTCTCTCTCTCTCTCTCTCTCTCTCTCTCTCTCTCTCTCTTTCTCTCTGCATTTTGGAAATTCTATCTTTTTTTTTTTTTTTTTAGTTTTTTTAAAACAGCTTTTTAAAGCCCAGACATGGAGGATGTTTGTCCTCTATTCTTTACACACACTCCATTTGCACTTTAAGACTGATGAGGAACAGATACATAGCAAGTTAATGGTAAGCTTTTGATACAGTAACTCCGCTGGGTCCCCTGTGAAAATGCTGATAAGCCCTTGTCTTATGTTTAATTCCCCTCAGAGAAAACTAAAGAATCCAGTATGAGATCTCACCAAGCCAGAAGTCCACATTACTGGTAGTCTTAATAAACAGATATCAAGTAACCTTTTGATATGCAATCCACTATATATAGTTTGTGCAATTTATTTTTTATTCTATCACCCCAAATGCTTACTCAAACAATACTGGGCTGATGCATGATGGATAGAGTATGCACTCTTACTCAATTATTCCCAAATCCCAAATACATGTGCTCTGTCGACAGAGAATCTTGAATCTGCATAATGTGTCAGCAATATTAACCTTCTTATGTAGAAGTCATTTTATAATTGCTGTCTGATCTTTCTGTTCCTGTGAAGTTCACTGAGACACCAAGTGGTTGGTGTATAAATGCCTTCTGTCATACACATAACCGCAGAGGGTGTAAATCACCACTATTCTATAAACTTACTGAAACCTACTCTGTTGATGAAGCCAGCATTATAAAATCAGCAGAAATTATTACTTCGCAACAGCAGAAAATAAGGGACATGGAATGTTAAACATACTGTATAAACAAATTCATAAAGGATATCTTTAACACTGGCAGTGCACTTTTAAGATTTTTTTATGTGGTATTTTTAAGGACTAGTACCTGAATATAAAGTGGGCAACCTAGTGAATATTTTGCATGAAATTTTTTTTTTTTTTCAATTGTGTATGTGCATATTTTGTATATTGTGATAATTTGGAGGATCTGAGCTGATTTCACTATATTTATGTCAGCATAATTTTTCATGTCAGCATAATTTCTCAAAAATGTAGTCAGGAAAAATAAAGAAATATTCCATCTTAGCAGTCATGACTTGTCTATAAGTGCAGGTTGGGCAGAAGTCCACCATACATTATTTTGTACATTATACTGTTATATATACATTATACTGTTATAATACATTATATTGTTAATAAAAAAATACTATAATAATTACTCCATATCCTCTCCAGATATTGTAGTCATGGGGTTGTGACATCAACTCCATAGAGTTATTAGTACACCTCATGAAAATAGGAACAAGAGCATGTGGTAATTAACACCTGTTAGAATAAGAATCAGATTGGCCAATGCACTTTCTATGAACATTTTTAGTAAAGGATAAGTAGCAGACAGAACAAATCAGATCACTTGCAACCAAGAAATTAACATCTTTTATATCAAAAAGATTAGATGAACTCTAAATATTCTTTTCTTCAAGCAAAACTTAAGTTTAAGTGCAGACAGTATGTAGAACACTTTAATCGCTATTTCATGAAATATTGCAAAGACTGAAATAGAGAAACTGTGATTGTGGAGTGCATAATGTCCATATGTACAAAAAAATACATTTGCATTATGTGCAAATGTATTGCCTTGTTTCCCATGCAAAAAAGGTGAGAACATAAAGTCTTTTCTAATGCTGTTTTATTACTGTGTGGTTTTGAGAGTTTGCTTTGTGACCCTGGATAATGACATTATCCCTTATGTGCGCTTTTTATATATGGGACACTCCTGTTGTGTATAAAAGGCAGCTAAACAAAGGTATTTCTAAAACTGTTCAAAACCATCTGCTGGGGTTGTTGGAGTATTTCAAATAAATTACTTGTGTTCTATAGAAGGAATCAAGAAAGCAGCTTGACTTAATCCTTGTTTGCCCTATGATATTACAGAACTACCTGTTGGTCTTTACTTTTCTAGAAAGCTAGATATCATAAAATATATGTGAGAATTGGCTAATAAGAAATTGACAACTCAATTGAAATAAATGGAATTGAACATTTTTTTTTAAGATATTGAACTACAAACAGATGCTATTTTATGGTTACTTACACAGTAAAATACTCTCTGTAATGTATGGGGTAATAATACAAAATGTAGATGGTATAGATTATTTAATTTTCTTTTCACTTTCCCAATGTCTTCATTGTCCTGTTGTTATCTGGTATGTAGTAATACATCTGTAGTGCAGCATTGAGGGTCTCCAGAGACAGAAGATATGGCAAAGAGACGGATAGTGGTGCATTACTAAGAGCTTCTTCCCGCGATGCACATTCCTGTTCCTTTACCCCCACTCTCTTTTTCTTCTTCATCTATTGTTCATGAGCTCGCCCTTGTTCTCAGTCCTTAGAGAGGCTGCTAAACAGCTGAGGTGGCGTTGCCCACGTTCATCTTTTTCATTGGGTGCAGCCTCCAAAGCTCAGGCCTATTTATCACACACATCATAGGCATAGGTAGCTACAGAAACAGAGGAGGAAAGGTAGTACATGAATAGGGCTAGAGAGAAGAGAGGGCCAAGAGGTAATGGAGAGGGGGGAGATTGGGGGTTAAGTATGGGTTAGTATTGCACATGATTCAGAAAAAACCTACAAAGGATTGCTGAGGAAAGTGGGTGAATGTTAAGAATAAATAATACATAACATAAAACCAGCTGCCTAATATTGTGTATGGACCATTTGTGTCACCATAACAGCACTGACCCATTGAGGCATGGACTCCACAAGACTCCTGTAGGTATGCTGTGGTATCTGACACAAAGCACAACCACAACCACAGATGCTTGATCAAATTGAGATATGGAGAATTTTGCAGCGTGTCACGGCATATTATATTGCTGTAAGAGACCACTGCTATTAGATACCATTGCAATGAATCGGTGTTCTTAGCTGCAACAGTGTTTAGGTAGGTGGTTTGTGTCAAAGTAACACATGAATGTAGGGCATAAGGTTTTCCAGCAGAACATTGCCCAGAGCATCACCCTGCCTCCATCTGCATCTGGTTTATTTCTGATGCCTATTTTAGGTACTTTCAAGTGATGGACAGGTGTCAGCATAGGCACTTTGGCCAGTCTTCCCCCAGACACATCAAAATAGAATGCACTGCAATGCACAACGTGTTTTGAAATTGTAGCAATCAGTGTTACAATACCTTTTTTGAATGGCTAATCTTTGCCCCCCCACTCACATAAGTAAGTCTTGGTCACCAATGACCCTGTCATCGGTTCATCTGTTTTACTTCCTTAAACCACTGTTGGTAAATGCTAAACATTGCATACCATGAACACCCCACAACACTTTCTGTGTTGGTGTTGCAATGACCCAATTATCTTGCCATCACGTTTTAGCTCTGTAAAGTCACTCAAATCTTTATGTTTGCCTATTTTTCTGCTTCCAACACATCAACTTTGTGAACTAATTGTTTACCTAATTAATAATTTAGGATTGACCATTAACAGGTGCCATCATCAGTGGTTTTAATGTGTTTGGCTGATCTGCATATTTTGATTATATTATATATATATATATATATATATATATATATATATATATATATATATATATATATATATATATATATATATGTGTTATAATAAATATAACACACACACATGACTTCTTGTCATGTACAACACATGAACTTTGCATAGGGGCTTGTGAATACATTCAAAATAAGCTATCCTCCTGATCTTATCCTACCGTATCATCTCTTTTCATCTCTTTATGGCTGTCATTATTATTTTTCATACTTTCTAAGCCATTTGAGCTCCATGGCTACTAGCCTAAGTTCCCTCATTAGCTTGATAGCCTTGTTATCTATCACTCCCACACTGTCCGTGAGTTAGCTATGAAATGTTCTCTTTCTGCTTATTTTGGTTTGTATCTCGTTCCTTAATGAATGTGAGCTCACACTGTGGCTCTTTTTACATGGCTGAATCAAATGTGTCTAAATGTAGGCACTGATTAACACACAGCAGGATTATAATTGATATTGGGAAATGCTAACTTCCTGTTCTATGCAGCTAATTTGTAGCACTAGATCTGAGGAGACAGGGACCTGTGGAGCAACAGAGCCAGTTCATTTCAGGATTAATGTTCTGCTGAGTCCCTACTGACACTGCTGCATCTCATGAATTTGGTAATATTGTCGCATACTGCCATCCCTTAATTAGTGTGGCAAAAAGTCACAATGCGTATGTTTAATGAACAGGTGGCTAGATGGTTTCTTTTAAGTGGAATTGTAGGAGAACAAGCTCATGACCTAAGGCTTGTGTCAATGAATGTATCTTTATGTGGACAACCTGGCACCATTTACCCTTAAAGTGTTTTATTTGTTTGTTTGTTTGTTTGTTTGTTTGTTTGTTTGCATCAATGCATTTATTTGTAGCCTTGTTGGTTGAATTGACAGTCACTATCAGCGCACCTCTCACCCTCTCATATTAGTGATGGACATTCACTTGTTCATGCACAGTTCATGCAGAAGTGCACATGCTGGGAGATACTGACCTGAAGGGCTAAAAATAACTCCATCTACCTTAAGGAGGCTAATACAGCTTTTTAAAAAAACATATGTAAAACGATTAATTGTAGTCATAAACAGTAATATTCACGATGATTGGTCATCTAATACTGCCACCTGTGGTTAGTTACCTATCTAAAAAAAGAGCAGTGTGCTATATTATTATACTAGACTTAAACCTAAATATTTAGCTACACAAAACACTTTTAGGTCAGTCAATAGATTGTTACAAAATGTAGTCAGTGTTAGCTTCTTTGCTTTACCCAGTCACATTATTCACTCATGTTGGTTTTCTAGTTATGGTATCAGTGCTTTGAGCTACAGCTTTGACATCAAAATGAGCAACATAACAGAAAAATGGCAAAGAACTCCCTGCTGAGGATCGGTTAAAATGATTTACAGCAGAGATGATTTTGGTACAGAACTGTCAAGCTTTTTAAGTGCATATATTACTTTCCCTAACATCTTGTCCAATCCTGGTTTATTCCTTATTTATATTGCATTCAGTGTAAATAAGATTTATGCACTGGGGTGATCCTCAGATTACTGTCTGTGTGGAGTTTCTCAGGTTAATCCACAGTCTACTGAAGGTTTTGCAAATACTGAATTAATAATTTATGCACTTAATTCATTGTTCATCAATAAGCTTCATTCAGTGTCCACAAAGGAAGGTGAATAATCCTCTCTCTCATGCTCTCTCTCTCTTTATGCAGAACTGTGGGTTTCTGAATATGTAAAAAAATATTCTTTAGTCGATTTACCAAAGGGGGAAATGAGTTTATGAGCTAAAGCATTAGTTGCTGGAATAACGAGCCACATTATGTTGCAAGCCCTTGGCAAGTTTTTCTCACTAGTGACTCTTTAAAAATGTCCTGGGTGAAAAGGTGTCGTAAAGCTCTCTCTTTCTCTTTAGTCATAATTTTCCTGCCTTTGGGAAGGATAAGAGGATGCACATGCTAATGTGTTTATCTTTTTGAAAGTCATAAGCATTTTTTTTTTTACTTCATCATTATTACAATGTAAAGGCTGTTGTGGACAATCACACCCATGCATGGGCCTTTCCCAAGCTGTTGCCACTGTCTCCTACAAGATCAAAGGACAGAATGTGTTTGTATGCTATTACATTTAAATTTCCCTTCCCTAGAACTAAATGGCCCAAACCTGTGACCTGCACAAAGCCCTCAAAGGTCTCAACACTAAAGACTTTTGGTATACACGGACTATATGTGTCAAGAATCCACCTGCCATGCCCCCCTCGGCAGGCGACGGCTCACCTCCAAGTTCCCCACAAGGCGACAGCTCACCTCCAAGTTCCCCACAAGGTGACGGCTCGCCTCCAAGACTCTCTGACGCCGACGTCTCGCCTCCAAGCCTCTCCGAGGGTGACGACATAGACCGGAGTTCCTCTCCAGGCGACGTCACTCCTCCGGGTTTCTCTCCAGCGACGTCCCTCCTCCGAGCTCCTCTCCAGGTCACGTCGAAATTCCTCTGAGGACGACAAAGCCCTCCCGAGCTCCTTCCAAGGTGCCAAAACACTCCAGAGACCTGCTGTGGATGCCGTCAGACCCCAGGACACCCGCAGAGGACACCACTCCGCTTCTGTCCTCCGCCGAGGGCGTCGCTCGGCCTCTGAACCCCGTCGAGGGTGTTGCTTAGCTCCAGACCTCCGCCGAGGGCGTTGTTAGGTCTCTGGGCTCTGCCGAGGGCATCACTTGGCCTCTGGACTCCACCGTGGTCGTCGCTTGGCCTCTGGACTCCACCGTGGGCATCACACGGTCTCTGAATCCCGCCGTGGGCGTCGCTCGGCCCCCTCGGCAGTTGTCATGCTGCCTCGCTCTGCCGCTCCCAAATCAGCTATAAAAGCCTCTGTTCCCATCTCACTCGTGTCGGACCTACTTAGTGGCTACGGACACAAACCTTGTTCGAGACTGCCAGCATTCTTAGCTGGTTCCGTGGATTACACTTCCTCCGGGGTTTACTTTCGTTTCCATGTGGATTACACTCCTTCAGTGGATTACACTTCTTCCGTGGATTACATTCCTTCCGAGACATGATAGAGCTACTCCCACTTCCGGTTCGTGGTCCGCACCATGACAATATGCCAGGTTTGTTTGCTCTTTAGCTCCAAACCTCCGTTCCGGGGTTACCGGAAGCGCGCGCCGCTTCGTTCCAGAGTTCCCACAAGTGTGCCGCTCCGTTCCAGAGTTCCCACAAGTGCGCCGCTCCGTTCCAGTGTTTCACGAGCGCGCCGCTCCTTTGCAGAGTTCCCACGAGCGTGCCGCTCCATTCCAGAGTTCCCACGAGCGTGCCTCTCCGTTCCAGAGTTCCCACGAGCGCGCTGCTCCTTTCCAGAGTTCCCACAAGCGCGCCACTCCGTTTCAGAGTTCACTCTGGATTACACTCCTTCTAGATTACACTCCTTCCATGGATTACATTCCTTCCGAGACATGATAGAGCTACTCCCGCTTCCGGTTCGTGCTCCGCACCATGACAATATGCCAGGTTTGTTTGCTCTTTAGCTCCAAGCCTCACTTAAACTAATGATCATGAGGTTAAATAAGCACCAATTCCCATTATGCAAAATCTAGTGGAAAGCCTTGCCAGAAGAGTGGAGTTTACAATAACAGCAAATAAGGACTAAATCTGGAATGGGATTTCCGAAAAACACAGACTTGTCGATGTAGTGTACACAATATGGACAAAAGCTTTTGGACACCTAACCATACAATTCAAATGTGGTTTTTAAAACACCTATTTTACATTTATTCCCCATTTTGCTGTTTGAATAACCTCCACTCTTTGGGGAAGATGTTCCATTATATTATTAAAAAATAAAAAATAATTTGTGCTCATTCAGAAACTAGGGCATTAGTAAAGTCAGGTATGGCTATACAGTGAGGAGGCCTGGGAAGCACTCAGCATTCCAGTTTATCCCAAAGGTGTTCATAAGGATTGAGGTCAAAGCTCTATAGCAGGCCACTCACAATCTTTAACTCTAACCCATGTAAACCATATCTTTATGGATTTTGCATTGAGTGCAGGGCATTGTCATGCTGGAACAACACTAGGTCTCCTAGTTCAAGCAAATGGAAAATGTAATTCTACTACATCCAAAGACGTCCTATGCAATTTTGTGCATTTGTGCAATTTTGTGCCTCCAATCTTGTGGTAACAGTTTGGGGAAAAACCTCATATGGCTGTGTGTCCCAATACTTTTTTTCTATATAGTGTATGTCTGGATATTGTGAACAAATAATAGCGCATTTGCAGATTGGGAGAACTTTAGCATTTATTCTTATTCGGCAAATGTTGTCTAAGCTTCAATTATGCTTAATTACACTTAATTACACAGACCTCTTACTTTAACTGAATAAACACCAGTTTAACAGAATTGGTTAATTTCCCAGTATCTCTCCAAAATGATACATTTATTTAGCTAAAATTTTGAATGTACCTACATATTGTTTTACTTTCCTTTCCTTTATTGCATTTTAACAGCTTTATAATTGGAATAATATGATCGTTTGTGCATGCATATGTGATCACGCATCATTTGAGCATGTCACATGTCTTATGCAGGTGAAGCAGGTAACAGTGGTGCCATTTAGCTTCATGATTTAGAGTTCATCTCTGGGATTCACATACCATCTACTATCTTCTTTTGGCTGCTCCCATTAGGGGTCGCCACACCGGATCATCCGTCTCCATACCCCCCTGTCCTCTACATCTGCCTCTTTCAAACCAACCACCTGCATGTCTTCCTTTACCACATCCATGAACCTTCTTTTTGATCTTTCTCTTTTCCCCCTTCCTGGCAGCTACATCCTCAGCATTCTCCTACCGATATACCCCATGTCCCTCCTCTGCACATGTCTAAACCATCTCAATCACGCCTCTCTCACCTACATGTGCTGTCCCTTTAATAAACTTGTTTCTAATCCTGTCCATCTTTGTAACTCCCAATGAAAATCTCAACATCTTCAGTTCCACCTCCTGTATTTTACTCAATGCCACTGTCTCTAAATCATACAACATCGCAGGTCTCACCACAGTCCTATAAACTTTACCTTTCACTCTTGCAGATACTCTTCTATCATAAATCACTTCTGCCACACTCCACCCACTTCACTCTGTCTGTACTATTTTCCTCACTTCTCCAACACACTCTGCATGACTTAGCAACTGTTGACACCTGTTAACTGAACTCCTCCACCTTCACCACTTCTCCCTGCAACCGCACTACTCCACTGCCCTTCCTCTCATTCACACACAGGTACTCTGTCTTACTCCTGCTGACTTTCATTCCCCTTCTCTCTAGCACCTACCTCCACCTCTCCAGGCTCTTCTCCATCTGCTCCCTACTCTCACCACAAATCACAATATCATCCGCAAACATCATGGCCATGGAGACTCCTGTCTGACCTCGTCTGTCAACCTGTCCATCACCACTGCAAACAGATAAGAGCTTAGAGCCGATCCTCAATGCAGTCCAACCCCCACCTTAAACCAGTCTGTCCTTCCTACTGCACACCTAACTGCTGTCACACTGTCCTCATACATGTCCTGCACCACACTCACATACTTCTTTGACACACCTGACTTCCTCATACAATACAACATACCATCTACTATACTTATGACAATTTAATATATAAATGATTGTCACGTAAATATTCAAAATAACAAGTTTAAATAATTTAGTAATTAAGTTAGCACTTGTGTGGCATTTTTGTGCTTGAAAGCGGAAACATTTTATTTAAGGAATTTAATAAAGTAATGTGTTTGTGGGTTGATTGCTCTTAATATATATGCAGGCATTAAATCACTAACAGTTGAAGTGTCATTGGCACCTGAAAGGGCTGGGATATATTGTCTGATGAACTGTAGCAGGCCATGCATTTCACACTTGGACCTTCAGTGATGTCCTGCCTGAATCAATCCATCTATTAATACCATCATTATTATACAAAAAAAAAAAACAGGATAACAGAGCACTGCATCACAGACAAGCATCTCATACAGTGAGAATGAATGCAATTAATAAAGCAAGAAGTCCAATTAACACAGTTCAAGTCTCCTTTCACTATGGTGCAACCACAGCTGCACCGCATACATCATCTCTAGCAGAAGCATCAATATTAAACAAATAAAATAACCTTAGGTTTACTCCACATTTTTTTTCCATGCCTTTTTTTCTGAAGTTTTCCAGGAGATTTTAAATCAAGGCTAATTGTGTGTTTTTGTGCAAACTCTACCAAAAGAAAAAAAACGCAAAAGTAAAAATGGTCCTTGAAAATGCTCAACAGCTGTTCTGAAATGTTTTGGCTGACCAGCTTGTAAGGCAATGTAAGTGTGTCTGTGTTCAAAGCATTTTCTTCTCCACTGTCAGCAATTGTGTAATAAAAAGAAACAGCTATTAAATCTACATGAATATAACTTATGCAATTTGGTAGAAATTGCTACAGTTACTACAGTTTGCGAGCTCTGACTAGTGAAGTCAATGATTGATAAATGAAAGGATGGGAAAATGGTGACATTATTACATGTTTGCTAGATGGCTCTGCTGTTACCAACTTTAAACCTGTTTGGTTAAAGCAACATCTTCATTCGCATGTTTTTGAAGCTACAGGTGCCCAGGGCAGATATCTTTGAGAAACATAAAAAAGATGGCCTCCAAAATTTGTCAGATTTCAGTCTAAATGAGCATTTGTGGGATGTCCCGGACAAACAAGTCTGATCCCAAGTATGCCCTACCTCACAACATACATTACTTAAAGGATGCTGCTGATAACATCTTGATGCCAGATACAACAGTTGATGTAAATTGGATATTTTTTTTTTTTACTAGATTATTGTTAAACCCGTTCATGTAATTAGTGTTTATTCTGTATCATCACCTGCCTAAAGTGACAAGTAAAAAAAAAAAGAAAAGAGAAAATACACACACGTAAGGAAAACATTACATCTGTATTGACCAGTTTTTACGATTTACTTTCAACAACCCTTTCAATCTTTCTTGAAGTATTGTAAAACAGATTACATTTTGGAGATTGACTCATCTGTCATCTGTGAGAGATTAGGTTCTTTTTCTTTCTGATGGTGGAAAATGAACTGCACAGTTCAAAACTGAGAGCACTCACAGGCCCACATAACTAATCAACATGAGAGATTTTCAGTGTGTGTGTGCCAAAGAGTTGTCCTGATCACAGGTGAGATGAGAGGGCAAACATGCGTGTCCTCCTCCCTTCATCTCACACAGCTCTTCAAACCCTTATTGAGTTCTATTGTGAATGACTTTGGTAAAGGAATGGCTCTTCTTTCTCCATTTTACTTTGATTTCTCAGAAACTAAACAAACCGCTTGAGAAAAAAACAGTGATTCCATCTGCCCTTTAAAGCTGCACTGGTACCTCAGTGGTTCATTAGTAAGCACTTTAAAGTGTAGACATAAGTTCTGCTAGAGAAATGTCCTCACATCGTGAAAGAGTGGCCTTTTGAAAATCTTTAAAAGTCCATGTAGAAAAATGCCTTCAGTCATTCAATAATGTTAGATGTTCTGGCAGGTATTGCAGTTTTAAGAGCAAATAAAAACTGTTCCCTGTCTTGTGTGTGTGTGTGTGTGTGTGTGTGTGTGTGTGTGTGTGTGTGTGTGTGTGTGTGTGTGTGTGTGTGTGTGTTTGTGTTTTGACTACAAACTGTAAACCATATTATAAACAGAAACCTGACTGATCTAGAGAAGATCTGTGTGGAGGAGTGGGCCAAAATCCCTCTTGCAGTGTGTGCAAACCTGGTGAAAAACTACAGGAAACGTTTGACCTCTGTAATTGCAAACAAAGGCTACTGTACCAAATAATAACATTGACTTTCTCAGGTGTTCAAATACTTATTTGCAGCTGTATCATACAAATAAATAGTTTAAAAATCATATATTGTGATTTCTGGATTTATTTATTTTTTTTTAGATTGTGTCTCTCACAGTGGACATGCACCTACGATGACAATTTCAGACCCCTCCATGATTTCCATGGTAGAACTTGCAAAATAGCAGGGTGTTCAAATACTTATTTTCCTCACTGTATAACCCGTGTTGCTAATACCAGGTAGTTACTAAGGTCCACTGAATGTACATCTTAATGCTTATTGTCTTAGGTCGTTCCACAAGCTTCATACTCACACCCTTCAAACTCGCGTAAAAGTAGAAACTTCCCACTTACATGCTGACTTTCAAGAGACCTCTCTGCCGGTCACATTATGCATATGTAATACATGCTTTTAGCTCATTTTAACCATACTGAGCATAGCCCATTTCATGGGTAATTAAGTGCTTTTTGTGATATTGGCATATGAACATTTTTGAAAATCCCATTTTAGATTTTGTCTCATTTTTCTGTTATAATAACTTCCACTCTTCTGGTAAGGCTTTCTATTTGTTTTGGGAATGTGGCTATGAAGATTTTTTTGTTCAACCAAAAAAGCATTAGTAAGAAACAGATATTAGTCAGATATACAAATTTGCATGCATATCTGGGCACATTAAGGTCCACATATTAGTGTGATGTACAGGTGTCTAAAAACAGAAGTATATTGTTAGACTTAGTCATCTTGTTATAAAGTAATAACATAATGATATATTACAGCCATTTTTTTTTTTTTATTTTGCTTTAACTATACTGGGACGCCTTTTAAATTATGCATAGGTTTGTGTCAGGATCATTTCCATCACCCACTACTGCATCTTACATGTCACATTTGTTTGCAAACATTTACTTTCAAGATAATAAGCACTTGAATAAAAAACACAGCTCACCTCACTCTGTGTTGTGTTTATCTTTCATGGTTGTCTTCAATCGCAGTCAGGTTATGCTTTCTTTGTTCGTATGTACATTCTTTTTGTGTGACAGTTTGTGAACTTTCAATATATTTAAACAAATGTACCTAACCTAAGAGCTTAACAATCTGAATCAACAATTGCTAAATATTAGAAACAAATGTAGTCAATAAATGATCTAAAAATTTCTTGCTATTATTTTCCTTTATTCCTGTAAAGACATATTTTGCAATTTTTAAAATGGTATATAACAGGGGTGCCCAATACGTGCATCGCGATATACTGGTTAATCGCAAAAGTAGTGTGGGTAGATCGCATGACACGCATGACATTATTTATGCATTTTTATAGTAGGTAGATAATTTTGACTTGGTCATTTTAGTTTTCAGATCTACATATATAAGAATGTAGCAGTATTTCACCATGTCAATGTACTGGAGAGAATATGTTAGCAAAGTAAAAATATCTTGAATAATTTATCTATTTCATTTTAGGTGATTATGATAAGTGCAATATAAGATTATTCAGCCTGTTACCAGAAGCTTTAAACAATTACCCATGTCCTAAAAGTTTTTTTTCTTTAAAATTCTAAACTAGATTTAAAAATCATTATGTATATTTTGTCTGTTTGAATCTTTATATTGTAAAATCAAAATGGCTATATTTTTTTGCATATAAGAGATTTCCCAGGCAATTACACATAGAGCATGTCACCAGTCACAGAAATGGATTCAGTCATAACTTTCATTCTCTCATTTCTGTAGCCATTTTAAAATAATCTTTGTTATAGAGGACACACACATACACAATTATTTACACCTACAAGTAATTTATCTTAGTCAATTAGTGAGAGGAAAAAGAGAGAACCCAGAGGAAAACCCCACCGACATAGGTAAAAAAACCACATAAAACACCAAAGTATCCTGAGCTCAGCACAAAACAAGAATTCTAGAGCCACCTGAATGTTTAAATATCTTTACATATGTATATATGGGTCATGATTATTTGGTATTAACAAAGGTGTGTATGCATTTGTATCATTTGCACACCATATTGAGATAAAATGCATATACACAGACATTTTATACTCCTGGCACTTCCTAATTGCTATTTTCAAATGAACAGGATTTGCCTATGCCCTTTCATATACAGATAATCCTTTTAAACCATCACCCACAATCACATTCTTTTAACTCCTGATAAATCATCCAAGCTATATAAGCCTATTGATTTTAATTATTCACTCTTAACAGTTATTTTCTTTGTTCATCGGTTGAATTCTTGACATCAATTTAAAGAAAGTGCACAGCAAATTCAGGCATTAGAAATGCTAAGTTGTCACACCACCCTCTCCATCAACCCTTTACCTCCTCCACATTATCACTTTCATACACTTCCTTTCGCAAACTAACACTTGCACCCACACACGATTCCATCAGAAGGTTCAACACTGCATGTGCTGTCATAACAATTTCGGTATGCTGTCACTCAGGCCATGAATAATGATATCATTTAGGTTTTAAAACCTTGAGAGTGTAACACACACACATACACAATCATTTCTCCACTGAGAGAATGGTTTTAAAACAGTAACTATCGTGATCATTTAAAAAAAATTATGGCTCTTGATCCATTCGTAAATGATTGAATTTGGGTCACTAAAATTTTAGTATGACACATTTTCCTGTCAGTGGCAAAGCATGCACTTTGTTCCACCCTTTGTTTTGCCAAGACTCATGGTTTTCATTTTGTGTAACCCATTAAGTAAACCAAGCAAGAGAGTCTGGTGCCACCAAGTGATCCTACCAAGAATTACTTTAATACAAAATATAAACGTGAAGAAAAATACATTTAAAGTCAGCTCATTTCAGTCAGAATTAAAAAATGTATTAACTGAGTCAAAGAAATCACTTAAAGTCATATTAAAAAAATAGACAACTCACTCCTAATATAGACGATTTATTGAGTTCAACTTAAACTTTTGTGCTGAAATATAAAGAACATCATAATAATTTAATCAATTAAATGCCTTCTTATTCTTAAACATTCATCAAAGCTGAACTCTAAAATCATTTTTTTTTTATCTTTCAGTAATATTTTTCGAAAATAAAATTAAAATACATTCAGTGTCACTTACATTCGCTTTTTGTGGTGATTTCCAGAGTTAAAACCCATCCTGCATTCTAGCACCATCAGAAACTGTGTAGAATCATAAGTATATTTAATGTATTATTCATAATATAACAGATGACTGATGCCACCTCCTTATTTCAACATCCTTACACTATGAACTTTGAGAAAAACTGGATAGAAAAATGTCTATAGATGTTTTTGAAGCTATATAACATGGTTTAATCTTGGAGGACATATAATCAGTCTTGCAGGATCTGCTCCAGAACAAAGAGGAGGCTCCTCAGTCCATATATGTAGCCATCATCTGAGCTGTCACTGGGAAACACGTGGGCAAAATCAATCATCCTGACCTCCACATTTTCTTCTTTTCCTCCTTTTGAACTCTCAGACACAGTGTTTTTTTCTTCAAACATGTCAGTTGTTATTCCTTTACCCTGGTGATGTAGAGAGTGAGACCCAAACCCATTCACTTTCTTCACATGGTGAATGGCATTGTGAATGCTAATACAGTTTGCCTGCTTGCAGGAACTCTTCAACTTTGAGTTGGTGAGCTGAGCATTGTTGTTCTCTGACTCAGCTTGTCGATATCTCTGTCCTTTCAGAGCTTCAATTTTGTTCTTTGTATTGGCTGTGTGAAAAGAGCCCTCATACACAAACAACAGAGAGCTGGCATAGAAGTGGAGCTGCTTCTGGCCCTCAAACCAGTGCAGGATGTCATGGATTTTATTAATAATTATGGAAATGACATCTTTTCTTAGCTCCTCTCCATTATGAAAAAATGTAGCTAATCCTGTAGAGAAAAATAAAAACAGAATACAATACTTAATATCTGCACAGAATCTATATGAATGGAGTATTTATTTTCCAGCAACTAAGTGAAATAAATGTGAACAACTTGTTCCTTTATTCTCTGCAGCCAAGCAAATCTCATTCGTACCAGTTTTAAGTGTTTCCTTTGTAAGACTGCGTCCATAGAACTGTTCATGGCTAATATAGGCTTCAGAAGCTATGTGGTAAACCTGAAAATGAGCAAAGGCGACATGAAGACCGAAAAAGATTATTAATTAAGAGCATTAATAACGTTTGCATCTTTGTTGTTCTTTGGAGCCATAAATGGGTAAAACATAATGAATGTACTAGTTTCGCCTCCTACAGCACCAGATGCATTTTGTTTGCACAGTTGATGGACATTTTGTCCAAAATATCCTGCACCGATCTGGTATACTTTTGGAAAATTTATCAGCCAAAACAATGTTTATCCAAGGCATGCAAAAACATTTTGAGATCATGATAGGCTTTTTAACATTATTTTTGACAATAGCACCTTAATTCTGAAGCTAAATGTGACTATTTGATATTTTTTACATGTGATCTGAAGATTATACAGATATTTAAGGAAATAAAATCAATTATCAAAAACTGGATAACAAGTAATGCAAATAATGAAGATTAGATATAGAAAAACACACTCACCCTCATTCCTAGAATCAAGAAACCAATCTCTTCCATTAGAGGATACTTCCTAATCTGCTCTTCCCTCTTCTCTTGTGAGGCAAATGGATCATAGCTTTTCCTCCCAATCTTCACATCCATTATGCACGGACGTACAAATTTCCCGGCCACATCCTCCAGCTTCAGATACAGCTCTATGAAAAAAAAATGCACAGCTTAGAAGAATAGTTTCACAGATTTACTGCATGAACAAATTTGCCTTTTGTTATGATTAGTTGTGTTGTGCACTAAGCACAAATCTGACTTAGCGGTTTTAGATTTAGATTTATTGTTCTTGTTCAACATGAGGAGTAAACGTGTAATAGTACTTAGTTCTTGTTCAACATGAGGAGTAAACTTGTAATAGTACTTAGTTAATGCAATTTCAATGCTAGGCTGCAGCACAATCAACTGATTAGAGTCTCCATGAAAAATGCTTTATTGTGTTATTGTGGGCTGTTGCAAGGATCATTTAAGGTTCAAAGTTTGAAAAAAGTTATACATTAACATATATGCAAATAGCACAAGACTAAGTACAACTGCTCTGTAATAACAACCCCTTCTCTCTCTCATTCTCTATTTGTCTCTCTTCATGCACACACCCCTTCAAGCACATACATACACACACACACAGCATTTATTCTTTAAATGCTGACTCATGCACTGACTCATAGACATGTCAAGGAATTTACTCTACCCATAATGTCCCGCTCAGCTTACATTCCACTCACTTCCCAGATAAAACAGGGGTTCTGCTACAGCATCCTGTTCCTGTTGGACATCATGTCAACTATGCAAACATAGCCCATTTACTGAAAGGAGACTCCAAGATAAATCATTAACCAAAGACACAATTATTTATTAAGGAATAACTTCATTAAATCAGCCGTTCGTCACACGTCAACATGAATTTGCAGTCTATAATAAAACCTGAAGTAAAGTAAACCTAGTCATAGATTTGTGTTGCCTGTTGGAAGCTGTTGTTTATACATTACATAGCCGAAGGTTGGTTGACACCTGAACACAACATTCATGTGTGTTTTTTTAACCTTTCTTTCCAGATAGGAAAAAAATGTACAGGCATATCCTGTCTCACCATTTGGTTTATCTGGAGTTGACCATGTGCCATGGTATTTGGGTAGGTGTTGTTGCAAGGCCAACAGGTGTGGATCTTTACAGTCTTGAGCAAACACCTAGAAAGAACACAATCAGGTAAGGGTTGACTTTATCTAACCTACACTGTATTTTCAGTATACTTGTGTGTAAAAACTGTGATACTAAAATGTGTTGGATTACTGGTGCATTGGCAAATTAAATAATGTTGAATTTGTGGATAATACCTGCTTGTAGAAGTGCATCTCGCATGGGCCTCTGGGTGGAGGCTGTAGCTGTTTCAGTACCGTGCCATCAAAGTTCTGTAGGATACCTGAACATTTAGACATACACACAAACAATTCTTAAGACCAACCATAAAACCTGAGCGAGACCTAATGCAACACAATACATTAGAATGGTTTTCAAAAATAAATGCTTGACTCTTTAAAGCCTTAAGGATTGTAAGCCATTGTAAGTAATAAGTGCATCTGTCAAATGCTATAAATGTAAAGCTACAGGAAAACTGTGTAGGAAAGTGCTGATACTTTAGACAAATGTAAATGTATTGCATATATATGTAAATATACATATTTTCGGGTTGGGGTTTTGTTCTTGCTTTGTTCGAAAACATTTGAAATGATCTAACAGCAATTCAAATACAGCCAAAAAAGGTTTTTAGTACAGCATTTGGTCTCTATTGCCTGTAAATGTATTTCGCTAAACATATAGAGCAGATTATTTTTTTAAGATCTCTCTCCCAGACACACACATACACACACACACACACACACACACACACATACAAATCCTTGATTTCTATCCTAAATCTAATTATTGTGAACTATCCCAGTAGATGATGTTATGTTTTAAAGACATACGTAATTAAAATAAAACATTATTAGGGAGAGTGGAGTTTTCAGCAGAGCAGCTGGTCCCACGCTGTGAAACAACTTGCATTTTGTTCTGGTTTTAAAAGAGTTTACTGAGCAATAACGCAGTATATTCTGATTTTAGATGAATAAAGCCAACAAGGCAGAGAGAAGAAGGGAATTACTGACCGACTTTATGGATGCCGTACTTGTGTCCAGCCACCTGGTGAGAGAGAGGCACTGGATCCCGCGCGCGCTCTGCTCTCCTGCTTTTCCATCCTGCTTCGTGTTCATGTCGCACTTCATCACCTGCACCTACACATGACTTTAATACCTGATTCTCTGCAGCCATTGTGAACTCCAGCCCTACCTATCACATCACATACTGTAATCGTGTTCTCTAACTCTGAGCTTCATGTTACCGGGAAGTCACACACCTCACGTAGGTGTCTGCCTGTATGTAGATAAGCAAGACCTACTTTGACCGACGAAAGATTTACAGCTACACAGATTCCTTCAAACAGTTTTCCAATCCCAGCGACCACACCCCGCTTCCTCATAAAGAGCAACACAAAGGTCTACAACTGTCCTGTTCGCTGAAGTTCATTCATTATTTATTAGCCAAACGAGTCTCTCAAGACTTCTCACCCCAAAACTATTACTCGGAGTGTAATAGCCTCGAACATGGGAGTAATCGTTGGTCTTTGGCTCGAGTTTCGGTGCGGTTTTAATGCTCATTCACACATCCAGTCCTGGGGGTTATTTAAAGTAAGGAACACACGGAGACCAGAAGAGAAAATGTTAACACTTTTTAACGATATTTCAATTGAAACGTTACAAACTCGAACAGAGTTTCGCTTAATACCACAGCGATGGTGTTAAAATTTTCCACAGCAGCTCTGCACTGCACTGCACTGCTCTCATTCTAATATATGATCATGTCTGTAGTAATGAACAACTGAAAGAAAACTGACGCTGCCTTCAAGTATAGTTTTCAGTAACTAAACTTTTGAAAATGACTCTCCAGTGTCAGGCTTTTTTCAACAAGCATGGGAGCATAATGTCTGTAAAGAGTTTTGTTCACTAGCTGAAGGTTATATAACCGCACCATAGGTTCAAATGTACCCAAGTATGAAAAGTTATTCTTATTTGATGTTTTTATGTGAAAAGTGACTTTTACTGCTTTTCCCAAAACTGTATGCTGATTATTGGTGTTTAAAATGCATCTGTTACACCCCCCCACCACCACCACCACAAAAAAAAAAAAAAAAAAAAAATGAATTAGCAAATTTGTTAAGATTCCACCTGCTGTCAAATAAAAATTAATGCTCTAAACCCAGTTATGTTGGGTTTGCATTCACTAAATAATAAGCATAAGCAGTTTCAACAGGTTGGATTGGTTGTGGGTTAAGGGGAATATAATGTTTTCACAGCAATTGCAATGTTGGCAACAAAGGGCAATGAAAAGGAGAAAGTGCTTAATTACTCTGCAATTCCTAATATTCGGTACAGTTCATTTCAGTTTTATAAGACCATTGCTCATAACAGTTTACATAGTCACGGTCAGCATTACAGAATTTTGAGTTTAGGTCTAGATTGCTAATGAGCAAGCCAGAGGCAACAGGGACCAAGAAACACCACTGAGAGGACATGAGGAAGAAACATTAAGAGAAGCACCAAAAGGGATCATAATCTCCTCTGGGTGACAGCAGATAGGATTGTGATCATTACAGAACACTCCTATAGAACATATAAGGCAAAAAGCAGCTAATGTTTTGAAAAGATACAGAATGGTATGGGCATGCTGTGAATATAAGTTCAGAAATTAGCTCGAATTCACTGCAGCATTTATACAGTGCAGTAGGCAGGTTTTATCTCTAGGGTATCCAGGTGAGATCTGGATGATTCATACCATCTGATCGGAATTAAAAGTGCAAATAGCCCCAAGAAAAGGAAGCAAGAGAACCAGAGCAGGAGGGGAGTATTATATTCAATCAAGATTTTCCTGCAGTTTAGAGATATCATGGCTTAATAAGTGTGTCAGGATGTTGCCACATAACAGCAGGATTACATGTTAGGCCTAACTGATATCCTAACCTGTTTACCATACACTCCACCTGTATTAATGAGCAACCAGATTTGTATCTTGGCTGTTAGCAGAATGCCTAAATGAATAAATGCATCTGCCAAGCCTGTGATTTTGCCCTAAGTATTTGGTGGATGGCCATTAAATGCCTGATAGACTTTGTCAGAAAAGGTTTTACCTCCTGATGAAATTTGCATTATTCTAGATAATTATCTATGGCAGAAGAATCAGTGCTTTGGAGGTAAGTAGTAGTATGTTTTTAAACACAGACAGAAGGTGTGAATTATTTTTGTAGAATAGTTTTGGCTGTAACATTAACAATTATTTTATATCAATGCACATATTCTAATACAGTACTATATATATATATATATATACAGTGGGTACGGAAAGTATTCAGACCCCCTTAAATTGTTCACTCTTTGTTGTATTGCAGCCATTTGCTAAAATCATTTAGGTTCATTCTTCTTCCTCATGAATGTACACACAGCTCCCCATACTGACAGAAAAACACAGAATTGTTGACATTGTTGCAGATTTATTAAAAAAGAAAAACTGAAATATCACATAATCCTAAGTATTCAGACCCTTTGCTCAGTATTTAGTAGAAGCCCCCTTTTGATCTAATACAGCCAGGAGTCTTTTTGGGAAAGATGCAACAATTCTTTCACACCTGGATTTGGGGATCCTCTGCCATTCCTTCTTGCAGATCCTCTCCAGTTCTGTCAGGTTGGATGGTAAACGTTGGTGGACAGCCATTTTTAGGTCTCTCCATAGATGCTCAATTGGGTTTAAGTCAGGGCTCTGGCTGGGCCATTCAAGAACAGTCACGGAGTTGTTGTGAAGCCACTCCTTCGTTATTTTAGCTGTGTGCTTAGGGTCATTGTCTTGTTGGAAGGTAAACCTTCGGCCCAGTCTGAGGTCCAGAGCACTCTGGAGAAGGTTTTTGTTCAGGATATCCCTGTACTTGGCCGCATTCATCTTTCCCTCGATTGCAACCAGTCGTCCTGTCCCTGCAGCTGAAAAACACCCCCACAGCATGATGCTGCCACCACCATGCTTCACTGTTGGGACTGTATTGGACAGGTGATGAGCAGTGCCTGGTTTTCTCCACACATACCGCTTAGAATTAAGGCCAAAAAGTTCTATTTTGGTCTCATCAGACCAGAGAATCTTATTTCTCACCATCTTGGAGTCCTTCAGGTGTTTTTTAGCAAACTCCATGCGGGCTTTCATGTGTCTTACACTGAGGAGAGGCTTCCGTCGGGCCACTCTGCCATAAAGCCCAGACTGGTGGAGGGCTGCAGTGATGGTTGACTTTCTACAACTTTCTCCCATCTCCCGACTGCATCTCTGGAGCTCAGCCACAGTGATCTTTGGGTTCTTCTTTACCTCTCTCACCAAGGCTCTTCTCCCCCGATAGCTCAGTTTGGCCGGACGGCCAGCTCTAGGAAGGGTTCTGGTCGTCCCAAACGTCTTCCATTTGAGGATTATGGAGGCCACTGTGCTCTTAGGGACCTTAAGTGCAGCAGAAATCTTTTTGTAACCTTGGCCAGATCTGTGCCTTGCCACAATTCTGTCTCTGAGCTCTTCAGGCAGTTCCTTTGACCTCATGATTCTCATTTGCTCTGACATGCATTGTGATCTGGAAGGTCTTATATAGACAGGTGTGTGGCTTTCCTAATCAAGTCCAATCAGTATAATAAAACACAACTGGACTCAAATGAAGGTGTAGAACCATCTCAAGGATGATCAGAAGAAATGGAAAGCACCTGAGTTAAATATTTGAGTGTCACAGCAAAGGGTCTGAATACTTAGGACCATGTGATATTTCAGTTTTTCTTTTTTAATAAATCTGCAACAATGTCAACAATTCTGTGTTTTTCTGTCAATATGGGGAGCTGTGTGTACATTCATGAGGAAGAAGAATGAACTAAAATGATTTTTGCAAATGGCTGCAATATAACAAAGAGTGAAAAATTTAAGGGGGTCTGAATACTTTCCGTACCCACTGTATATATATATATATATATATATATATATATATATATATATATATATATATATATATATATATATATATATATATATTGCATAGTAACAGGGACATTTATAGAGATTTGTATATTGGACACCATATAATCCAAGGTTAAATATTTTAGTGATTTTATTATATTTAACACATTTTATAATCATACGTTATGCTTTTTAAGGGGTCTGTTACATGACATTTATGGAGGGATTCTCAGTTGTAATTGCAAAAGTGACTGTGCTTTGTAAAATTTCCCACCAGAGGAAAGCGTTTTGGGCAGAGAAAGGAGTACACTTTCTGGTTTTTAAACAAGAGAGAGAAAAAAATATAGTGAGGTAGTGAGGGAATGAGTTTATCATTGCTATAGCATACAATAAATGAGACAATGAAGTGATTACCCAAGATTAACAAGATACAATATTACAATAAATTATCAAAATGTGACTTGTTATAATTGGCAAATCATTGTAATATAAGAAGAATAATACATTTTGTTTAAAAGGTTATACAAAAATAATACACTTCAGGGAAGCACACTGAGACAAGTGGAACACAGAACCACGTATGTCAAAGTCCAGTTTTAACCAATGATTTATTCTCATAGTAAAATCATAATAAAAAAGATTTAAAACACACGGCACAGGCATTACCACAGCATTTTTACTTCTAAATAAGTAGTTTCGACTTATTATTGTTTGTTAAGGGACAAAACTCATATGTTGTACCTGTATGTATGCTTATTGTAATTTTGGGCATTTAGTCTTAGTTTAAAAAAAATTCCCATGGTTATCTGAAACAGTCCATGTGGCGTGTGGCATATATATGGATAAATAAAACAATTATTAAATCACTTGTGTGATTTCTATCATCTGTATCATCAGTTCCTGGTATATTATTACAGCACAATTTTTCAACTAAGCAAATAAACCAAATCTGATTTCACCCTCCTGTGTCAATATGCTCAGCACTTAACGTTTGTATTACATCATATATATATATTTTTTATATATATATATTTTGCCTAAACTGGACAAATGATTTTCTATTTTGTGACCTGCTTAAACTTGTCTTTTGATTAGATTACTGAGAGACTGCAGAGAAAAATACAAACAAACACATTTGTTCTTTTATACAGTTTATGTATTTTTTTGGTTCATTTATTTTTATGGATTTCAAACATACAATCTTGTCATGCCACATTCATTCGAATGCTTTTGTCACCGTTGGTTACAACAAGCAGCTAGTGTGCAGGAAAAATTATGTGAAAAATGTAGTGCTAATTTCATCACTAACATTAAGGTACAATGTGGTGGTATTTTCTCAATATTTACATCTGCACTTAGACAAGATGGAGTTGAAAAAAATGAAGCATGTACAGACATTCAGACATAGGCAGCTATAACAAGAAAACCCAACATTTTAGTATGAGGCAAAATATATAGTAATCTCTGTCAGTGCATCACTTGGGATTGCAAATGTCTACTCTGTGTACATCAACTCTCACACTCATGCATCCTTCCTTTTAATGATCAGAGGTCCGACATTGTCCCCTGTTTCTTGATTGTGTTTTGCATGAGCACCATCACAGTATGGAAACTGAAAAACAAAAATAATTGTAATTGTATTTTGCCAGACAGAAACAAACTAACATGAAATAGGCAAGGAAAATTATATACAGGCCCCTGCAAAACTCTTGTTTTTTTGTTTTTTTTCTACAAAAAGAAGACATTTGCATTTGAGATCAGAAGATGAATATGAGATGAAAGCTGGCAGACCCCCTATATGTTTAATATGTGTAAAATTATTGGAAAAGGTAGTCAAAGTAAAAATAAAAAATAAAAATAAAATAAAAAATAAAAAATAAAAAATAAAAAATAAAAAAAAATCAACTGACTCAATAAATTGTTTCATTATTATTTTGTGATGTTTTCCAGGTTTGTAACACTTCTTCTTCTCTTTCAGTTATTTGTTTTGAAGCATTTCTCCTTGCAGTCTATCCTTCCGGAGGAGCAGCATTCCACAAGTGAGTTAAGGTCTGGCAAATACTTTGGCCAGTCTAAAACCTTCCACTTTTTTGATGAAGTCCTTTGTTGTGTTGACAGTGTGTCCCGAGTTTTTCCTCAATTAAATTGGATGCAGTTTACTCAAACAACTGAGACTGAATATAATATACAATTTTTGAAAAAATGTTTCTGTAGACTTCGGAATTCATTCTGATACTGTCATCGAGTTACATCAGTAAAGATTAGTGAGCTTGTCCCAGAAGCAGTCATGAAAAAGACTTCACCCAAGCCTCTACCATGCTTGTCCATGCATCCTCCTCAACCACACTTTGGCCTTTCCATTATTTAATTCATCTTCTCCTGCTTCCATATCTTATTGCAGTATGGCCCCTATATTTCTGCTCTCGAAGTGTACGTCAAACAGTGGATTCATGTGATGCCTTCAACCCTGCCCTGCTGAGGTTGTTGGTGTTGTTACTGGCTGGTGGTTTTAATGTTTTCTTCACAATCTTCCAGTCATCACCTGCTTAAAAGACCTAATGATTTCTCATTCCATGCCAGTGGTTTATTTCTTTTATCGGCTTCAATCAGCCCCTACCACCATCCCAGACTGCTCTGTGGTATTTATGCAAGTTTATCCTTTTTTTTTAGTACAAATACAACCCAGAGCTCAAGCTAAAAAACAGACAATTACAGCTTAAAACTGTTTTGAAAGAATAATCAAACAGGGCTTTAGGAAAGCATTCCCCTTCATGTGTATTTCCACGCTTTACCACTAGAGGGAGATTCACAGTTTACCATTCCTGATAAGTTACCTATGTGACGTCACATTGCCTCGCCTTCGACCGAGTGCTGAAAAGGCCAGAACACTGAGAAGCAGCCGTCTTTTCAACATCGAACAGCAGCTAGCGATAAAACAGTATAAATCACACCACACACACGATCAAATCCTAACCCCAATAAAGTTTAAGTGTTCCGAATCCTATACCGTGTTTTCACTGACACGCAGGAGCGAGTACAATCTCCTGATCAGCGTACACCGGATAGTAAACTGCCATACATTTGGTCCTTCAAGCCAGATAGTGAAACTTCCTTACAATTGGTCCTTCAATCTAGATAGTAAAATTCCTAAAAATTGGTCCTTCGAGCCAGATGCCCTTCATAACTAGGGCAAAAGAAAGAAGAAACAGAAGGTGCGATGTGCTAAGTTGTCCAACAAGTCTTATGCTTAAATCCTGCTCTATTATCTCATGTTCATTATCTGAAATGCAAATGTTTTGAGAAAAAACTAAGAATTTGTCTTGCCGTTCCAATATTTTATGAACAGGCCTGTATAAGCCTGTTTTGAGAAGGTCAGGTTGAAGTGTACTTTCTGAGATGCATGCAAGCATTGTTTTTTTTGTTTTTTTTTCCCAGATTCCAGACAAAGTGATCTTTTCAGTTGGAGGTGGAACAGTCGTTCAATAAATGAAACAAAGGTAAAATGTAATGTTTTTGTTTGTTGCCCATTTCGAAAGCACCCATGACATCACTATGAGGCAGGTGTTAAAAAGTAAGGGGTCAGAAGAAAGCCATTTTGGCATACAGTATGTATATTGTTGGGTATTACCTTCTTGGATCTCCAACATCGACAGTAGACAGCCTTATCTCCCAGGTCCTCAATATCAAAAGCGTGCACCACTTTGGGGTTGTCTTTCTGAAGATCCAGGTTCACTTTGGGTTTCACGCATTTAGATTTCGAAAATAATGTTTTGTGGATCAGGAAGCCGACGGCCATGGCTCCAGCAGTGACCGAGAGAGCAGTTATCAGTTCACCTGTTAAACAAGAAGAACAACAACATTCATAGTTAGTCTCTGTGTCCCGCAGACAGACAGACAGACAGTGTGTGTGTGTGTGTGTGTGTGTGTGTGTGTGTGTGTTATGTAACGTGAATATGCAGGTTTCGCCTCGCGTCTCACACACACTAGACTCCACTCACTGCCCCTCCTTCCCCCATAGTAAAAAGTGTTTTCCACTCGGTCACCAGTAGAACTCTGAGGTCAGGAAACTCCAAATTGTGTTTCCCTGATTGCGGCAGTTGTTTTAATTACATAAAAACACATTGATCAAGTACAGAGTGACCACGAGCCGCTTTAAAAGCTACCTTCAATTGTTAACACGATCCTATATGTCAGATCATATACAGATAGATAGAGAGATAGATAGATAGATAGATAGATAGATAGATAGATAGATAGATAGATAGATAGATAGATAGATAGATAGATAGATAGATAGATAGATAGTAATGTTAATGCTATCTATCTATGTGTACAGCTGCATACACTGCATAGTATATAAACATATATGATCGCATAGGATAAAAACATTACCTTTAGACACAGTCCGTGAGTTACTCATGGCGAGATCAAGGAATCAACGGAATAATAGGAATCAGAGGAATCACGTGTCTCACGAGACCGCACCGTGTCCTTTATGAACGACTAATGACCCATATTTTAAAGCGCTACCAAGCTGTCGGCGGATCGTTCAAGCGAATCAACTCTGCAACCAAATCGCGCATACAAAATCCTGCGCACCCGCTCAACTAAAGTCCCGGAACCCACTTTTTTTTTTTTTTTTTTTACACCAAATCTGCACCAGTAAGCTAACTAAAGGGTATATTATGTCCGCAATAAATGCAATATGAAATTTCATCTAAAAAAATACATGGCAAATAAGTCAAATCATGTTAACGCGGTGCTAGAAAGAAATACGCAGATAGACTTAATTCATATGCGCCTGTGACTGAAGAGTGCGAATGATTTGTGATGATAGTTAGGAAGAAATTCTCCGAATGTAACAAGTATCACAAAATTGCGAATAATAAAATATCGTTTAGTGCGGAAACAACCAAATACACGAGGTATGATTAATTTAATTGTTGACGACTTTTATTTTAAATGTCAAGTTCACGTGCGGGAACAGGAAGCGATACCATATACCGGTGTCTAGAATTGAATTCTATCCAGTGCAGCTTCTGGTCTGGTTCTTTTAGGGATCTGTTGCTCGATATGATTTGTAAGTATTAGTATATATTTTGTGTGTGATTCTATAAACAGTTGCTATTAAATGTTATTCTAAAAACAAGAAAGAAGGTAAGAAAGAAAGATAGTACTGAGTAGTAGTAGATGAAATGAATGTTTGGTGATGGCTGTAGAATGCCAGTTTGATTCTCAGCTCTTGCTGCTTTCTTTGCACACATATTCATAATCAGACGAAGACAAAAGAAGTATAGTTAACGTTGATGAGACAGAGGGAATCAGCGATGTAAATATGACTGAGAACAGAGACATTCCTAATCACCTGATCATCATTAGCATTTTCCCCTCATAACGCCGAAACGCATAAATTACTCTTTTTTTTTTTATCGTACAGATAAGAGCAATACATCATCAGTAAAGGGTCTACTTTCATTTGTATAAACTCAATAACAACAAAACGCTGTGCTTTTGTAAAAAAAAATAATAAACAGACAGGGGGCGCTCTCTGTCATTTTTGTCAGCTCTTTACACAGACACACAAATTAAAAAACCTGAATCTCAGTGAATACTTGCATCACAAACATGAATAGGAAGGAAGTACAATTTCTCCGGTATCACCTCATTAGCGTCTGTGTGGAAACATAGCAAAGGTTCCAAAAATGTGCGATTAATTTGTGATTAATCGTGATTTAACTCACGACAATCGTGCGATTAATCACGATTAAATATTTTAATTGATTGACAGCCCTATTATTAATATGATGTGAGGTCCAGTTACTAGTGTGACACTAAAACGGATTAGAACCAACCTTCGTCTTCGGCAAACGTCTTTACTTTAACTTGAGTATAAAAAAAATATAGTCAACTTTTACCAGAGTATTTTAAAACATAAGTATCTGTACTTCTATTTATGTGAAGGATGTGTGTACGTTTGCCACCTCTGATATTCAGCTGAACCTAGATCAGTTGATTTACACATGTAACGTTATACAAAAATCAGATCTGCCAATACCCATAGATACGTGCCATTTCATTTAAATTGCTTTCAATAATATGGAGTACATGTTTCTTCTCTTACTTGCTGAAAGGACATGAGTGGCAGAAGGAAGGCAAAACCCAACCGGGGTGGAGGACGCTTTAATAAAGGTGGTGGAGGTGGTGGTGGTGGTGGTGGTGGTGGTGGAGGAGGAAAAAAAGCATTCAGCGACTACGATGATGGTGATTTTACCCTGGACCTTGGATCTGGTCACTCCACCAAACCTCCTTCTAAAGGAAAAGGACGAGGGGCTTTTACAAGTAGAGGCAATGGGGGCAGTAGAGGAAGGGGAAGAGGCAGCTCTCAGGGTCTTTCCAGCGGTGGCTACAGGCAGAATGAAGAGGGGCTAGTTCAGAATGGATCTGACCGCTTCAAGCATCCATTACAGAAGATACATATGACATCAGAAAACCAGCTACACGTAAAGGAATTACTGAAAGAACTTCAGAGTCAGGAGTACAATACTCCGAACAGGTTAGTGGCTATATGGACATGTCTCATGTTGTTAATGATTTTGATTGTTTAACGCTTAGACTGTTTAGCTGTGTAAAAACACCTGGCTATGAAATTTTAAATTCAGCCTTCAAACTAATTTTAGACAGAGGATTTAAAAAAAAAGTCTCATTTGTGTTTTATTTACTCAGTGGCTCAGAGTATGAGGGAGAGGAAGAAGAGGAGGAGTATGATGAGTTGGACCATCGTGAGGAAGGTCAGTTTTGGATCACTCAGGATGATGGTGTCGGCTGTGCAGAAGACGATGTCTGTGAAGAAGATAGTGAGGAAGAATCACGTCCCAAACCACAACCTGTTGTTTCCCTGTTTGCATTAGGAACACTCTGCAGGTACTCACTGTCACTGTGCCTTTATTTGTAGTTTTATAGTAATTTTTTTTTTATATTTTGAGATCATGCATTAACCATAATCAGGCATATTACCATATAGTTAATGATTTGTAACGAATCCGTTTCATTGTTGCAGGGAATCTCTTTCTTTTGCTCTTTGAAATGCAGGATATACTAATATTATAGTAGAATTTCAACAATTACACAACTTTGACGTTTGTAAAAAAAAAAATTCTGAAAATAAATAAGTATTACTACAGCAGCAGTTTAAAAAAAATAATACAATGAATAAACACCATAGCGAGTTTTATATCTGAAAGACAGCCAAGATTTGACCAGTTACAACCAACAACAATAAAACAGCAAATTAGAATTTCCATGCAGATTTTTTTAAAAACATTTTTTTTTCACTACTATGGTATGCTAAGCTAATATGGTTGATATGAGTTAATATGATTTATGTAAAAGCAATGGAAACTGAATCCTGTACAATATAAGTGTCTATGGTGCTAAACATCAGATTTACCTTTGTTCGTGTTAGGTATGGCTTTGACCGTGAGCGAAGCAGGGAAGCGCTGGAAGCAGCAGAAAGAGGTGGAAAGGGGGAAGTCGGAGCAACGCTGGAGATTCTTCTCTCTCAGATGTTTACTGAACGATTTGGCTCAACTGCTCTAGACTTTCAGGTACCTGACCCTCCATCATATGAGGAATGCATGGCACTGCGACAGGAGGAGGCTGTTGCTTTAACTGCCATCTTTGGAGAACGCTTCTGCGAAAGAATCAGTGGCCACGTCTGGATCATCCAGCTGGATCTGTTGTGGATAAGTGAGGTCCGTAGCCAAAGCTCGAAGTTGACAAAAAAAGAACAGACGACAAAGTCTTCATCTACTCAGTTGTGTAAGTTCTACTTAAAGGGATCCGGTTGTAGATATGGGAAGAACTGTCGTTTCAAACACCAAAGACCAAATGAGTCGAGCAACCACAAAAACCCATGTGGACCCAGCCAGCCTGGTTTTAGCAGTACTGATTGCCCTGTATACCAGCTGGAGGTCCGCTTTCCTCAGGGAAACCGCTACCCTTTTCAACCACCATTAGCTGCCTTCAGTAGCACGGATGAGGCAATCTCTGGAGCGGGACGTCTTAATGTGACTGAATATCTCTTTGGCCAAACACTTTCAGCGGCACAAGAGGGTGAGCCTGTGGTTTACACCCTCGTCTCCTGTCTTGAGGAAGATGGACCGATCAAAGAGCTCCTTTCAGCTTCACATCACAAATATAGTACTCCACCACCTATATTAGCCAAACCTATCGTTACTGCAACAAGAATTTCTAACACAAAGTGCACTTCAACTGAGAGTACACCAAGCAGTACTACAGTTTCTTCACGATTCACTAATGCAGCACAGAACACCAAACCCGCAATCATGCATACAGAAGGTAAAGTATCTGTTGGTTCGCTAATGATTTTCGTTAAAATTGAAATGTGGGTAATTGCAATTAACAATTTAATTGTCTTTTCAGTTGATCCTTTGCCACATTTTAAAATATAAGCATAAATCTACAATAATCATTGAACATGGATTGGTTCATTTCTGATGCATTTTAACAGAAGGGGAATAAAAAGCACAAAATAACTAGACAATTATAAAACTATCAAAGCCTGTTAGTGAAATACACAAAAAGGTTTACTGGATAATATCAAAACTAAGAATAAATCATGTACTAGTTAAGAATAATTTAAGGATTAAAATATGATTTCTACATGACATCATGAAAGTAATTGCAAATAAATGGCATGTTTCTTTAAAAAGAAATGTAGAGCCATGATTGAGTTTAAGACTCTTTGCAGGCTCCTCAAGGTCTTCTGCACCACTTTTTAAGCAGCTATGTTGCCATGCTGGTCTTTTAGTTCCAGTGAAGAAAGATCTCAATGCTACAACATCGATAGAATATACAATACACAATCCAGTTCAATTGTTTGCTTCCAACTGTGTTGCAACAGTTTGGGGAAGCCCCTAATGTGTGTGTGATGGACCAATATCCACAGCTTTATGACCAAATATTGTACGCAACCCTGAACATTTGAAAATGATTTGATTCAAGATTAAATTTAGGATTAAACATTATGTTATGAAATCATTTTATTTAGTCTATCTGTCTTACTGAGTGTTTATGGATAGTAGACATTAGAGTGTGTCTCTATCTTAGCAACATGATTTATTAGCATTTACAAAGACCTACATATATAGCTATTAACATGCTGCCTAATACTGTAATTATAGTATATATATTTTAGTATAGGCATAGATTCGTGAAAATTCTAGTAGTGTAAGTGTATCTACAATGCTGCATTTCGATGCAAACCGTATCTGTTGTGTGTGTATTACTACAGGAGACACACACAGCGCTGAAGATTTTGAAGATGAGCAATATGATGGCGATGCCGAAGAAAGTGTCCCCATAGAGAACGAGAGCTATGTGAACTTTAGAAAGAGGATGGAGAAAAAAACTGAGTTGAGAGCTGAAGAGGTGCAGCAGGAGAACAAGAAGCTTTGTAGAGAGTTTAGGAGAAAACAGGTAACAGGCTTTTAGTGGTGGTGGTGGAGATTAGACCCTTTTTTACACACTTCACTAACTCTGGTATTTTCAGAGTGTTGGTTACTGAGTACTCATCATGTAAATTAAATCTTATGTCTCTGCCAGTCTTCTAGGCGCTATGAGTCCATGCAGGAGCAGAGGGTCAAGCTGCCTGTGTGGGAGAAGAGACATAACATTCTCAATGCTCTGGAGAAGAATCAGGTTCTGGTGATCAGTGGAATGACTGGGTATGATGTAAAATATGACAACATCGACAATGTGTTATTGGTTGTGTTAGAATCGTCTTTTACAGCAAGGTGTATGTTTAACCTCAGGTGTGGTAAGACCACTCAGATTCCTCAGTTTATCCTGGACAACTCTCTGAGTGGACGAGGGGAAAGTGTAGCTAACATAATATGCACTCAGCCTCGCCGTATATCTGCAATTGCTGTAGCATCCAGAGTTGCTCAGGAAAGAGCTGAGACTCTGGGCCACTCCACTGGATACCAGATCCGTCTGGAGACTGTCAGAGTAAGTATCTCTCGTTTTTACACACGCATGAAGTACATAGTATGTCTGATATACTTCTAAGGTATCAGATCAATGTGGCATTTAAGAAGTACTATATAAACTGTTTGTACAGGGTTGCCAGCATTACACATTTTACCCAAATTAAGCTAGTTATTGAACCAGATAGTGAACCAGCACCACTATCTGGTTCAATAACTAGCTTAATTTGGGTAAAATGTGTGATGCTGGCAACCCTGTACAAACAGTATATATAGTACTTCCCAGTGGTCAAGTAAAATAAATTCCAGTATATTTTAATTTTATGCAACATGGGCTGTTGCAAACAAAGAGATATTAGTACAGAACAACATTTCAGTTATAAAATATTATTTCCTGAGCAAAATTGAGAAAGAGAAGGCACAAGGGTTTCCTTTTCCTAATGCCCAAACATTTACGGCTAGTTTTGTGAGATAAAATTTTACTGAAACTGGCACCCGTCTGTGTATGTATGTGTATCCAGTCCTCCTGCACTAGACTGCTGTTCTGCACCACTGGGGTTTTATTACGCAGGCTAGAAGGGGACACCCAGCTCAGTGGAGTCACACATGTCATAGTAGATGAGGTTCATGAACGCACAGAAGAGAGGTGAGAACAATCAGTGATCATAATCTCACATACTCATAATCACAAGCACATAATGAGCACCTTGTGACATCTGCATCTCTTCCTGCATTTTAGTGACTTCCTGTTGCTGGTTCTAAAGGATCTGATGTTGGAAAGGCCTGACCTGAAGATCATCATGATGAGTGCTACTCTCAATGCTAATCTCTTTTCAGACTATTTTCACAAATGCCCCACCATCCACATACCAGGCAAGAGCTCCTCAATGTACCGGTAGTCATATGTTGCTTTCAGTGTACAATTCAGAAATGAATTTCAGGCTTGCAAATAATATCACTGTTCACCCTCAGGACGTACATTTCCAGTGGAACAGTTTTTTCTCGAAGATGCCATTGCAATGAGCAGGTAATAACAGCAAATGCATTTTTTACGTCAATCGACCTTTTTATACAGTTTTACGTTCAGTAGATAACATACTGTAGGACAAAGACATACAACATGGATGACTAAAACACGGTTGCCATCTCAATCATAACCTAAAGGAAATAAAACTGTAAAGCAATTTACATACAGTTAATATCAGATTGGTTATTAGCAAAAATGTAAAAGCTAAACATTTTGCTTTATATTTAATGTGTACTAATAACATAAAACTATACATTTTAAGACAAAAAGCTGTTCTAGATATTTGGAAGCCAAAGTATTTTCATATAATACATTTTCTATTGACCAATTGAATTTCCACCCTAAATTTAACTGGTAGCTGAATAAAAGTCAACAGTGCAGATTTTCAAATACCTAACACTGATATGCGGGTTGTTGCATGAATATGTGTGTCAGGTATGTGATAGAGGACCGCAGCCCATACCGGCGCATGGCAAAGCAGAATGGTCGGCCAAATCAAAGGCCTGGGAAAGCACAGTCTGCTGCGATGAACATGGATGATGATGATGGTAGCTGGTCTTTTAGCTCCTTAGTAAGGAAAGATTCAGTCAAAGACTCCGTCCCTGACCAGCAACTCGGCGTGCAGGAGTTTACACTGCGATATTCAAGTAAGGAGATAATCTTTTAAACATTTAATGTATCAGTAAAGATTATGGAACAGTAACCATTTAATCTATTGTTTATTTTTTCTGGCTGACCCTTCCTTTGTACTTTGTGTACATTTTGACTCATTAGCTTGCTCAAAAGCTGTGGTGAAAACTCTGGCTGCAATGGACCTGGATAAAATCAACATGGATCTTGTGGAGGGTCTGCTGGAGTGGATTGTAAATGGAGAGCACAGTTACCCTCCAGGTAATCATGTCATCGATTGTAGTGCATGTGACAGATGCCATGATCTGACATACTGATGGAACTGTTTCAGTTCTTCAGTTAATTTCTTTAATGTGTATGTACAGGTGCTGTTCTGGTCTTCTTGCCTGGATTAGCTGAAATTAAGCAGTTATATGAGCAGCTGCAAGCCAATAGGATGTTTAACAACAGAAGAGCTAAGAAGTATATATGCATACAGACAGATATAGTTTTTCTCAGCATCCTGTGACTTGATGTCTAAAAAATGTTATGTTTGTAGGTGTGTGGTATACCCACTTCACTCCTCTCTGTCCAATGAGGACCAGCAGGCAGTGTTTACACGGCCACCTGAGGGTGTGACTAAAATCATCATCTCTACTAACATCGCAGAGACATCAGTAACCATTGATGATGTAGTTTACGTCATTGATTCCGGCAGAATGAAAGAGAAGAGGTAAAAGGTTGGAGTTGAGCAGCCATTTGAGAGACCATTCATGAGCCGTATTGTACTATAAGCAAGCATTAATATTAAGATGCTTTGTCCGTGTTCAGGTATGATGCCAGTCGCAGTATGGAGAGTTTAGAGGATGTGTGGGTGTCTCGTGCTAACGCTTTGCAGAGGAAAGGCCGAGCCGGCCGTGTGGCCTCTGGAGTGTGCTTCCATCTGTTCACCAGCCATCGCTTCAATCACCACCTTAGCCAACAGCAGCTGCCTGAGATCCAGAGAGTGCCACTGGAGCAACTCTGCCTCAGGTATGTAGTTGTATTATTCGTAGTATGCAACAGACGCAACATGCAGTAGGTCAATGCACAGGGAATAAAAATGTTTGGTGTGATACAGGATTTTAACATTTTTAATTATTTCCAAATAACATCCCTTGCTGAATAGTTTTGGTAACATTCCTATAAAGCAATAAGATTATGACTGTTATTTATTTAATGCCACATCATAATTTTATAGCAGTTTATGGTTAAAATAAAACAATACGTATTACCCTATAATCACTTACCCCGATCAGGCATAACTTTATAACCACTGAAAGGTGAAGTGAATAACACTGATTATCTCTGCATCTGTTAGTGGGTGGGATATACTGTATTAGGCAGCAAGTAAACATTTTGTCCTCAAAGTTGATGTGTTAGAAGCAGGAAAATCAGCAAGCGTAAGGATTTGAGTGAATTTGACAAGGGCTAAATTGTGATGTCTAGACGACTTGGTCAGAGCATCTCCAAAACTGCAGCTCTTGTGGGGTGTTTTCCAGTCAGCAGTGGTCAGTATCTATTAAAAGTAGTCCAAGAAGGAACGGTGGTGGACCGGCGACAGGGCAGCCAAGGCTCATGGATGCACGTGGGGAGCGAAGGCTGGCTTGTGTGGTCCGATTCAACAGACGAGCTTCTGTAGCTCAAACTGTTAAAAAAAAAGTTGTTAATGCTCGATTAGTCAAGACTGTTTTAGCAGCAAAAGGGGGACTAACACAATATTAGGCAGGTGGTTATAATGTTATGCCTGATCAGTGTATGTTCCTTTAAGCTTCTCTTCTGTTCTTTAATTTGAGGTTAATAAGAAAAAAATGTGTTGATATGTTAAAATACTCTGAAACTGGAATCTCCTTCAATTAGGGAAAAACCCATTTCCTCTGCAAAAGCTGGGAAGAAAGAAATGAGTAAAATCATTGTAAATTTAACAAGCCAAAGGAGTGTTTAGTCTCTGTGTGCACCTCATTTTTTTTTTTTTTGTATTACAATTAATACATTGGCATGCATGATTTTGTTCATGCCAGTAGGTGCATGCTTTGCAAAATATTTCCTATGTGTGAATGAGTGTGTCCCACTCAGTATTCCTACCTCACACACAGTGCTCCCTGGAACACTAACAAATATACAGCAGTACATAGCAGAAGATGAATGAATAAATTAACTAAATATTTATTTCAAATCTTTGCTTCTGTTTTCTTCTGTTTTAGGATTAAAGTGTTGGAGATGTTCTCCAAGTCTCCATTGCTCTCTGTGTTTTCTCGGCTCATAGAGCCCCCAGAACAAGGCAGTCTTGATGCAGCTAAGCAGAGACTCTGTGCTCTTGGTGCACTTACTGACGCCGAGTGTCTCACTCCTCTTGGTTGGCATCTTGCCTGCCTCCCTGTAGATGTACGCATTGGAAAGTTGATGCTTCTGGGTGCAATCTTTCGCTGTCTGGACCCAGCCCTAACCATTGCAGCTAGTCTGGCCTTCAAGAGCCCATTCGTAAGTGAGGACTATCTTGTGTTGGGATTTCAGTTTTGCAGTCCTCTTTATCCTTCTACTTTGTCTCTTTCTCAGGTCTCTCCATGGGATAAAAGAGAGGAAGCCAATGAGCGAAAACTCTTATTTTCTCTTGCCAACAGCGACCATCTTGCTCTGCTACAGGCCTATAAGGTTGTTGTGAATCCGATGAAAAGAATAATTGTATTATATTATTAATACTTAATCAAACTGTGATTCTGATTGGTTAATATCTGTTGAACTTAACATAACCCCTGGTATTTCATCTTTGTTTGTATATGCCATAGGGTTGGTGTACTGCAGCAAAGAATGGTTCACAGGCTGGCTACCTGTACTGCAGAGAGAACTTCCTGTCTATCCGTGGACTACAGGTGAGTCTGGCGAACACCTGGCTGATTCTTATCCAATTTAGTTAGTAGTATTGCTGTCTAATTCAGTATGTTTGCATATTCATTTGTCTTCTAGGAAATAGCATGTCTGAAAAGGCAGTTTGCAGAGCTCCTCTCTGATATTGGCTTTGTAAAGGATGGCTTGAAGGTCAGAAACATAGAGAGGATGAGCTCTACAGGAACAGATGGTGTGCTGGAGGCTACAGGTTATGAGGTAATACCATCTTTTCTGAAAGGAAAGTTGGTGCCTTCAGTATACCATGCTGTTTCAGTTTTAGAATGAGGTTGATTTTAATCGTAAATATTTTGCTGTGCGCTTTATCTCTCTAAAAGGCAAATCTAAACTCTGATAACACAAAGCTGATGTCAGCAATGCTGTGTGCAGCCCTCTACCCAAATGTTGTCCAGGTTAGTGTGCTTCACATTCCTTCCAAGTGATCAGGATTATGCTTCGTTCATTTTTTTAGTAAAATGTATGTATGCTTGTGTGTATGGTACTGTAGGTGCAGACTCCACAGGGGAAGTATAAGCTGACAAGTAAAGGGGCTGTGAAGATGAAGCCTAAAGCTGAGGAACTTCGCTTCCTCACTAAAAATGATGGAGCAGTTCACATCCATCCTTCATCTGTCAACTTTATGGTAACATACCAGACTGTTCCAGTGAATTTTTATATATTAAGCAGCCTGGCTTAATATATTCTCTGCAGGTGCGTCATTATGAAAGTCCATACCTGGTCTACCACGAGAAAGTGAAGACCAGCCGCGTGTTTATCAGAGACTGCAGTATGGTGTGCATGTATCCCATGGTGCTGCTCGGTGGGGGGAAGGTCAATGTGGAGCTACAGCGCGGCGAGTTCATAATCTCTCTGGACGACGGGTGGATTCGATTCACTGCTGCCTCACATGAAGTAATTGGGCTCATTCTTACTTTAATGTAGTGTTTTTACACTACAATAAATACATATATTAAATTCCCCTCAGCTGTGGGCAAAGAATAAAAATGGTATTGATCGTCAAGCTTAATTCTGAAATAGTGTTTCATTTCATTTTTCACAAAATGGTCTTTCATTATGTGCACATGTTCTGTAGGTTGCTGAGCTGGTGAAGGAGCTACGCTGGGAGCTTGACCAACTCCTGGAGGAGAAAATCAGGAACCCCAGCATGGACTTGACTACCTGCCCACGAGGCTCCCGCATCATACACACCATAGTATCTCTTATCTCAACCCAGTAACATTCAAGAATGTGCACACAGTTCTCACCACCATCTGCCTTGCATGCAAATGAATTATGCATCAGTCATATCCACCAGTTATGCCTAATATTATTTTTATTATTTAAACTGGACAATTCAGATTATGCATACTGTCATTTGAACATTTGAAAATTGGCATGGATACTGCTTTCTTATTTTTTTTTTTGCCCATTTTCAACCAGTGTTCTACAATGAATAGGAAACACAACAAATTATTTAATGTTATTTAATTAAGTAGTATTGCTTAGTATTACTATAAATACAGGACAGTGTAAAATATCAGCTAGACACTGATATTTAGCAAACAATTTAGAAAAGTCATATGCAAAAATAATCTTTATAACTGTCTTCAGATTAAAAACATTTTCTATGAAACTGATCTCTGAATTTTTATTTCACCAAAATGAACAAAAGTTCATTCATTTGCATTTTATTAAAAAGCTGCTGATTATATAATGCACCTTTGATTGAACATGTCGTTTTTTTAACTGGTAAATCACTTTAATAATCTGTTTTGTCTGCATTTATGTTTCAGACAACTGTGAAAGTAAAGCATGTAGTGTGAATGTATTCCTCCCCTGGTTTTAGCAGAGCTTCAGGAAACTTTGGCTGAAGGGAACAAAGGAACAAAAAACAGTATAGCAACATTATTTTGAGAACATGATTCTATGAAAACACTTCGTCAAGACGTGGAGCAGCAGGTCAGAGTTTTGAACCATCATCTAACATCAGTGCACACTATCTTGCATTTCATTACCTGATTAACAGCATCTGGCCAGTTCTGTGTCTCCAGAGAAAAAGCACTGTGTTTTGGGTATGATGTCCCACCTTTTCCTCCAACAGTGCCATCCAGGAAGTTGGAGGTATAAAACTGAACACCAGGCTGGGTGGTGCTCACCTCCAGAACACGCCCTGTTCCAGGATGCACCACTCTACAATAAGAGCAATAGATGTTTGCAAGATTATATGCAATCGCAGCAGTCAATGGAAAGCTCAGCAAGTAACTATATGGAAGTAAAGAAAATAATGATTTTACCTTGCACACTTCATCTCTTTTTTTGATTGTCCTGGAAGCCAAAGGCAGAAATTGTGGTCAAATCCAGGGCCAGGAAGTTCCCTGAGCCGAGGCCCAAGAAGAACAGGCTTGCGGAGGTCGAAGAGCGAATTTCCTACAGGTCTAATTTCTCCTGTGAATAGAGATGCGTAATGAATTCACTAATCTCGTCAAATAGATTGGATGCAAAATTATGTCAAGGTGTAAAAAATTTTTTTCAATAGATAAACATTAACTTATAAATCAGATTCCCTGTAAAAGATAACTGATATACAGTGCCTTGCGAAAATATTCGGCCCCCTTGAACTTTGCGACCTTTTGCCACATTTCAAACAAAGATATTAAACTAATTTTTTGTGAAGAATTAACAACAAGTGGGACACAATCATGAAGTGGAACGAAATTTATTGGATATTTCAAACTTTTTTAACAAATAAAAAACTGAAAAATTGAACGTGCAAAATTATTCAGCCCCTTTACTTTCAGTGCAGCAAACTCTCTCCAGAAGTTCAGTGAGGATCTCTGAATGATCCAATGTTGACCTAAATGACTAATGATGATAAATAGAATCCACCTGTGTGTAATCAAGTCTCCGTATAAATGCACCTGCACTGTGATAGTCTCAGAGGTCAGTTTAAAGCACAGAGAGCATTATGAAGAACAAGGAACACACCAGGCACGTCCGAGATACTGTTGTGGAGAAGTTTAAAGCCGGATTTGGATACAAAAAGATTTCCCAAGCTTTAAACGTCCCAAGGAGCACTGTGCAAGCGATAATATTGAAATGGAAGGAGTATCAGACCACTGCAAATCTACCAAGACCTGGCCGTCCCTCTAAACTTTCAGCTCATACAAGAAGACTGATCAGAGATGCAGCCAAGAGGCCCAGGATCACTCTGGATGAACTGCAGAGATCTACAACTGAGGTGGGAGACTCTGTCCATAGGACAACAATCAGTCGTATACTGCACAAATCTGGCCTTTATGGAAGAGTGGCAAGAAGAAAGCCATTTCTTAAAGATATCCATAAAAAGTGTCGTTTAAAGTTTGCCACAAGCCACCTGGGAGACACACCAAACATGTGGAAGAAGGTGCTCTGGTCAGATGAAACCAAAATCCAACTTTTTGGCAACAATGCAAAATGTTATGTTTGGCGTAAAAGCAACACAACTCATCACCCTGAACACACCATCCCCACTGTCAAACATGGTGGTGGCAGCATCAAGGTTTGGGCCTGCTTTTCTTCAGCAGGGACAGGGAAGATGGTTAAAATTGATGGGAAGATGGATGGAGCCAAATACAGGACCATTCGGGAAGAAAACCTGATGGAGTCTGCAAAAGACCTGAGACTGGGACGGAGATTTGTCTTCCAACACGACAATGATCCAAAACATAAAGCAAAATCTACAATGGAATGGTTCACAAATAAACATATCCAGGTGTTAGAATGGCCAAGTCAAAGTCCAGACCTGAATCCAATCGAGAATCTGTGGAAAGAACTGAAAACTGCTGTTCACAAATGCTCTCCATCCAACCTCACTGAGCTCGAGCTGTTTTACAAGGAGGAATGGGCAAAAATTTCAGTCTCTCGATGTGCAAAACTGATAGAGACATACCCCAAGCGACTTACAGCTGTAATCGCAGCAAAAGGTGGCACTACAAAGTATTAACTTAAGGGGGCTGAATAATTTTGCACGCCCAATGTTTCAGTTTTTTATTTGTTGAAAAAGTTTGAAATATCCAATATATTTCGTTACACTTCGTGATTGTGTCCCACTTGTTGTTGATTCTTCACAAAAAATTACAGTTTTATATCCTGAAATGAAGCCTGAAATGTGGCAAAAGGTCGCAAAGTTCAAGGGGGCCGAATACTTTCGCAAGGCACTGTATAAATGCAATTAATAGTAATGTACAGATAAGAATCTGAGCCAGGGTCATCAATCATTCCAAAGAGATCCTTTTACTGTCACACCTCTATAACAATGCACTCAAGCATCTCTATTATTGATTTATCATGAATGTGTTAATATTTCTTTCAACCCAAGATAAATATTGGGCTTTTGTATTGCTTAAAAATGTAAACCTCCACTTCAGCTAAAAATGCTCAGAAGCAAAATGTTATAAAAACAGGAAATACTGAACTACCTGTAGGAATTATGGTGTCATCTACAGGAAGGTATGCCTCTGCTGAGATGCTTACTTCATGGTCATAAATGTCTGGTGCACCCTGAAAGAAAAAAGTGAAGCAACATTGCTGGTTTTCTTCAAAATAAATGTAAACACGTCTTTAACATAGCATTATATTATGTTTTGTACCTTTAGTATGCACCTTGCACTTAGAAATGTATACATGATATATTGTACATATAATCACTTTTAAAGATTTTAATTAGCTGATGTTATTGTCATTTTTTTATTTTGCCATTCTGGACATATTTATAAAAGGAAATGTCTCACCTGTCCAGCCAGGTTAAAATATGTGTGATTGGTCAGATTGATGGGTGTTGTTTGGTCAGTTTGGGCCCAGTATTGTACACTTAGTGTGCTTTCCTCCAGTGTGTAGGTAACAGAAACCTTTAGGTTGCCAGGATAGCCCTCATCACCATCAGGACTCATGTGGCTTAGTCTCACTCCATTAGGCACAGGCTCACAGCTCCACACAGCCTGAACATTACAGTCCAAGTGGCAGAATATAACAAAACTTAACACAAATAAAGTGTTTATAAATGAGACCAACACACAGCTTTAGATAAGAATGCACTTATTTATTTGTCATAGATTAAATATAACCTGGGTCAGTTTACATACCTTGTTAAAGCCCCTGATCCCACCATGCAGGGAATTGGGCCCGTTATTAACAGCCAGGTTATATACTTTCCCATCAATTTTAAATTGACCCTTAGCAATACGGTTTGCAACTCTTCCTATCACAGCTCCAAAGTATTTTGGATTAGTGAGGTAACCTAGAAAGGTTAAAAAAAAATGTCTATCTTTATTATTTTATTATGCAGTGATTTGCATGCAAAACGTGTACATTATTAATGGTCTAATACTATATGGATCTGTGAAAAGTGTATAATGTACACTATACAGTATTTTACATTGTAGACTAAGGGACACAGAAACAGACGTCATTATACATTGTTCAATGCTGTCTACATGTTGTCCTGTTGTCCTAGCTAATTAATATCAAAAGCAACAAATTTAATAAAGTTAAATTCCCAAGCAAAGAAGTAGCAGTATCCAGGGTTGTCAAAGAAGAAGGATTTATTCAGAAACAAAGGCAGTTCCATGGAAGCACCCAAAAAGATAAAGAAGAATAGCCTTTATTCGTCACATATACATTACAACACAGTGAAATTCGCTCTTCGCATATCCCAGCTTGCTTAACTTCAGAGTGCAGGGTCGGCCAGGATACAGCCCCCCTGGAGCACAAAGGGTTAAGAGCCTTGCTGAAGGGCCCAAGAGTGGCAGCTTGGCGATACCGGGGTGAACCCCCGACTTTCCGATCAGTAACCCAGCACCTTAACCACTGAGCTACCACTCCCTAAAAACAGTCAATGCACATATTTTCCAATTATCAACTTATTTGCTACCAACATATTAAAATATCTAGATTCTTTTCAATATAAAAAATGGTGGGGTTTTTTTTAAGTAACGTGATCTATTCAAGGTCCAGGCTTTGGCCTTTTAATTACCCTCTAACACGAAAACCACTTTAAACCCTGACAATCTATTCTTTTGACTCATTTATTACTTTTGACAAATCACCCCTTCAGAATCAAAGTACACTGTACTCACTGCTTCAAATATGTTGATTCTAACCCACATTAATCACTTGCTTTGAATATACTGATTTGCCTCTGTACCACAAAAGATGACAAGCACATGACAATGCAAAATGGTAAGAAGGTAAAATCACCATACAGTGTTAATAATAAAAAAACTACTTGGAGCATTTAAAGTGCATCCTGTTATCCAAACTCGGAAACAGGTGATCACGAGTGCAGGAGTTGGAAGATCTTGTGACACAGAATATTTTAGAATTCCTTTCTGTGATCCAACAAAAGTGATTTAAACGTGAGAAACATGGGATGAACTTACTTTCTAGATCATCAAAGCCTAACACTAGATCCGCACTATGTCCAGTCCGGTCATGTGTCTGGATGGAGGTTATGACACAACCTAGAGAGAGGATTTCTACACTGACACTCTTGGATCGCAAAGTCCATTTTTCAACAGAGCGCTGACCACATACTAATTTTAGCACATGTTTCTCAACCTCAGACATATCGGGATAAATCTTCTGAGACTAAATGGTTCTGAAATCAGCTGTCGCGTTGCAGCTCGCCGACAACCAACACAGCGCCTAACAGGAATCAAAAAAGAATGTGTCGATTCTTTGAACCGAGTCTTTTAGGCGAAATAATGAGTCGATTTAGAGCCTTTTTTGTGTGACGATGCATCTGTGCATCTTTCTGAATTGCTAAAGTGTATTCGTCGAATAGTGTACACGTGCAGCATGTATATAATGTATATTATTGGAGTAACGCATGGCAAATATGTTACTTTGCATAATGCATGGTAAATACTTTTGCATAAGAATTTACATACATTTTTATTCCAAAACCGATAATAAAATGTAATGCCTAGATCACGAATAAAGTTTTGTAAACAATGTAATCGTCCATGCGTAAATACCAATAACTTTTATTAATTGTTAGGGGGGTGGCAGTGAGTTGGTTGGAAATCAAAAGAGTCGACTCTTACCAGTGAGATAAACATGTGACCAAATCGCGTCACTTTCCCGCGACTCAGCCTCCAGAGTGTGATGTTTTAATTCTACCCATAATGTGATATATCCTGTTTGGTCAATGCGGCAATTAGATCGTTCCCATTCGCGTACATGACATAGGCACTGCACAGTGTATTTTGGTACACGACTTTAACTATAATAATTATTACAGCACTACAGCATTGGGAAAGATGCACGACAGCGACCCTACTTCCTGGGGATTCCAGAAAACCAACTGACAAGTCGTTATTGAGAGCGTTCTGACATACTGTATCACTGTATGGTATACCATTTGCTCCACAGCAGACATGAAAGCCCTTCAGAGGATTATCAACACCTCCCAAAAATCGGCTGTTTATTACTCTCCATGAAAGAACTATTAGGCTCTCACTGCTACAGCAGAGCAAACATGAAACACAAAACCCACCCTGGACACCATCTGTTTCACCTTCTACCCTCGTGTAGATGCTTCAGGTCCAGAACATCACGCAAAGACTCAGGAACTGTTTTTACATCATTAAAGAGCTGAACACCAAGAAACACCATCAGTGAATGCTTAGAACTATCTGCACTACACACACTTGCGTTTATACACTTCACAGACATCTACCTTGTATTTATTTATTCCCAACCACAATCTGTATAAAGACTTTGAATATGCAACATCATTGTACTCTGTGCAATGGCAATAAAGCTCTCTGTCTATTTTTTTATCCATCCATCCATCCTTACATCCATCCATCTCATGTTAACTCAGATCACACCTAGCAGGTATGAAGGTAAAAGTTGATTGGGGGGGAGTAATCCAGCTTTAGATCTATGACCCATGACATCATGTCTCATTAAAAACCTTGCACATGTAAAACCCTGAGGCAAACGACTGCAGAAGATTATACCAAGTTTAACGTCTGTCAGCTGAAAACAGAAAATTAAAGCTTGTGTGTGCAACTCAACAAACTGGTCAGGTGAAGAGGAGGCAAAAATCACCTGGTCCACTTTCCAGTATTCAACTGTCCAGTTTTGGAATATCATGTGATAGCAGCACAGAAGGCACTGAAAAACCTTTACTAATATAATCAACTCAAATCAACTCAAATAATTTTATTTGTCACATACACATACATACAGAGTACGACATGCAGTGAAATGCTTTGTACGACTGTCCAACATTTAAGCATATTGTACACTACACAGTATTCAGTTAAAGTTTAATCTAATACAAAAATTTCATATAGAAGAAAAATATTCCCTAGAAAGTATATTTTAGTTATTTCTATTAGGATATGGTAAGACTTTTTCATATAGGTTTGGACAGTCTTTAGGAACCTTCTGAATTCCCATGGTAGCAGAGCAAAGAATAGTATGTGCGTTTTTACAGGTGAACTGCTTTGCATGTGGCACAACAAAATCGACGCACAACTCAAATGACCTAAGCTTGCCTTAAATGGTTAAGCTGATGGGAAAGAGAGAGGAATTGTCTTTGATTTCTTCTGCACTGTACAAGATTTATCACATATGATAATTATAACACTATAAAACTAAGCAAATACAAGTTGTTTAGTTTTAACAGCACACTTCAATATAAATATCAACCTGTAAGTGATCAATGGGACATATGGTTTTCATGATGAAATTGAAATAGCGATGTTGACCATGCATGCCTTCTTATATACATTATAAGCATTAATAAGCATTTTATATTAGAGCCCCAGAAAGCAATGTCTTTGAGAATCCTTTTTAGCTGTACTATAACCTATTTTCAGTCTCTCTGTGTATTAGCCTGTAGCGTTGCAATTAACCGAATGCATACAGATAACAGTTTAATGTTTAATGTTATATGGGCAGTATAAATTATCTGTCTTTTACTCATCTCTACAGATTATTTTTATTTAAAAAAAAAAACTGCTAAATTCACATACTGTAGGACAATTTTATAATGCTAAAGGTTGTGTGTTAACTATCTGACTTCATAAAAGTGCTGACATGATGTGTCATCTTTTTAACATGTATTTGGTGAATTAGGGTAACTGGTGACAATAGTTTCTTCACTCTTTCTTTTGGGACCTGCCTGATCCAGGCCGATGCCCTACTTCTGTTTGGAGGTCTAATTGGTGGGGTTGGTCATAAAGTTTGCTCCTGGAGAGCAAACTGTCCTGTTGTTAAACATCTTGCAAATACAACTAAAATATATAAACTTTGTTTAAAAAAACAATTTTTTTATCCTTGCATGCCTTTCGTCACTAAAAATAATTTCCATTCTGAAAGCCTAAATCAAGTCCAAATCAATGTACTACAAATCGAAACAAAAACTGCTAGCATTGAAAGTCTGTAGAATGACTGTTTTGGGGTGATTCAAATTATTTGTACTTTGCACTGTCAGTAGATCACATGCTAGGTTACTTTACTGTAAATACCAATCATGGAAAATAAAGTTTTTTAACATTTGTAGCTTTAACCTCATAGATGTTCATTGGTTTACAACTGACCATTGCTCGTTTCAATGTGTTGACTTACACTGCTTTTTAGTTTCACTTGCTTCTCTTTTGAATATGAATAAAAAAGAAAAAATCGTTTTACTTTATTTGAGTTGCCATTGTTACTTTCGTGCATTAAATACATAACAGTTTATTTGTTTCTATAATTTATTTATTTAAATATTTTTAATAGGAGTCCCGCGAATGATTGTTTGTACCCGCACCTGCATTCAGCCATCAAATCTTGTCCAGCGCCGCACTCGACTCAGAACTAACCAATGAAATGTTTGTTTTTCAGACCACGCCTCTCATTGGACACGCGCTTTTCAAGTATAAGTCGTTGGGGCGTGGCCAAGCAAGATCAAGTTCAAAGAGGGACCCGTGCACGTTACACTGGAGATTTGAACTGAACAAGATGGCGGAGCGCCGTGGACCGAGAAATCGGGAGTACATGGGGACAAATCACATAAGTGACTGCTTTGTCGAAGGTAACAAAAGACCTGGAGAATATGCGTTGGAGTTTATATGTGTGGTGTTGTACAATATATCCGACTGACTGGTGAGAGTTTTGTTGAGTAAAGTCGAAAGTTGTGAGTTTAAGAATAAAGTTATGGAGAAAGTTTTAACCAGGTGCACTTAGCAGACTGCTGGAACTGGAACTATCCGTTTGCTCTGCTTTTTCAATTCTGTTTAATTAGATGTAGTCTCAAAGTAACTTTACATAAATTTAATCGGTTATAAAATATGAATTTATATTTGAGTGCCCATAAGTTTATCCTGTTGACACACACACCGAAAACCTTCTGCACCCCCTGTCTCATGTGGCGGTCTTGAAAATATCCGTGCTTGTGAATAGGAATGTACTTAAAGGTATATGTATAAATATATAGGAAGCGTGTATTCCTGGAGCATCTTGACAATAATCTGTAATACATCTTTTACTGATTTGTGCATTCTGCAAACACCAGCATGTGGTCTGTACCCTGTGCTGAGGGTCTGCAGTTCTGTTGGAGCTGCGATACAAACTTTTAGCGCAGTCTCCGGAGGTTTTAACACTGAGGTATAGGTGAATGTAATAACAACGTAAACTTGTTTTTTTTTTTGCGGTAATTTGAGTGCGTTGAGAGTTGTGATCGTTTCGTAACTGTCCGAAAATAACAAACGTGATTTGATTCGACCTGCGCAAACTGACACGGCAATATAGACAGTGTGCGCGCGCGCAATGATTGACACATCTAGGTTGTGATTTGTTTCTCTTTTTTTTCGCTTTTTATTGATGCTTGAAGTGTTTAATGTCGGTTTTGCTTGACGTTAGAATCATTGTAATGAATTACAATATTTTGCTTCACTGTAGCAGTGCTAGGAGTGTTTTCGGAAGTTTGCCCAGCTTGGATTGCTCTCACTTGGTGGGGGGAAGCAGGTCGGTCTATTGCCTTGTCCTTGGCTTTGACAATAAAACGCGAAAACAAAAATGCACACACTCTGATTTGAGCTTTGTGTTTTTGCTTGTTTTGTGTCTTCCAATAGAAAGACCTGTTTAGATTGAGTGTGTGTTGCGGGGTTATGGTGGCTGAACCTCAGGGTTTAGCGCGAGCCGGGAATAGAAAGTGGAGCAGCCGAGCGACACCATAAACATCACAAGAACCCAGTAGTAACCCCTGCGTGACCACGGTCTTTCAGTACACAGCAGCACTACTGCAGCTATTCAGTGATGCAAGAAAAGCACTATCTAAAACTCAGTGATAAAAGGGGATTGTACTTAAGTGTCTCTACTTTATCGGAGTACTTTCATTTTTGTGTCAGAAATTTTATATTGTTTTGCACAAAACACTACTGCACACCCTTTACACTCTCGGTACACACCATATGTATGTTCTGTATATACTGTATATCTGTATACTTATTCTAGTATCTTTCAGCGGTCACTCTATCCGTTTATATATCTGTCTGTCTACCTAAACAATAATCTTTCATGAGACAATGACCGTGAGCCCACAGTTCTTCCGAGAGCCTGTCTCACTGTGCATCATGATCTGTAGGATATATTATTATATATGGAATATATAGCAAGAATATCTGGGGGAAGAAATATCAGAGCCTATATTGAAATTATGCTGTAACAAATATGTTTATCTTAAACCTAATATTAAGACATATTTTATATTTAAAGGATTTTTTAAGGATGATTTTTACAAAAGGATAAGATTTGTTACTTGGCACTTGGTAATCATTCCTGTTTAGATAGCTCAAGTGTATCTGAACACTTCCTAATCTGAAATTGTTTAGCAGATTTTATTTAGATTTTGTGTAAATGCACCCATTTCCACTACAGTATATGTATTAATTGGTGCTATTAGTCTGTTGGAAAGTGTCTTGCTATTGCTACCAGCCAAGATGTCCAGCAGTTTGATAAAAAAGAAAAAAGAAGCATGAGAACCGGACCATGCGTTTTTGGAGTTGCTTTTACTTTAAAACGTTTAGTTTTTTAAAAATGATGTGGTGTGCTGGCTTCATTCATGTGTGGATGAACATTTTTATCCCCTTCAGACTGTAATGACTTCTTCAGCACTCAGCAGATGCTTATGATCCTCTGGAAGCAAGTGAAGGACTGCACAGTTATTAATATGCACTAGGTCTCATTCGAATTCTGTCTTCTATAAATAGACTCCGTGTTACACGTGTCTTCCTTACATTAGTGCCATTAGGTTCAAGCCAGTCTTTATTGTTTATTATGTTTACTATGTATATAGCGGGAATACTGGTAGGACTGGTGTAATACCGAGTTGCCCTACAACAACATAATGTGCAAACAGAGCCAGTATTAAAGAGGACACAACTATAAGGCTACAAAAAATGATTTCTGTTGTTAACACTGCAGCACTGGTTTTATTTGCGGTTATATTGCGGTTATATTTATGTCAACAAACATTTGTATGTATTGTTTACCCAGATATGACCGGGTCAGAGGACGTGCCACTGTGTCGTCCTACTCATGATTCGAGCAAAGTGCATGAGCTAAACCCTGACACAAACGGAGTTGATCCATGTGCTGTGGAGGACGATCTCAAACCCGAGGAGGAAGAGCTAGTCGCAGAAGGAGCTCGGCCGATACAGATAGTTGTTGCAAATGAGGAGGACCATAAATTTGAATTGGATGCTGTGGCATTGGAGAAGATCCTAATGCAAGATCATATCAAGGACCTCAATGTGGTTGTGCTCTCTGTGGCTGGTGCTTTTCGCAAGGGCAAATCCTTCCTGCTAGACTTCATGCTGCGCTACATGCACAATCAGGTTAGCTAAGCGTGTATGGGTTTGTTTTGTTTTGGGGTTTTTTTCTGGCATGTTCTGACCGTTTCCCTGAAGTACAAAACAAGCGTTGCCTGTTAATGTTGTTCCTTATGAAAAGGCAGGTATAAGCATGCCAGGTCTCTTGTTCTTCTCATATTCTGTAGTCATCTGAATCATGGATGGGAGGAGATGATGAGCCACTAACAGGTTTCTCCTGGAGAGGGGGTTGTGAGAGAGAGACAACAGGAATACAGGCCTGGAGTGAAGTGTTTGTGGTGGAAAAGACTGATGGCAGTAAGGTGTGTTTTTCCTTATTTACTCATCTACTTGTATCACAACTTGTTTGTCCTCAATTGGTGTCTAATCCAAACTTCTTACTCTTTAGGTTGCTGTCCTGATGGTTGACACTCAGGGAGCTTTTGACAGTCAGTCCACTATTAAAGACTGTGCTACGGTTTTTGCACTCAGCACTATGACCAGCTCCATACAGGTGTGGTGTTTATATCTTTTTTATTTTTTTGGAAGGACAGAGAATAGTTCATGTACTTTATGTACTCAGGCATGTTTGCAAATCCTTATGACTGCTGGGTGTATGTTTACTAGTAAGCTTGCAATATGTTCCTTTTGTTTGTCCTAGGTTTATAATCTTTCACAGAATATTCAAGAGGATGACCTACAGCATCTACAGGTATTGCGCGCACACACAATATATATATTTTTTATATATATATATATATATATATATATATATATATATATATATATATATATATATATATATATATATGTATAATTATTTTTTTATTTTTTTTATATACATATAAAAATAAATAAATAATGTACGTATGTTGTGTACGGTGATAACCTTTGGCCAGATTTTGGCATTTTCTGCTATACACATAAAAACAAGATTTTCGTTAACTAAAGGAGATTACCCTTTTCCTGAGTGTGTGCCTTACCTGATAGTATAGTAATATACTACTATAAACAGCTTTGAATAATTGTAAATTTTGGATTAACCTCAAAAAATAAAAAGGAGAAATTTCAATTAAACATTTCATCATAATTCCACTGAAAGATGCCGTGCCCACCTATTTCTCTACCCTGCGTATATACCCATCAACTTAAACAATTCTGCCAAGAAAATTTGCAGTGCAAAATTAAAATGCCCTCACTTTATTTATCAGCACAATTTACATCAGTTTCTTAAATCAGATTTATATAATATTAAAAAAATAAAATAAATTAAAGTAGTAATGTCAAAGCATACTATATGGCTAAAAGCTTGGGGACACTGAACCATCACAACCAGTACTTTTTTGAACATCCCATTCCAGATACACCCCCCCCAAAGGTTTGCTGTTATAACAAGCTCCAAATTTCTGGGCAATCTTCCACCTAGTTTTTGTAGCATGGCTGTGAGGATTTACTTAATCAGCCTCAAGAGCATTAGTGAGGTTTGGCACTGATGTAAAACAAGGAGGCCTGGGGTACAATCAGTATTCCAAGGTGTAAAGTAGGTTTGAGGTCAAGGCTCTGTGCTGGCTGCATGAGTTCAATCACTCTACCCATAGAGGTGTAAAATTACAAAAATGAACAAGTGGTCAGATATGGATCATATTGACTGCTGTGTAACTATAATAAGACCATAGATGGTCTACCTTTTCAATGCATCCAATCCTTTCTTAAAAACATTCCATTCTCCACAAAGACTTCTTATTAACGAAGTACTAGTACTCAGTGATACTAATGGTATCACCCTACTCCAAATGAGGAAACTTGCTGTTAATGCCTAGGGTGATTTTTTGTAATGTAAGATTCAAATTCTACAAATTTGTAGCAATTACAAAATTATACACAAAATGTGCCCTTCAGAGTTAAATGATGTTTTGACAGCTCATGTCTCATGTAGGCAAAATCTTTAGTGTAATGAATCTGTTCTAGTTTGGGAACCAGACTTTATTGTGAAACAGTCCAAAATGTGAATTACATTACCTTCAAACTGTATCTACACTAACATTTAAAAGAAGATATGTCCTTTTTTTTATTTTTTATATATATATAGCTTTTTACAGAATATGGTCGCTTGGCAATGGAGGAGATTTATGAAAGACCATTTCAGGTAATAAACACATTGATTTGTACATTGGGTGGGATACATTTTGTTGAGCAAATAAAGACTTTCATGCTTATTGTCAGCTTTTTATTTAATGTTTTAAATTGTCTGATTTAGATATTTTTTTTTTCCTCCAGAAACTCCTGTTTCTGATCAGAGATTGGTGTTACCCATATGAGCATTATTATGGACTTGATGGAGGAAATCGGTTCTTGGAACGGCGACTGCAGGTGAGTTCATGATAGAAAATGAGTTTTGTTGTGCGTTCAGAAGTTATACTGAGTGCATGTGTATTGTTTATTGGTTAGGTAAAACAAAACCAGCATGAAGAGCTACAGAACGTAAGGAAGCATATCCACTCATGTTTCTCAAGCATTGACTGTTTCTTGCTGCCTCACCCAGGCCTGAAGGTTGCCACTAACCCCTATTTTGATGGCAGACTTAAAGGTTGGAATAATCTTTGCTTACTTAAAAAAAGAAAGAAAGGGGAAAAAACATAGCACAATACAAACTCAGAAAACAAAAACAGTGCTTTGATCTTGCTGTTCTTTTTGCAGATATTGATGGTGATTTTAAAAAAGAGCTGCAAAACCTGGTGCCTTTAATGCTGGCCCCTGAGAACCTCATCGAGAAGGAGATTAATGGTGCCAAGGTGACATGCAGGGACCTACTGGAGTATTTCAAGGTTAGGCTTATATTCTCAATAATGATAGTCAATAATATAATAAGCATTAATTGCATTAAATATACTGTTTTAGTAGGGCTGGGACGATTCACATACATTTGTGCCGATTCAATACATATTGCGATTCTGTAGCTATTGCGATTCATTGTTTAAATTGTGATTTTTGTTTGCTTAATAAAGATTAGACAATGACAAATACTTGATCATACCCTTAAAGAGACTGTATACGAGTTATATTAACAAAAACAATGCATTACATCTTTCTGAATTTTTATTTCAGAAGCATACACATACATAGTGCATAAAGAACCTTGAACCATAAAACTTTCAAGTACCAAAAACTTGAATATCGCAACCTCGTCATAGATTTTAGGCACGACTGTGTCTGCGAAAAGCTTCCTTGATGAAATAACGTACCTCGGCTCCAAAGTATAGATTATATTTCGAAAACCGGCATTTTTCACAAGCTATAAGGTCGAATGTCTTTGCAGATAAAAAGAGCAATCGACTCTGTAATGCGTTTTGCCTTCCCTGAAGTGCATGGTCATTTACTTATTCACATCCAGAGTTTGTTGAGATGCTGCAGGTTGTTTGGCGTTCAGCTCGGGATGGTGTCGAACAAGGTGGGCACTCAAGTTGGTCGTATTGCCACAATATGCTATCACTGTATGGCAGAGTTTGCATACCGTTTTAGTCATGTCCAGCGCAGCTCTTCCTGGCAGTGTGTAAAATCGAAAGTGTTTCCACACATGTGCAGGTGCAGAAACAATTCTCAGAGGTTTGCTCCCCTGCCTCTGCTATGGTTTTGCTTTCTCACGTTGGCTTAAAACTGATACGACGTCATCTAATACAGACAACAACAAAATACGTTTCACCCTCTGTTGGAATAAAAGCGGTAACGTCTTTCCACCCCCTCTCTGGAAAAGTAAAATAATTAAATGTATATCGATTCTGAGGTAAACGCATCTCTAAATCGTTTCTAAAAGAATCGCGATAGTACTAGGGGTGGGAGGAAAAAAATCAGAATGTGAATGTGTCTGCATGGTGCCATGGATTGACGTCCCTGTTTAGATGAATTCTCCGGCTTTGTGCACACTGTTGATGGAAAAGGCTCTGGATCTGCTGCTCTTCACAAAGAAAAAATAAATAGTTACTGAAAATGAATGAATGGTTGATGTTATAAATGTATAATATTGTTCAATAATACATTATTAGGATTTTTAAATTTCTATTTTGAGGGTCAACAGTCTCAATCTTATCAATGAATTATACAGTAATGCGCTTCTGCCCTTTGAAAGCAAACACTGAGAGCATAAGGAGGAGCTTCTATCCCCAGGCCATTCAGAGTTTAAACCAGGAAACAGCTAGCATCTAGGACTGGGATCACTTCCTATCCTACTATCCTTTGCTGTACAATCTTTAGCATTATTTGCACTGAAATGTCACTAACTCTGGACTGGCAAAGCAGTGTCACTTTATTTTCATACCAAAACATGGACACAATAATGACAATCTGTACTAATGTCAATATCTGACATCCATCCCTTTGTGTGTGTGGTGTGTGTGTATAATATTATTCTTCCCCCCCCCTTTATAGTTGAACTATACGTTTAATATATTCATTCATTCATTTTCTCCCGCTTATCCTTATTCGGGTCGCGGGGGCAGCAGTCTAAGCAGGCCCCCGCCTTCGACTGCTGCCCAATCCTCACAGCACCGTCCCTTACGGTCCCTCCTGCAGGTGGTGAGCCCACGGGAAGGCGGCCCCACGTCACTCCGACGTCACGGACCTTGATATTTCCCTCGTAAGGGACCCCCGGAGCATAGAGGGTTAAGGGCCTTGCTCAAGGGCCCAAGAGTGGCAGCTTGGCGATACCGGGGCTTGAACCTCAGACCTTCCGATCGGCAACCCAGCGCCTTAACCGCTGGAGCCACCACTCCCCCCTTTTAATATATTTTATTTTTGTTAATTTATTCTTTTAGTTTTTATGTTGTCCTACTCGTTTTTAATGTTTACATGTTGGGAAGTTGTAAAAAAGTTTTGAAAAGGCATTTCACTAAGTCAAACTAAATATCTGATCTGCTTTTCTTTATTTTAGGCATACATCAAAATCTACCAAGGTGATGAGCTCCCTCATCCAAAGTCCATGTTGCAGGTATGCTGCTTATGTGCTACAGTTCTGATGTAATTAGATTATGAGTAATGACAACCCACTTCATAAATCTGAATGGGCATTATATTGTGCTTAACATGGTGGCTGTTAACCAAAGTTCTTCCTTGTCTAATAAAAGGATTTAATCAGAAAATGTCAGATTCTCAGAGTGGCTTAGGTATAAAGTGCTTTGCTAAATTTGTAATGGAGAATGATAGTGTTATTTTGGCCAAAGGTCACATCACTTTTACATTATTGTAGAATGTCAATAGCCATTTCAAAGCCATTCTTGTCTATTTCTGCTATGTGTGTCACTCCCTGTTCAGGTGGTTGGGAACTGGGTCTTGTATGACTGAAAATAACTGCCTTGGAGTGTTGCCATGATGGTTACCTTTTGGCCAAAAAGGACTTTTTCTGTAGTCTGACTGTTTTTTAATTATAAATTATTATTTTTTTGTACCCTTTTATTTATTTTGGTTTTAACTTCTAGGCAACTGCTGAAGCTAACAACTTGACAGCTGTGGCTGGGGCTAAGGACACTTACAGCCGGACCATGCAGCAGGTCGATTCTGAATATGCTTTTGATCTACGGCTATGGTTGAACTGTGTATATAATTAACAAGATGTTTACTCTGACATTCTAAGTAACTTTTATACAAGTAGTGCTAAGGAGGATCGTGACTTGATTTCTTCCTGTGCTGTAAGGAGGTCACCTAGATAACTCAGAATAGTGTGAGGACATTGCACTAAAATAGAATGTTTCAATGTGGCCTAGATAACTTAATTTTAAACACTGAACCACACTGACTGTTCCTTATCTGCGATGGCTCATCTGTGTGTTAATTGGTAATGTGGTACTTAAGGCTTCTTTCCTGCTCCTCTTCCCCATGTGTAGGTATGTGGTGGAGATAAACCATACATTGCACCAGTTGACCTCCAGCGCTATCATGATGAGCTGAAGCAAACCTCTGTCAAGCAGTTTTGTGCTGTTAAGAAAATGGGAGGTGTTGAGTTTAGCCAACGGTACCAGGAACAGCTGGAGTCTGAGCTTGATGAAGTTTATGCAAATTTCATCAAGCACAATGAAAGCAAGAACATTTTCTATGCAGCAAGAACGCCTGCAACATTGTTTGCTGTCATGTTCGTCGCCTACATAGTCTCCACAGTAACAGGGTTCCTCGGCATATCGATGATCGCGGTCCTGGCCAACCTTGTGATGGGCGTCTCCTTGATGTCACTGTGTGCATGGGCGTATGTAAGATATTCAGGCGAATATCGAGAAGTGGGCATGGCCATAGACCTTACAGCAGAAGCCTTGTGGGAGCAGGTGGGTGGAGCACTATCCCTGTTGATTAACTTAAGGCAATACAATCTTTGTCGGTGTATTTTTGTATATGGTAAAATAAATTTTTGGCTACATTTGTTTTTAATTTTTTTTATGAATAAGTGAAATGGCTTGCAGTGCATGTCGGTGCCCCTTTTTTTTTTTTTTACACAACGGGGTTCATGTGATCAGGCTGAAAAACTCTATCATAGATAGATGAATGGATGGATGGATGGTAGGTATGTATGTATCTAAGCTGCATACTGATGGAACAGATACTTTGTGACCATGATCCCAGTCAGGGAAGTACCCAGATCATGTTCACAAACTATCTGTTCGAACAGTAGGTCAAGGAGTCCTGACTTATTTTAGCATTACTGCTGAAAGAAGCTGCACTTCTTATGCCTCCTCTGAGTTTTAGCTTTACTTGTTGTATACACCTTTGCCATACCACATCATTCTGTCATTTTGTCATACGTTCATCATTCCATCCAAACAAAATCTACTGCTAGTTGGAATAAAGCTACACTGGATAGGGTTGTACAGGGTAGACTAGTGACCTAGATGTGGAAAGATGACCGCATGGTATAAACGCACCAGGAAAAGCCGTCCTATTGTTCCACTTATGCTTATATTAAACACATCTTATTAATACCACGTCATGCTTCTCCCATTAAGCATAATAATTTGGGGCTATCCATGTATTTGTGCCAGATTCTCAATAACAGTGTAAGTTGGTTAATATTTGTAGGATTGTATGGGATTGAAATTCATGGAAAATAGATGCCTATTTAAGGTTTTTGCTATTGTTGTATATATCAGAAGGAAATTCTTGTTTGGGTAATATTTAAGTAATATATTATGTGGTTAGATAAGGATTTGTATGGACTCGTTCTTAACCGATTATATTTTGCTTTGGTCTATGCAAGGGCATGCAAAACGCAAAGTAAAAACAAACGTCTCCTGGATTAAAAATCGTTTTTCCACAATCTTTATTTTCTACATATATTTTTATATTAATGGCTCACTGGAGATGACGTTTCCTTTTGTTTTCTCTCACAGGTTTTTTTAATTTGTGCACTCAGTATTTTTTTTTGTGCCTTTTCTTCTGTTGTTGTCTTCATCTTTAATTCTCTTCAGGTGCTGAAGCCACTGACTGAGCAGTACATGGAGGAAAATATCCGCCAGACTGTAGTTAACTCTATAAGAGCCAGTCTGACTGAACAAGTGACTCAAACTTCCAAGTTAAAAACTAACTGACTTCGCCATGCCCCATGTCTCTCCTGTCCAGAGTGTACAGAATGTTTTGTTTTTTTGGGGGGTTTTTTTGCACAGTTTTATTGTGGACACTTTTACCCTTACGCTGAAGAATTAAAACCAAAGTTTACAACCCAGACTAGGCATGATGTACACACTTGGGGACACAGCTTCAGTCACTCGCTAAAATGTAACAGAACACGTGCAAAGCTCTGTGGGTTTTCAAAAGTCATAGAAATTTAATCAGGAAAAAAATATTGCGTCCATTTTACCACTTTCAATTATTGCCTTTTGTTCTTTTAAATTTATTCATTTGTATTCATTCATATTTGTATGTGTTTGGATTGAATTTTGTCCTATTTGAATGTTGCTGACTTCAGGAACACTGCAGTAATGCAATGTGTGCTCACTACCAGAATCCTTCAGTAAATGCACTACTGCAGAGTGTAAAGCCATGCTAAACTGTTTAGACTCAAACACTTGAAATTGTATCATAAACCCCAGCATGTACATGAATGTATAAATATAATTTTGTATTCTATTTCTAGTAAATTGGTGAGGTGGGATAGTTCATAATGGACTAATTAGAGATTGTTCTATACTGAATGTAAATCTGCATACTTAGTGCTACAGTACTTTGTCCCATCATACACAACCCTACATAAGGAATGTGTGGGTTGACTTGCTTTGTCTGCCTTTTAAGGATGTTGTAATTTATTTTTTAAGTGATTAAAAATATTTAAATAATTTTCCTGTTCTTTTTTTTTTGTTTTTTGTTTTGTTTTGTTCGGATTATCCACTAGGTCTTGTTTAGCTTTTCAGTCATGTGTTCCTGTACTGCCAGCATGTTTGAGTGTGCAAAAATTGTCTGCAGCCATTTCGGTTAAATAGGCTAGGTACGGACTAGAAGACCGTTGATGAATGAACAATAATCCTTTTTGCTTCTTTATTGCACAGCTATGGCCATGTTTCAAGTTTCTATGGTGACAGACATTTTAAACAGTTTGAACAATAGGGTTCAAGTGGCTCCATAGCCTGTTTTTACAGTCTGGTTTCAACCACAGGAGCAACTGCAAGACTGATAAGGTAAGAGCTGGAAAGAAAAATGCCCTTTTGCCCTTTTGCAAGGTTTTTATTTGCATTAGTGCATTTAAGATGGCTTATGTAAAGCACCAAGAACCAAGCATTTAAGTGAGGGACTCTTAAAAAGCTTGTATTTTGTTTTCATTAGAAAGCAATTAATATAATCTTTGTAAAGTAAGTTACAAATACAAGTAACTAAATCCAGTAGTGAATAAAACTTACTAATAACCTCTTCACTTTTGTGTGTAAGGATTTTCGAATGTTCCTGAAACTATGGCTGCAACTTCTAAAGCAACTGATTTCTCACACCGTGATTCCCTTCAAAGACAGGTGGACTTTGAGGGAATGATTTCAGAAGGCTTGGTAAAGATCCCACATGGACTAATACAAGCTAAATCTAGAGATCAAGATTTCCCTGGTGAAGTCTCAAATTATGAAATTATTAATCATTTTTCTAAGTTCTCTAAAGGATCTAGGGCTTATCTAAAGAACCACAGGAGTGTGTATAATGATTTAGACAAGCAAACAATGGGATTGATGCAAGATGTCTTATCCAGAAGAGAAATGAGATATAATGATAGTGGAATCTATACCTTGGGGCTTAGGGTCTTGACAGCAATATCAACACATGCAAATACTGAACATTTAGACTTGGAAAACTTGGACCGGAGTGCCGGAAGAAACTCCTATTCACCACAGAGCTGTGCAAATCCTTCAGATGTAAAAAATGCAGTTTCGGTTTCTTCAAGTGACAAGGGATGCAACATTAAAGGGACACCACCTGAATTTATTGGAGTTTTAAAAGAAAAGCTCCAACAAAAAGACATGGAAAATCAACAGATTGGTCGATTACTCCTCTTAAAACACCATGAGCTGATTGAAATGTCAAAGCTAAGGGAAGTGGAGGCTCAGCTAATGAAGGAAAAGCTGAAATGTGAAGAACGAAAGCATTTTGAGATTACCAAGACATGTAACCACATTGTAGAGGAGTTGAGAGAGCAACTTAACATAGCCAAAAGCAAAAATGAACACTTTGTTGGGCAGCTCAGGGCAATTCTGGAGAAATATGAACGACTTAAATGTCATGCTGATGGCTTTAAGAAACATCTCGCAGAAGAATGTACATGGAGAAAGAGTCTTCAAAAAGCATTAAAGAAGACGCAACAGATGACTGACGAGTTATTAATGAATAAGACTCTATTGGAGGAACAGAGGGATGCTGCAAAGCAAGAGTACTCTGAAGTCACGAAGAACATGAAGACAATGGAGGAACAACACAACAAACTTGTAAAGGCTGTACAGAGACTTGAAAGTGAGAGATCATCTATGAGAGGTGAGTCTAAGAAGCTTAAAAGTCAGTTAAGTAATAGTCAGGAAGAGAACCAGAGGCTTAGTCAAGCACTTCATTCTGAAGAGCTGGAAAAGAAACAAGCTGAAGAAAGGGTACAAGAATCTCAAAAGCTGGTAAAACAATTGTATGAGAAACTTAATGACTGTAAAATGCAAAAAGCAACTGCTGAGGAACAGCTGGCCACAATGAAAAATGAATTAAAATTAATTCATGACCAGTATAAAGGGAAGACACTTCAGCTACAGGAGCAACACAAGTCCTATAAAGAACAGTTAGAAGCTAAGAGAACAGAGTGTGAGGCTTTAAGTGAAGTTGTCTCCAAGTTGGAAAAAGACAAGCATGTGATTCAAGAGGAGCTGCAGTGCCTGCAAAAAGAAAAGGCAAAGTCTGAGTTTGAGAACAAAAGAATGAGAGAGGCTGTGAGTCTGTTCGAGCAGGAGAGAAAGCTGCTTTTGGATGAAATGGGAGACTTGAGAAAGGATTACTTTAGTCTCAGTGATCGCATCACACAGAGACTTGAACAAATGGAAGAGACCGATGTACCCATGTGCATCACAGACATTTCATCCAGTCATCAAATCAAAGCATCCAAGACAAATAACACAGCTTGGCAAATCACACCAAATATGGACAGTGAGTATGATGAAAAGTAATTGAAAATGATTTCATTAGCAGGGCATTAAAGCAAATTAAAATACTTTTTTTTTTTCCCCAGTGATCGAGCACATAAGGAGAAAATTGGAGGAGGAAGAAAACATCCAGCAAAAGTGGTGTTCCAGAAACACCTAGTCTTTGTTTTTTGAAAGACAAGTGCATGTTTGTATTGTTAATATAAAACAAAATAGGTCATTTAAAGGCATGAAAATATTTATATTTTTTGCATGTTTGACACACTTTAATGTTTCAGATCAAGTCAAGAGGCTTTTATTGTCATTTCTACCATACGGTGGTACACAGTAAAAACAAGACAAAGTTCCTCTGGAACCCTGGTGCTACACTAAACAACAACATAGAGCTACAACACAACACAAGCTACATAAAGTGCATCGAGTGCAAACAGTGCAGACAGACAACACAAGACAAGACACAAAACCCAATATATCATCAAACTAATTTAAATATTAGTAAAAGATAACACAAGTGAACACAACATGCAGTTTTTAAATGAAGGTTTTTATTATTGAGGGAAAACACGATCTAAAAGTACATGGCCCTGTGTGAAAGTGTTTGCCCCTCTGTTAAAACTGTAGTTTATCACACCTGAGTTTAATTTCTCCAGCCACCTCCAGGCATGATTATTGCCATACCTGTTCTCAATCAAGGAATCTCTTAAATAGGCCCTGCCTGACAAAGTAAAGTAGACCAAAAGATCCTCAAAAGCTAGACATGCCGAGATCCAAAGAAATTCAGAAACGAGTAAGAAAGTAAGTAATTGAGCTCTATCAGTCTGGAAAAGGTTATAAAGACATTTCTATAAAGACATTTCACACCACAGTGAGAGCCATTATTCACAAATGGCAAAAACATGGAACAGGGAGAACCTTCCAAGGAGTCGCCAGCCGACCAAAATTACCCCAAGAGCACAGCGACTACTTGTCCAAGAGGTCACAAAAGACCCCACAACAACACCAAAAGAACTGCAGGCCTCACTTGCCTTAGGTAAGGTCAATGTTCATGACTCCACCGTAAGAAAGAGACTGGGCAAAAATTGTCTGCATGGCAGAGTTCTAAGACGAAAACCGCTGCTGAGCAAAAAGAACATAAAGGCTCCTCTTGATGATCCCCAAGACTTTTGGGAAAATACTCTGTGGACTGATAAAACAAAAGTTAAACTTATTGGAAGGTGTGTGTCCCATTACGTCAGGTGTAAAAGTAACACATTTCAGAAAAAGAACATCATACCAACAGTAAAATATGGTGGTGGTGGAGGTAGTGTGATAGTCTGGGGCTGTTTTGCTGTTTCAGTACCTGGAAGACTTAAATGGAATAAATGGAACCATAAATTCTGCTGTTTACCAAAAAATCCTAAAGGAGACTGTCCGGCCATCTGTGACCTCAAGCTGAAGTGAACTTGGGTTCTGCAGCAGGACAATGATCCAAAACACACCAGCAAGTCCACTTCTGAATGGAAGAAAAACAAAAGGAAGACTTTGGAGTGGCCTAGTCAAAGTCCTGATCTGAATCCTATTGAGATGCTGTGGCATGACCTTAAGAAGGCGGTTCATGCTCGAAAACCCTTCAATGTGGCTGAATTACAGCAATTCTGCATAGATGAGTGAACCAAAATTCTTCCACATCGCTGTAAGAACCGACTCACTGCAAGTTATCGCAAATGCTTGATTGCAGTTGTTGCTGCTAAGAGTGGCCCAACCAGTTATTAGGTTTGGGTGCAAACACTTTTTCACACAGGGCCAAAATGCATTTTGTTTTCCCTCAATAATAAAAACCTTTATTTAAAAACTGCATGTTGTTTACTTATCTTTTACTAATATTTAAATTCAGGAATCATTGTATATGTGCAGAAAATTTTATTTTTATTGAAAAATCCTCCCTTAGCATAAATAACACTATAGCCAACTGTTACTGATCTCTAAATAACACCTACAGACCTCAGATGTATAGAGAAGTTGGTTCCACTGCGAGCCAAGAATGTCACATATGGACTCATCTGTCCACAGAACTTTTTTCCAGTCATTCATTTTCCAATTATTGTGTGCTTCTGGTTTTTATGTAGTTTGTTGCATATAAACAAAAGGAACATGCATGTGTCTCAAAGATAAAAGATGACAATGTTTTTACAATAAATTTTCCTTTGATTCAGAGATTACATTTGAGACTAATCAGTTTAACAAAGTTTTACCATTCTTTAAGCATGTGCAAACTTTTCCCCTAAACTGTAAATGTAGATTAAAAACTTGTTAAAACCTTTTCCCGTGTGTTCATTTATTAGGAACACCTGTACACCTACAAATTCATCAATCATGTGGCAAAAAGTGTTTTTCAAAAGTTTTATATAGGATTGTTCTTTATAAGTAAATTTGTCCCTAAGGAGTGAGTCGGTGGTGAGGGAAAAACTCTGAGATGGCATAAGAAAGAAACCTTGGGAGGAACCAGACTGAAGAGGGAACCCATCCTCATCTGGGTGGCACAGAATGTTCATTTATTACAGCTAAACGATGTTGAGGTGTGCAGTGATGGTGATCAGATGCAAACTGTAGTCCTGAGTCAGTGTAGCAGACTGTTGAGATTAACTACAATCCGAATCCATTTTCAGAGCTCCTGGTTTTCCAGTTTATTTCAGAATTGCATTAGCCACATGACTACGGTAATTGGTTTCACTGATCTTCGCAGATCGCACGATATAGCACTTATAGGGAATTGTCCTATGAGTTTTATGTTGAAATAATGAAATTTATTAATAAAAATATCATTTTTAATTATAAAATGAAGCAAAAGTGTTAATACAGTACAGTATACATAAAATAAAAACATTTTTGGGGTGGTGTCAGTTTTATTTATACATGTGTGTGTATGTGTATATATATATATATATATATATATATATATATATATATATATATATATATATATATATATATATATATATATATATACATACAGTGCCTTGCAAAAGTATTGGCGTTTTTCCTATTTTGTTGTCTTACAACCTGGAATTAAAATGGATTTTTTTGGGGTTTGTATCATTTGATTTACACAACATGCTTACCACTTTGAAGATGCAAAATATTTTTTATTGTGAAACAAACAAGAAATAAGACAAAAAAACCAGAAAACTTAAGCGTGCATAAATATTCAACCCCCCCCCAAAGTCAATACTTTGTAGAGCCACCTTTTGCAGCAATTACAGCTGCAAGTCTCTTGGGGTATAAGCTTGGCACATCTAGCCACTGGGATTTTTGCCCATTCTTCAAGGCAATACTGCTCCAGCTCCTTCAAGTTGGATGGGTTCCACTGGTGTACAGCAATCTTTAAGTCATACCACAGATTCTCAATTGGATTAAGGTCTGGGCTTTGACTAGGCCATTCCAAGACATTTAAATGTTTCCCCTTAAACCACTCGAGTGTTGCTTTAGCAGTATGCTTAGGGTCATCGTCCTGCTGGAAAGTAAACCTCCGTCCCAGTCTCAAATCTCTGGAAGACTGAAACAGGTTTCCCTCAAGAATTTCCCTGTATTTAGCGCCATCCATCATTCCTTCAATTCTGACCAGTTTCCCAGTCCCTGCTGATGAAAACATCCCCACAGCATGATGCTGCCACCACCATGCTTCACTGTGGGGATGGTGTTCTCAGGGTGATGAGAGGTGTTGGGTTTGCGCCAGACATAGCGCTTTCCTTGATGGGCAAAAAGCTCAATTTTAGTCTCATCTGACCAGAGTACCTTCTTCCATATTTTTGGGGAGTCTCCCACATGCCTTTTGCCAAACACCAAACGTGTTTGCTTATTTTTTTCTTTAAGCAATGGCTTTTTTCTCGCCACTCTTCTGTAAAGCCCAGCTCTGTGGAGTGTACGGCTTAAAGTGGTCCTATGGACTGATACTCCAATCTCCGCTGTGGAGCTTTGCAGCTCCTTTAGGGTTATCTTTGGTCTCTTTGTTGCCTCTCTGATTAATGCCCTCCTTGCCTGGTCCGTGAGTTTTGGTGGGCGGCCCTTTCTTGCCAGGTTTGTTGTGGTGCCATATTCTTTTCATTTTTTAATAATGGCTTTAATGGTGCTCCGTGGGATGTTCCAAGTTTTGGATACTTTTTTATAACCCAACCCTGATCTGTACTTCTCCACAACTTTGTCCCTGACCTGTTTGGCGAGCTCCTTGGTCTTCATGGTGCCGCTTGCTTGGTGGTGCTGCAGACTCTGGGGCCTTTCAGAACAGGTGTATATATATATAGTGAGATCAGGTGACACTTAGATTGCACACAGGTGGACTTTATTTAAGTAATTACGTGACTTCTGAAGGTAATTGGTTGCACCAGATCTTATTTAGAGGCTTAATAGCAAAGGGGGTGAATACATATGCACACACCACTTTTCTGTTATTTATTTTTTAGAATTTTTTGAAACAAGTTTTTTTCATTTCACTTCACCAATTTGGACTATTTTGTGTATGTCCATTACATGAAATCCAAATAAAAATATATTTTAATTCCAAGTTGTAAGGCAACAAAATAGGAAAAACGCCAAGGGGGGTCCAATACTTTTGCAAGGCACTATATATATATATATATATACACACATACATATATACATACAAACACACACACACACACACACAAAGTATTTCACAAAAGTAAGTACACCACTCACATTTCAGCAACCATTTTAGTATATCTTTTTAGGGGACGATACTATAGAATTAAAACATTGATGGCACACACACATACTTCTGTGTGTGTCATCAATGTGCAGGTTGTATAGCAGTACAGATTTACTGTCCTGAAAATAGTTTCTTTATCGTCTAAATAGCTGGCAACCAAAGTGAGTACACCTCAAGTGATACCAGCTGTATGTCATGTAATCATGCAAAGTCACATGTCCTATTCATCATGTTTTTATCTGCTTGACAGGACCTTACAATTTTTTTATCTTGTATTAGAGCAGTTAAAATGTGGTGCTTTGAGTACAATTCTCTCATACTGACCACTTGATGTTCAACATGGAACCTTATGGCATTGAACTCTGACGATTTAAGAATTAGAATTGTTGCTCTCCACAAAGATGTTAGAGGCTATAAGAAGATCGGGTTTAAGATTAGCCTTTACTATCCTCATAACAAGATGCGTGAAAGAGCTGCATACACACCTTTATTGTTTGCATGTTGCCCCCTAAATCTTTTTCCCAAATTGGGTTCCTGTGTGTTGACTATTGTCATCCATAACTTTCTTTTGTATTCAGCAAAAAACTAACTACATTTACTTCCTTACTATCCACCACAGCTCACTGAATTCTATGCCTAGGGTGATTAAGGCAGTGTTGGAGAACAATGGTGCTCACACAAAATATTGACGGACAGTTTTTTCTAGTCACAGTTTTATAACTGTATATAACTGTAAAATATTATAAAAATATATATAATTTTGCTATAGTATTGTGCCTTTAGAAGATACACTAAAATTGTTAGATGAAATGTGAGGGTTGTACTCACTTTTGTGAGATACTGAATGCATGTACCTTACAAAGCAAGATCCATCCTGTATAATGTTTTTTGTCTAATAACTTTAATCCAAAGTCTGTACTTGTTGTACAAAACTATATTTATTATTCATTGAAGAAAAAAAACAGAACAGTACAGAATATCAGGGTCCATGTTAAGCAGTATTTAAAACATATTCAAAGTGCTTTTGAGTTAACAATGTTTTCATAGAAATGAAGACAGGTAAATGACAAATGTTTTACCAGTGGCCTTGAAATAAAAATTACATTGGTGAAAACCCAGATTTTTAAGGTGCATTAAGTACAAATTTAGCGATTGGCTTCTGAGTTTGTAGACAGTTGTATGAAAATGACTATCATATGATGAAAAAGAAAACAAGATTAATAAAAGCAGTAATAACTGAAGCAAAAGACTATATAGCTTGTATAAACAGCAGATAGAGACCACAGTTTGCCTATAATAGTGCAATCTACTTGGTTGCATGTGCACTTTGTTGTTCCTCAGGTATTTACGAAAGACAGATCTCTTCGTTTTCTTCTTTAGTTTCAACCACTCTGAACACTCCATCCTTCTCTTGTTGAACACTCTTTTTGGCTCGATCTAAAACAGTTATATTTAATTACTGTAAAAATTTCCAATCCTATACACATACTATATACAAAAATATCAACAGCACAACAATAGATGTTTTAAAATATATTAAAACTTACCCAACAGGTCACTGCGGTCAAGCAAAATCTCCAGATCTTTGTCACTGATGACCTTGCCTTTAGTGCTCTTCACCGCCCTGCAATGCAGAGATATTACTCATTACCGGCCATGCCATGACTACAGCGACAGGTGTTTTAATGTGGAGAGGTTCATTTAAACTGTAGAAAGCATTTATTATTTTGGGTGTAAAATAATACTCTGCCCCTTTCATTTAACATTTTATTGAACTCTAAAGAAAGTAAATATAGGCAGCAAATATTTTGATGTTCAATATATGCCGTGTAAACCCAAATGCTGTACCTGTCATAATCACTGGACTTCAGCAGGTCCATCAGTTCATTCATATCAACACAGCTTCCAAACTCCTTTAGATCAGCTTTTCCACCTTTGAACTTCTCTGGAGGAGGGAAGGAACAAAAAAGGTTACTTTAACAAACATTTTAATTGTGCTTCCAATACTGTGATCAACTGTTTATTTTAAATCCTTCCAAGCACCACCATCTAGAGAGAGAAATATTCCATTTATAAGAAAGTTAAAAACATTTTGTGCTGCCCTGTGTGAAGAAAAAAAACCCCAAAAACGTACTTTTATGAATCACCATCTTCTCCAATTTCCTCTTAGCAGATGCCCTTTCAAGAATCTTTTCATCAATAGTGTTTACTGTGATAAGACGGTATACCACCACAGGCTTGGTTTGTCCGATACGGTGACACCGATCCTGCGCCTGCAAGTCTGCCTGAGGGTTCTTCAAGCCAAACAAAAATAGTTCAGTTATTACCTCATACCTGACATTTCAGTCGTTCTACATACAGTGCCTTGCGAAAGTATTCGGCCCCCTTGAACTTTGCGACCTTTTGCCACATTTCAGGCTTCAAACAAAGATATGAAACTGTAATTTTTTGTGAAGAATCAACAACAAGTGGGACACAATCACGAAGTGGAACGAAATATATTGGATATTTCAAACTAATAAATAAAAAACTGAAAAATTGGGCGTGCAAAATTATTCAGCCCCCTTAAGTTAATACTTTTTAGCGCCACCCTTTGCTGCGATTACAGCTGTAAGTTGCTTGGGGTATGTCTATCAGTTTTGCACATCGAGAGACTGAAATTTTTGCCCATTCCTCCTTGTAAAACAGCTCGAGCTCAATGAGGTTGGATGGAGAGCATTTGTGAACAGCAGTTTTCAGTTCTTTCCACAGATTCTCGATTGGATTCAGGTCTGGACTTTGACTTGGCCATTCTAACACCTGGATATGTTTATTTATGAACCATTCCATTGTAGATTTTGCTTTATGTTTTGGATCATTGTCGTGTTGGAAGACAAATCTCCGTCCCAGTCTCAGGTCTTTTGCAAACTCCATCAGGTTTTCTTCCTGAATGGTCCTGTATTTGGCTCCATCCATCTTCCCATCAATTTTAACCATCTTCCCTGTCCCTGCTGAAGAAAAGCAGGCCCAAACCTTGATGCTGCCACCACCATGTTTGACAGTGGGGATGGTGTGTTCAGGGTGATGAGCTGTGTTGCTTTTACACCAAACATAACGTTTTGCATTGTTGCCAAAAAGTTCGATTTTGGTTTCATCTGACCAGAGCACCTTCTTCCACATGTTTGGTGTGTCTCCCAGGTGGCTTGTGGCAAACTTTAAACGACACTTTTTATGGATATCTTTAAGAAATGGCTTTCTTCTTGCCACTCATCCATAAAGGCCAGATTTGTGCAGTATACGACTGATTGTTGTCCTATGGACAGAGTCTCCCACCTCAGTTGTAGATCTCTGCAGTTCATCCAGAGTGATCATGGGCCTCTTGGCTGCATCTCTGATCAGTCTTCCCCTTGTATGAGCTGAAAGTTTAGAGGGACGGCCAGGTCTTGGTAGATTTGCAGTGGTCCGATACTCCTTCCGTTTCAATATTATCGCTTGCACAGTGCTCCTTGGGATTTTTAAAGCTTGGGAAATATTTTTGTATTCAAATCCGGCTTTAAACTTCTCCACAACAGTATCTCGGACCTGCCTGGTGTGTTCCTTGTTCTTCATGATGCTCTCTGTGCTTTAAACTGACCTCTGAGACTATCACAGTGCAGGTGCATTTATACGGAGACTTGATTACACACAGGTGGATTCTATTTATCATCATTAGTCATTTAGGTCAACATTGGATCATTCAGAGATCCTCACTGAACTTCTGGAGAGAGTTTGCTGCACTGAAAGTAAGGGGGCTGAATAATTTTGCACGCTCAATTTTTCAGTTTTTTTATTTGTTAAAAAAGTTTGAAATATCCAATAAATTTCGTTCCACTTCATGATTGTGTCCCACTTGTTGATTCGTCACAAAAAATTACAGTTTCATATCTTTATGTTTGAAGCCTGAAATGTGGCAAAAGGTCGCAAAGTTCAAGGGGGCCGAATACTTTCGCAAGGCACTGTACCTACAATACATATGGATTGTGGAAAACATACCCAGTCACTGTCAAATATGATGACTGTATCTGCAGCTGTAAGGTTGATCCCAAGACCACCAGCTCGTGTGCTTAGGAGGAAGAGGAAGACCTCTGGATCTGAGGAGAACTTCTTCATCTGTAAAGAGCAGGTAACAACTTTATCTACGTGGCTAAAACACTTGTTGCAAAAGTAGTGCATAGAATTACAAATGATAAAATCAAGTACATGCTGCATACATTCTCTTCTCGGTCAGCATATTTCATGCTTCCATCTAGTCGGCTATACTCAAATCCCCGAAGGTAACAGTAGTCCATCAGGATGTCCAAAATAGAGGTCATCTGGCTGAAAATTAGGACCTGTGCAAAACAGTCAGGAGCATTTAAATACATTTCAAATTGAAAAATGTATAGTCCAAAAATTGTAAAAGAATGTTCTTCACCTTATGTCCTCTTTTTTTCAGTTCAGGAAGCATTCGGTCAAGAATCAAGAACTTCCCTGACGTCTTTACCAACTGTTCATCAATCTATTAAATGGAAAAAAGGATTGTATGAATTATAAGTATGCTTTTGCTTCCTAAACCAAACAAACCTGTATTATTAATACAACAGTTACTAATTTTAACAATTTTAATTACTTTAAATTCCTCAGTGCCAGGGACAAGAGGATATTCGATGAGATACGGATGATTGCAGCATCGCTTTAGAAGCATAAGTACATTCTGTAGCTTTAAGTTGACCTGGGCATCAGCAGGCATTTTAATGTCTACCAGAGGAGCAAAACTGTGAAAAGAAATAAACATATTCTAAATTTAGACCTGAATTTATTTACAATAAAAAAAAATAAAAAAAAAAAGTCCAAATAATTTTTAAAAAAATAAATAAACACTAAACCAAGACACTGACTCCTGCTGACTGTCCAACTCCTTCTGAACTTTTCCAATGTATTTTTCTAGGTCATATGGAGAATCTTTGCTTTCAGAGTAGTCAACCAACTTCCGAGACTTGCGTTTAAGGCGTCCAGTGGTAGACCGTTGCACTGGTGTAGTCTCCCCCTTTAATGATAAAGATCAGACAATGAATAATAAAGCAATTCATAAATGAAGTACAACTTGATGCGCAAGAGAACTGATTCATATACTTTATTTTAAACAGTGCAACAAATAAACAGATTTTAAACCTCTCCTTACCTTTTCCTGTCCCAGCACCTTTGCAATGGTTTTGTCAACAATAGCCCTGTAAAAGGCATCCTGCTTAGGTGTCATTGGAGCATATACCACAATCTCTTTCTTTGGTGGAACCTCCAAAGTTACATCTGACTTCAGACGCCTCAGTAAAAAGGGTGTGAGAATCTATGCAACATAAGGTAATAAAATCAATAACAAATTAGATAGCTGTTAATGCAGCATCTGTGTGTATCTCACATGCTTTGAAAAGAATGTTCAATTGTTTCTGATTTGTTCTTACCTGGTGAAGCATATTTAGGATGTTTTGCTCTCGTTCATTAGCTACAAGACTCTCAACATCTGAGGTGATTGTGCTGATGTCAAACCATGACTCAAAACTGAAGAATTTTACAAAACACATTAAATGAGGGAGGAAAAAAAAAAAAAAACGGTTCCAAGCAGACTGCAGGAAAGTCAATATTTATTAAAATTTATGAATACCTCTTTAAGTCATCAAAGACATCCGGCAGAAGGAAGTTAAGCAGAGACCACAGCTCAGAAAGGTTATTCTGCAAAGGGGTTCCTGTCAGCAGCAGTTTGTTGTCCGTTGGAAGAAGTTTGAGCTCTTGCACTAAGCGACAGTTTAAGTTCTTTATCCTGTGACCCTCATCCACAATCAGGTATTTCCAGTGGAAACGCTAGAGATTTGGAAGAGGCCAAATTTTATTGTTTATCACAAAACAGATGCTCAGTCTTTTAAAAGGGTCAATAATGGACTCAAGTATAAATATTTCAGGAAAAAAAAAAAAATCCCCCTTTACAGCCCAGTTCTAATTACTGTACACAATTGCATTCACACAGTGTAGAGAAATCAGTTCTAACCTGAAGATATTTCCTGTCAATCATAGCAATTTCAAAAGAAGTCACAATAACAGGGCACATATGCAGGGATCCCTGAGGCTTGCGGATTTTCTTGACAAGGTTCATCCTCTCTTTCTGTGAGCCATGGTAAAGCATTATAGGCACCTAATAAAAACAAAACAATGGCTCAAGGTCTTGAAAAGCATAAACAGTGTGAGACTTTTTGAACAAAAAATTTATACGACATCATAGTCTAAATGTAGCAATGTTTGAATGGTTTTCTCCACAAAGTTTGTCATTAAAACCTGATCATTATCAAACATGCGCCAAATCAAACATGCGCCAAATCAAACATGCGGAGGATCTGCTGTAGCGACCCCTAATGGGAGAAGCCGAAAGAAAGATTATAAAATAATAAAACACTTAATAAATAGCATACAAATTCTATCCCCAGTATTGTACATCTCATTTTATCACAGTATCATTCTAAATTTATAGATGTCTTGGCCTCAGGCATTAAATCTGTTTTTTTCTCAATGTGTCTTGTGCCTTAGTCACTGAACCTAGATCACGAGTTAATCACAATGCCATGTTGACTTTTTTTTTTAATTGCTATCAGGTTGTCCTGTATTAACATATTAGTACTGTTTAAGGGAAAAGCAATAACTACACTTTTTTTTTTTTTTTTTTTTAAAACACAACAACTCCTAAGAAACAAAATACAGATCAATTATCAATTAGAGTTGCAAATACATGGTGTGGATTTTCAAAAAGTACAGTTAAGTTTTATTATCTTTTAAAGGCCTCACCTCTGGAGTAAAACGTTTGAACTCGCCAATCCAGTTGGGCAGAGTGGACAGAGGTGCTACAACCAAGAATGGTCCCAGGACTTTCTTCTCAATCATCATTGCAATATGAGCAATGCATTGGATGGTCTTTCCCAGTCCCATCTCATCAGCCAGGATACCATTTATTCCATTCTCCCAAAGCATCTACACAAAGTCAAGAGTCTTCAGTGGGAAAATGTCCTCAAAAACACTTCTCAATTTCTCATTGCCTGGGCAGAATGTTGTATGTGAACAATGAATATGCACTCTGCCAAATTTTTATATTTGAGCATCACTAAGAGTTAATAAATGGATAACATTGTTAACTACTATGAGAAGGAGGAAAGTGGGGAAAAGGGTAACCAACTATAACTGTGGTAATCTTTCTTGCAATTAAACTAACTGTTGGGGCAGAATTATACATGATATACAACAGCAAACAAAACTATTAAAATAGATAGCAAAAACGTTTTTTGAAAGCTCAATATTTAAGTAAGAAGTTCCTCTAGCAGTGTACACCATTGCATTTATGAAGGTGTGAAGCAGCTTAATTCCTAATATATAAACCCCCTCATGTTAAAGCATGTTTACAATAATCGCACTGACTACATATACCTGAATGTTTTATTTACTAAAACATGCAAGTGCAGCAGTTGCTGTAAAATGAACAGAGGGATAGTAGAGACATGTTTTGCATGTAGTGTCATTTCTGTTGTAAAATCTGCCAAAACCATGTTGAAAATGTTGTCCTCCGTGTGCTTGTTTTTAATTTTCAACCTTTTAATGTTTAAACCAAAACAGTACTACTCTGCTTTAAATTGTTACCAGACAATTTACATTTTTATATTTTTAACATATGGTACAAATCCATAATACATTTTTGTTTTAATCTAACTGCATTACTGTCTCTGCTGTTTCCTGAAGTTTCCTTACCCTCAGCCATTCAATACCCTCCACCTGGTACCACCTCATTACACCACCGGTGAAGAGTTTGGGTTGCTGCAGAGGCACAGGTTGCCCGTTCACTTTTCTTTCCGGGTCCAGCATCTCCTTGGCGTTTTCTCGCACAGCCTCTGACAATCGCCCTTTTATATCAGAGTTAGAGTCACTAAGTTTTTCTATATCCTCTGCCTCAAGTTTCTTCTGGCTTTGAGCCTCCTTCAAAAGACAGAATAGAAAAACACAAAATAAATGGTTTCAAATATCAAAGTATCTTAAGAAATGTGAGATATGTCCAAGACATTGGTTTATGCAAAAAAATTTTTTTTTTTAAAAATAAAAAACACTTTCAAATTACCTCATCCATTTTACGCTTTTTGGCTTTTGACAAGATTTCCTATAAAAAAAAAAAAAAAAAAACGAGACACTTTTTTTAAACACACATTTCAGTATTTGGTCGCACAACAATTATGAATAAGAAAACAGAAAATGTGCTTGCCTCTTTGGATATAACATCAGCAATTTTATAATCCTCTTCCCTTTCTCTCTTCTTTCTCTCAACTTGAGACAAGAGATTAAACATTAAAATTCCACCTTGTTATATTTCTAATTTCATTTATTTAGTGATATTGTACATGACATTGCATACAATTCTAATGAATAAAAAATCATATCTTTTATATACAATACCTTTTTCTGTCTTCTTGCCACTGCCCTGTGGATCAGTGAACAATGACATTTGAAACCCTAAAGCCTGACAATGCATTTACAAAAGTATTATGTTTATACCATTTTCATAGCGAAGAATTTCCCTTGCTTACCTTTTGTTTCTGTGCTGCTGCCTTTTTCTCCAGACGCTCTTTCTTTAGTTTTTCCTGTGTAAATAATAAAATATATAAAAAAATAATAAAAATGATTTTTTTAACCTATACACATATATACACACACACACACACACACACACACACACCTGTATGTATATATGTGTTTTTATTATATAAAAATATAAACTGAAGCTGGAATAAAACTCACTTTTGGACATGCTTTTTTTTTTTTTTTTTGCTTTACACACTCGTGCTTGAAAACCTACGCTCATGTTTCATTGTATTATCTTTAAGATTAAAATGCCTTAAGGCTATAAGAGGCGGACAAAGAAGCGGAGAGTATTATATTTCTTGCCATCTCCCCCTGACTGCAGAACGAATCCCCACCTCTTGTTGCTGCTGCTCCATTTTAGTAAGCAGAAATTTGGAGTAAATGTTGCTTTTCTCCAAAAGGTGCTGCAACCTCTTAAAACGCATTTCGTGCGTATCCTTCTCCCAGGACTGTCTCGCCTGCAAACCACACACACATACAAAAACACTGAACAGACATAAACACAAAGCATTACTGAGTATATTCAAATACGAGGACCCATTTACAAGGTGATGTTTAATAATAAAGTGAAGCCTGACCTGAAGCTCTATTACTAACTCTGATAATGTGATGTACAATGAACAACACGATCAGCAGGTACCTTTTCCAGCATCTCCCTCTCCTTTCTTTCCCCTTCTTCCTCCAGATTCTTCTCCATCTCTGCCATTTCCTTGGTTATGAGGACCTCCTCGAGTTGACTTTCTTCTGCAAGTGCATACATGCATTAACCCATAATTCAGTCAGAGTTTAAACAGAGCGCCACATGTGCTGGTGGTAATAAATATCTGAAACCTGAGCAGGCTGAAGTTCAGTTCCATACCTGCAGCAGCAGAAACCTCCATCGCAGCTCCTTCTGGCTCCTCACTTTCATTGTTTTTGGGACAAAGAGGAGACACACTGCGTGTCTCTTCCTTAACGCTCCTAACAACAAATAAGCAACATATGAAAGACTTTTTAGTCATGGCTAATTTTAAAAGTCGAATATAGTCTGAAGTGTAATGAATGAGAAGAAGAAAATGAGAACTCAATGATACTTACACGCTCATTTCAGGTGCAGTTTCCGAACTCAAGAGAAGAAATAAAAAATACACGCCTTTCCGTGTCAGCTGCGGTCAACCTCAAAGCGTGTAAACCTTTTTTTTTCTTTTATTGAAAATAGCACAGAATTGTAGAAAAAGGAGAACGTGGCAAACGAGTTTTTTGTTGCTAGTTTATTGCTAACCTTAAAATTAACAAAAACACGAGCAGTAAAAAAAAGTGGAAACCACTCCCAAATGAACAATAAATTCTGAATTTGACTGAATCTATTTTTTTAAATCGGTAAAGACACATTAAGGTCGCTATCTATCTCCTACAACATACACCAGAGCGGCCGAACCACGAGACAGCGTGCAGCTGTGTAACCCGAGACCCTGGGGACGAGACCGAGCTGTTTCGCGCCAGTGTGGACGCAACCATTATAACGATACGAAGGGGTGGATCTGGAGCACGGTTTGTAATCAGAATTTTATTTTCATTATACAGATATTCTAATTTGATGCTTTAAAATATATAATGGAGACTGTTACTGTATTTAAAAAAAATATATATACAACCAGGTCACTAAAGGGTTAGACTAAATAGCCTGCTTTATACACTATTCCCCCTAACCTGATATGTGTGCGACTTGCTTACTTGACATTTCCCGCGAAAGAGTTTGGCGGGGGTACATGGAGTGAAAGGGCGGTGCGATTGATGTTTTTTATTTATTTTTTTTTTTTTTACCGCTCCAACAACAAGATATACAAATAAATGCATGTACTTTCGTACTACACTCTTTTTCATTACAGAGAAAAAAAAAGCAATTATGTATTCGCGTGTTTTCAGTACCAGTCAAAAGTTTGGACACGTCTCCTGAAAGTGTTTTTATTTCTCTACTTTTGTTATTTACAAAATTGTATACTAAAACCGAAGACATCCAAACTATAAAAAAACATGTATGGAATTATAAAGTGAAAAGAAGCGTGTTAAATAACTCAGAATATCTTTTATATTTTCGATTATTTGAAGTAGCCACTTTTTTCTTTGATGAAAGCTTTGCACACTCTTGACATTCTCTCAGTCAGCCTCATGAGGAAGTCACCTGGAACGGATTTCCAACTATCTTCAGGAGTTCCCAGAAATGTTGAGTGCTTGTTGGTTGCTTTTCCTTCACTCTCTGGTCCAATTCATTCCAAACCATCTCAACAGGATTTAGATCGGGTGCTAGTGGAGGCCAGGTCATCTGATGGCATGTGCTGCTAAATGTTGTTTTATTTGTTTTTTTTTATTTAACCTTTATTTAACCAGGTTAGTCTCATTGAGATATAGAATCTCTTTTTCAAGAGAGGCCTGGCCAAAATAGCAGAACAAAATTAAATCACACAATCACAAACAAACAAACAAAATCTTGTGGTAGCCATGCTGGGTAAGTGTGCTCTCAAGTGAGACTAAATCACCAACAGTGTCACAGACATGGCAGATAGAACCGAAATCTAATTCTAAAATCTAAATCTATTTGAACCCATCAGACCTAAGCAGAGTTTTCCACTGATCTAATGTCCATTCCCTGTCTTTCTTGGATTTGGATTTTCTCCTGCCTAAACTGAGTGTTTCTTGCTATAACATGGATTTCTACAGTTGTGTAGTAACATTAATTGGGCTATTGAATTTGAACCACTAAAAATGAATCTGATGAGAGCTGTCATCAAAGCTAAACGTAGCTACTTTGACCATCTAAAATATAAAAACATGTTTTGGGTTGTTTTAAACTGTTTTGTTATATATGTTATATATGTTCTTTTATAGTTTGTAGGTCCTCAGTATTAACATGCAATATGGAAACATATATACATTTAAGAAAAAACACTGAAGAAGAAGATGTGTCCACACTCTTAACTGGTAATGTATATCTTTATAAGCATGACGTTCCTAAGGCCAGTATACATTTTAAGTGGCACAACATCAATACTGAAAGTATGGATCGCAAACCTTTTTTCTAAACCAGATTCAACAAACAAACAAATGGATTCAGTAGTTCCTATAACAAATAGCAGACACGCACACACTTTGAATAAAACTAAAAGATGTCTCCACTCATTTTTATACTTAGTGGAAAACCCCTTTGTTCACAATTACTTATTATTATTATACGACCAGTGAATCACACACCTTAAAGTAACACTGAAGATATTGCTACATTCAGCTGCAGTTACTCCAATACACCACCAGATGTCGACATTTGTCTTGGTATATTCCGTATTTAGTCCCAATGAAGTTCAGTTTGAGTAAGAAAGACGTCTACAGAGACGGCAGGAAAAGGAGAAGTGGAGAAGAGTGGAGGTTAGGGTTGGTATTTAAAATGTTGGTACTATGACTGATAAAGGGATAGAGTTAGCTGATATGATGGAGCAGAGAAAGGTAGATATGTTGTGTGTTCAGGAGACCAAGTGGAAAAATGAGTAATGCCCGGAACATTGGAGGTTTAAACTGTTCTATCATGGTGTTGATGGAATAAGAAATGGTGTAGGGGTGAATCTGAAGAAAGAGTTTACTAAGAGTGTAGTAAAGGTGAAGAGAGTTTCTGATAGGGTGATGAATGTGCAGCTGGAAGTTGAAGGCGTGATGATAAATGTCATCAGAGCTTATGCTCCACAAGTGGGCTGTGAGATGGAGGAGGAGAAAAAATTCTGGAGTGAGTTAGACGAAGTGGTAGAAGGTCTACTTAGGAATGAATTATTGGTGATTGTGGCAGACTTTAATGGCCATGTAGGTGAAGAGAACAGAGGCGATAAGAAGGTAATGGGTAGGTATGGCCTTAAGGAGAGGAATGTGGAAGGGCAGATGGTGGTAGATTTTGCTAAAAGGATGGAAATGGCAGTGGTAAATACTTATTTTAAGAAGAAGGAGGAGCAAAGGGTGACGTATAAGAGTGGAGGAAGGCGCACACAGGTGGACTAGGTTCTATGTAGGAGATGCAACCTGATGGAGATCTGTAAGGTGTTGGCAGGGGACAGTGTAGCTAGACAGGATCGGAAGTAAAATGGATCTGTAGGATGGTATTGGAAGTGAAGAATAGGAGAAGAGTGAGGACTGAAAGAAGAATAAGATAAAGGAGGAAGACTGTAATGTGAAATTCAGGTAAGAGGTCAGACAGGGGCTCGTTGGTGGAGAAGAGGTGCTGGATGGTTGGGCAACTACTGCAGGAGTGATAAGGGAGACAGCTAGAAAGGTACTTGGTGTGACATCTGGTAAGAGAAAGGAAGACAAAGAGACGTGATGGTGAAATGAGGAAATGCAGGAAAGCATAAGGAGAAAGAGGTTGGCAAAACAGAACTGGGATCAACAGAGAGATGAGAAAGGTAGGCAGGAGTACGAGGTGATGCGACAGCAGGTGAAGAGAGATGTGGCATATCAGGAGCTGTATGAGAAGTTGGACACTGAAGAAGGAGAAAAGGATTTATTCCAATTGGCCAGGCAGAGGGACTAAGCTGGGAAGGATTTGCTGGGGGTATTTTGAGCAGCTGATGAACAAAAAAAATTTGAGAGAGAGAAGGGCAGATGATGTGGAGAAGGTTAAGCAGGGAGTGGATAGAATAAGTAAGGAGAAAGTGAGAGCAGGGATTAAGAGGATGAAAAGTGGAAAGTCGGCAGGACCAGATGACATACCGGTAGAAGCATGGAGATGTTTAGGAGAGATGGCAGTGGAGTTTTTAACCAGATTGTTTTACAAGATTTTGGAAGGTGAGAAGATGCCTGAGGAATGGAGAAGGAGTGTGCTGGTACCGGTTTTTAAGAATAAGGGAGATGTGCAGTCTTGCAGTAACTACAGGGGAATAAAGTTGATCAGTCACACCATGAAGTTATGGGAAAGAGTAGTGGAAGCCAGGCTGAGAGAAGAGGTGACCATCTGAGGGCAACAGTATGGTTTCATTCCGAGGAAGAGCACCACAGATGCATTATTTGCCTTGAGAATGTTGATGGAGAAGTATAGAGAAGGAGTTTCATTGTGTATTTGTGGATTTAGAGAAAGCGTACGACAAGGTGCAAAGAGAGAAGTTGTGGTATTGTATAAGGAAGTCAGGTGTGTCAGAGAAGTATGTGAGGGTGGTGCAGGACATGTCTGAGGACAGTATGACAGCAGTGAAGTGCGACAGACAGGTTTAAGGTGGAGGTTGGATTGCATTACGGATTGGCTATAAGAATATTTGCAGGTACAGTGCAGGTGTGTGCATGTTAAGTCTAGCAAGTTTTGTCATTGTTTAAAAATAAGAGATAAATACACAGTGTCTTACAGTTAACATTTTGAATATATTTAGGTATGAGTATGGCTCCTGTTTTATCTATTAGAATAATACAAATTTAAACCACAAGAGGTCAGCAGAATGCTAGCTATCTAGACAAAAATTACGCTTAGGTATAATTGAGGAATTATCAACTGTAGTCCTAAGGTTATATACAGTGTATGACCAGCATGAGGATCTTCCCCTACATGACACAGTTTTTAAAATGCTTTTTTGGATGGCTTTTTTTTCTGCAGTGACAGTTTCCCTTCACTGGAACTAAGGGGCCCGGCCTGTTCCTGAATGACAATGACACTGTGCACAATGAACCGACTACTTGCCAGGCCTCCTAAGTCACTATTATAATATATTATTATAATAATTTTTTATAATTATAAAAATTTGTGTGTATGTGTGTGTGTGTGTGTGTGTGTAGATAGATAGATAGACAATCTGCACCAAAATCTGTGATACAACTTAAGTTTTGCAACCTGTGCCAGCAAACTTATTCAAATTGCCATTTGCCTTCGTAATAACGTACGTAATTTCTGTACTCTTAAATATTTTATTTAGCTATGTGATGAATGAATACTATGGCCCTCAAAACACGAAACTCTAAATTATCATTCTGGTATTTATCTTGATATAGAGACTACAGGGTTGGCATAGCCGAGTCTGATGAAAGGCCAACAGTAGTGAGACAAAGTTGCCTCAGAAATTCTTCACGCCCGATAAGACTCCTTGCTTGCTGCCCTAAAGCAACAAGCAACAAATCCTCTGCCCAGGCATGTGTGTGCTGTGTCACATTTCTGTTCAAAAGGGTCTACATTCTTTTCTACTTCTACAGGCCCTTGCACTTCAAGGCACTGTCACAAATGTCCCTATTTCACTAATAAAAAAACAATAAGTAAACATCTGAACAGTTAGTGTAGTGGTTGGGAAGTGTACAGTTAATTAAACTATAATCTCTTAAATTAATAAATACTGTATATGTAGATCCATTCTCTCTTCAATGTGTGTGCAGGTTATCCGAGAGGTTATCAATTAGGGCCGCCCGGCTATAAACATATGGAAATGACCCATTAGCCCATTTCCTCCATTGCAGTTTTTGGTCTGTTTATTCTTTGTACACAAGCTTCATTAAATGTTCTTTTTTATGTAAAATTTATGTTAATATGTGGCAGAAGTAATTTAGTTCACATTTTAATGTAAATAAGTTTATTAGTCTATTTTCCCACATTAGTATGTTTAATGTACAGATTATTCTACTGATTAACTATTAAAATCATCTGGATTATAACAAATGACAAATCAAAAACTTGAGAGTTTTTATACATAAAATGATAAAAGAGACCTCAGCTGACTATTCCAATTATCTGATGCTGTGTATTTTGCAGTCAGTTAGGATGATAATGTCGTGGAAGCCCCTCCACCCCACCAAATTCTGACCAAGTTCCTGTAAAGTTCGTGCAATCACAAAGCACAACAATAATCATGAGAGATTTGCATGGAGATAGCTTACATTTTCTTGCAGGAAAAAGTTCTAATTGGCCTTAATTTGATTGTTCCTAGTTTAGTCAGCATCCTCTTCCCTTTTAACTCATAACTGAGTGAAAATGCATCTAAGGAAATTAGACTAATTTTACCAGTAGAAGCACATGCTTGCACATCCACAAACAAACAAACGAAAAAAAAAGTTAAATTAAGGAAAAAATTAAGTTAAAAAATTAAGGAAAAAACAAATTCCCAAAGGAAAAAACTAACATTTTTAGCACATGTGGATGAACAACATATCATTGGTACTGGCATGAGTCAGTTCTCATTTGATGTTTGTTATTCCATTTGATCTCTGTTATATTTTCCAGAGTGTGGGGAAATGAGATGTGGATGCTTTTTTTATGGAAATAGTTTTGGGAGCCTGACAGGAAGCGAAAGTCTCTCTACAGCTGTAATGTGTAAGTTCATATGCTATATAACTATATAATAATTATATAATATATATATATATATATATATATATATATATATATATATATATATATATATATATATATATATATATATATATATATATATATATATATATAACAGAAACGCTTATTTTCATCCACAATTTGTTTTATAGATTTTCATGAATGTGGAAATTATTTCATTCATTATTTATTCAGCATGTCCTGGCAATGCACACCTCCAGCTCAACATATAATAACAGACTGTTTGCTTGTATACGTGTGGAAGCAAGCCTAATAGCTGACAATGCCTCTTTCTCTGTAATTGCTATTCTATCTCAGCCTCCTAGCCAGCAGGGACTAACCCCTTATGTGTGTGCGTATGCATACTCCAACAAGGTCACATACTGATATATGACGCAGTATCTGCTAAGCAGCTTGTGACTGTTGTTGGAGCTACAGGTGTCCTGTGGATATCCCCCACATACTGCATATCCATTCTTTGTTGCTGTTTGTATTTCAGACATTCACCTCTAGTGTTCTTCAGGAAGTTGAATGCTTTTATCATAACCCTGTGTGGTCAAACAGACCATCTACATGGTGTCTTTAAAACACAACATCATGGTCCTGTATTCCTGTCTGCCTCACCCTGCCCTCATAGGGGAGGAAGTAGGGAAGGGGCATATCCTCATGTATCTGGTAGGCTTTTAATACAATATATACCTAAAAGGAAGAGTCTTAGTAAGTGTCCCCAATCTCATACCAGAGGTTCATGGGTTGGCCTGTCAGTGGTATAGAAGTGCTATAAAATATTGGGCCCAACAGCTCAAAATCAGTTTGTATTAATTTTTATTTTCTTGTTCCAAAGATAAAGGTTTTCTGTCCACTTTTTAATTTCAGTCAGCATGAACCTGCCCCTGAATACTCACATTTCACACATTATGAGTGGGAGATGCACTGCTTACTTTATCTTTTAAAAGGTTCTCGTGTAATCTGTTTTTATTACCAGAACATTGTCATATTTGGACCACTTCCTGCTGTGGACTCTCACTAAAAAGCAAATCATCCCAAACTCACCTACTTTATCTTTCTTTCTCACACTGTGGCACACTAACTCATGGTAAACATCAAAATACCAAAGCAAGGAACACAATTTACTGGCATGGACCAGGACCTACTAAGACTGCAAGTTGCACTAGCATGTGGCACATATAATCATGCTTGCCAGTAAGGCTGTCTATAGTTTCAGCTTCTGTTAAGAATGATTAGACTGATGACAGCAGTCACATTGCCTTAGGCTTGCTTGAGCTGCAGTCATTCCAGAGATGGGTCGTCAGCCTGCAATTGAACCCCAAACACTACAGATTGAAAGGTGTCCTTGCTTCAGCAGACAGAGGTCAGTCATTAGCCCTTTGGCAATGCTGCTGTTTTAAGTTGAAGGAGTCAGATTTGAGTCTTTTTCTCACTAGATAGATAATCACCAAAAATAAAATATATTTTCCAAGCAGAGCAGGAGCTGCAAGATTGGCACTGTTTGTCACTATTAGCTATTACTAGTCCTGTGGCTGCAAAAAAAGACCAAATCATCACCTCCCCAAGAATGTTCTGTTCAACAGTTGGTATGAGGTGTTTGTACTGAAATTCTGTGCTTTTGCCAAAAGTGGCACTGTGCACTTTGGCCAAACATCTCCATTTTGGTCTTGTCTGTACAAAGGACAATGATCCAGAAGACTTGTGGTTTGTTCAGGAGAAAATTTGAAAAAAAAACGATGCGCTGCCATGCTCTTCTTAGAGAGAGGTTTTCTCCTGGCAACTCTTCTAAACAAACTGTACTTGATTAGTATTTTTTAATTGCACTTGGACTTTTACATTTAACATTTATCTGAGTCCTGTAGAGTTTGAGATGTAATTTATAGCCATTTTCTTCTTCGATCTTTGCTGATGTCTTTTCTTCTTGGCATTGCATTGCCACACAACTAAATGCTCTTTACAAATAATCAACTAAAACGTTGGATTTTATAGAGGTGGTCACACTTGCTAACGATCAGTTAATTAAGGCCATTTAATTAGATAGATAGATAGATAGATAGATAGATAGATAGATAGATAGATAGATAGATAGATAGATAGATAGATAGATAGATAGATAGATAGATAGATAGATAGATAGATAGATAGAACTTTATTGTCATTGCATAGTACAGGTACACAGCAACAAAAAACAGTTTGCCATCTACCAGAAGTGCAAAAAGTAGCAATCGCACAAATAGTGCAGAAAAAGTAGCATATTTACAGCATGTTTTATATATATATATATATATATATATATATATATATATATATATATATATATATATATATATATATATATATATATGTAAGCATATGTACAGTGAATAAATATAAAGGCTATAGGAGTGCAGATATGTGTGGACATTATTGAGAAGTACAGGTAAATGGTTAGGCTATGGCATTGAAAAAGAAATGTACAGAAGTAGGAGGTTATAAGATTATGGCATTTAAGAAATGTGCAAGCTGAATAAACATGTCTAATATATATATATATATATATATATATATATATATATATATATATATATTAGACATGTTTATTATATATATATATACACACGCACATATTATATACACATACAGTATATACATGAATGCGAAATGTTGGGCACAATGTACAGTAAGGTGTATAAAGATACACATGAATAAAATAGTGCAGATGTTGTACGTAAAGCACAATATGTGTGGAGAATGAGAAGTATAAAAGATATACTATGTAATAAGTACATTGTATGTATAATTGTACAGAAGATATATACAGTGTCTATACAGTGATCTAACTGTGTAGTGTAGAGTTTAGTAGTGTGATGGTGGATATAAAAAAGCTCTCCCTGAACCTGCTGGTTCTGGTGCATATGTTCCTGTATCTCCTTCTTGATGGAAGGAGGTTAAACAATGTTGTGAGCTCTGCGCAGACATCTGCTGTGGTAAAGGTGTTTAATGGCAGGTAGTTGGCAGGTAGTTGACCAACCCAGCCATTAGGGGGGCACAAGCCAGTGTACTCTTAGTGCCGGTCCCAAGCCCGGGTAAATGGGGAGGGTTGCGTTAGGAAGGGCATCCAGCGTAAAACATGTGCCAAATCAAATATGCGGATCACAAATGAGAATTTCATACCGGATCGGTCGAGGCCCGGGTTAACAACGACCGCCACAGGTATCGTTAGCCGACAGGGTACCGGTGGAAATTGGGCTACTGTTGGCCGAAGGAGGAGAAGGAGAGGAGGAAGGCGTCTACAGAGACGGCAGGAAAAGGAGCAGTGTAGGAGAGTAGAGGTTCGGGTTGGTACTTTAAATGTTGGTACTATGACGGGTAAAGGGAGAGAGATAGCTGATATGATGGAGAGGAGAAAGGTAGATGTGTTGTGTGTTCAGGAGACCAAGTGGAAAGGGAGTAAGGCCAGGAACATTGGAGGTGGGTTTAAACTGTTTTATCATGGTGTGGATGGGAAGAGAAATGGTGTAGGGGTGATTCTGAAGGAAGCGTACAGTAAGAGTGTAGTGGAGGTGAAGAGAGTTTCTGATAGGGTGATGATCGTGAAGGTGGAAGTTGAAGGGATGATGATAAATGTCATCAGTGCCTATGCTCCACAAGTTGGCTGTGAGATGGAGGAGAAAGAAAGATTCTGGAGTGAATTAGATGAAGTGGTAGATGGTGTACCTAGGAAAGAACGATTGGTGATTGGGGCAGACTTTAATGGGCATGTAGGTGAAGGGAACAGAGGTGATGAGGAGGTGATGGGTAGGTATGGTTTTAAGGAGAGGAATGTGGAAGGGCAGATGGTGGTAGATTTTGCTAAAAGGATGGAAATGGCAGTGGTGAACACGTATTTTAAGAAGAAGGAGGATCATAGGGTGACGTATAAGAGTGGAGGAAGGTGCACACAGGTGGATTATCTTCTGTGTAGGAGATGCAACCTGAAGGAGATTGGAGACTGTAAGGTGTTGGCGGGGGACAGTGTAGCTAGACAGCATCGGATGGTGGTCTGTAGGGTGGTTTTGGAGGCGAAGAAGAAGAGGAGGAAAGTAAGGTTTGAAAGAAGAATAAGATGGTGGAAACTGAAGGAGGAAGAGTGTAGTGTGAGGTTCAGGGAAGAGGTCAGACAGGGGCTCGGTGGTGGTGAAGAGGTGCCGGATGATTGGGCAACTACTGCAGGAGTGATGAGGGAGGCAGCTAGAAAAGTACTTGGTGTGACATCTGGAAATAGAAAGCAAGACAAGGAGACGTGGTGGTGGAATGAGGAAGTGCAGGAGAGCATTAGGGGAAAGAGGTTGGCAAAACAGAAGTGGGATCGACAGAGTGATGAGAAAAGTAGGCAGGAGTACAAGGAGATGCGGCAGCAGGTTAAAAGGGATGTGGCGAAAGCCAAGGAAAAGGCATATGAGGAGCTGTATGAGAGGTTGGACACTAAGGAAGGAGAAAAGGATTTATACCGATTGGCCAAGCAGAGGGACCGAGCTGGGAAGGATGTACTGCAAGTTAGAGCAATAAAGGATGGAGAGGGAAATGTGTTGACTAGTGAGGAGAGTGTGTTGATAAGATGGAGGGAGTATTTTGAGCAGCTGATGAATGAGGAAAATCAGAGAGAGAGAAGGTTGGAGGATGTGGAGTTGGTGAAGCAGGATGTAGATAGGATTAGTAAGGAGGAAGTGAGAGCAGCGATTAAGAGGATGAAGAATGGAAAGTCGGTTGGACCAGATGACATACCGGTAGAAGCGTGGAGATGTTTAGGAGAGATGGCAGTGGAGTTTTTAACCAGATTGTTTAACAGGATTCTGGAAGGGGAGAGGATGCCTGAGGAATGGAGAAGGAGTGTGCTGGTACCGATCTTTAAGCATAAGGGAGATGTGCAGACCTGCAGTAACTACAGGGGAATTAAGTTGATCAGTCACACCATGAAGTTATGGGAAAGAGTAGTGGAAGCCAGGTTGAGAGAAGAGGTGACCATCTGTGAGCAACAGTATGGTTTCATGCCGAGGCAGAGCACCACAGATGCCTTATTTGCTTTAAGGATGTTGATGGAGAAGTATAGAGAAGGACAGAAGGAGCTGCATTGTGTATTTGTGGATTTAGAGAAAGCGTACGACAGGGTGCCGAGAGAGGAGTTGTGGTATTGTATGAGGAAGTCAGGTGTGTCAGAGAAGTATGTGAGGGTGGTGCAGGACATGTATGAGGACAGTGTGACGGCAGTAAAGTGTGCAGTAGGTACGACAGACTGGTTCAGGGTGAAGGTTGGACTGCATCAAGGATCAGCCCTGAGCCCTTTCCTGTTTGCAGTGGTGATGGACAGGTTGACGGACGAGGTCAGACAGGAGTCTCCCTGGACTATGATGTTTGCAGATGATATTGTGATTTGTGGTGAGAGTAAAGAGCAGGTTGAGAAGAGCCTGGAGAGGTGGAGATATGCGCTGGAGAGAAGGGGAATGAAAGTCAGTAGGAGTAAGACAGAGTACATGTGTGTGAATGAGACGGAGGGCAGTGGAGTGATGCGGTTGGAGGGAGAAGAGGTGGAGAAGGTGGAGGAGTTCAGGTACCTGGGGTCAACAGTGCAAAGTAATGGAGAGTGTGTTAGGGAAGTAAAGAAAAGAGTGCAGGCAGGGTGGAGTGGGTGGAGAAGAGTGACAGGAGTGATTTGTGATAGAAGAGTATCTGCAAGAATGAAAGGGAAAGTTTATAGGACTGTGGTGAGACCTGCGATGTTGTATGGATTAGAGACAGTGGCATTGAGTAAAAGACAGGAGGTGGAGCTGGAGGTAGCAGAGCTGAAGATGTTGAGGTTTTCGTTGGGAGTGACGAGGATGGACAAGATTAGAAATGAGTTTATTAGAGGGACAGCACATGTAGGATGTTTTGGTGACAAGGTGAGGGAGGCGAGATTGAGATGGTTTGGACATGTGCAGAGAAGGGACATGAATTATATTGGTAGAAAAATGCTGAAGATGGAGCCACCAGGTAGGAGGAAAAGAGGAAGGCCACGGAGGAGGTTCATGGATGTGGTGAGGGAAGACATGCAGGTAGTTGGTGTAAAAGAGGCAGATATAGAGGACAGGGTGGTATGGAGACGGATGATCCGCTGTGGCGACCCCTAATGGGAGCAGCCGAAAGAAGAAGAAGAAGTTGGCAGGTAGTTGACCACCCTTTGCAGGGCTTTGCGTTCACACACAGTGGAGCCTCCGTACCATACAGTGATGGAGTTGGTCGGATGGGTGAACAGGGAGTAAAGTAGTGGGCTCAGAACACAGCCCTGTGGGATGCCAGTGTTCAAAATGAGGGTTGAGGATACCTGGTTGCCCAACCTATAAGATTGAGGTCTGTTGGTAAGAAAATCCAGAATCCATCTGCAAATGGAGGTTCAGATACCCAGGTCACTGAGCTTAGTGATCAGTACAGTGGGGAGGAATGTATCATATAAGATGCAACTGGCTGCTACCTAGCCTCTTAGATCTAGCAGTACATTTTTCACACATGGTTTCTCCAATTCAGCTTATTTTTTTGTAAAATAAACAATGACATGTAATATGCTATATGTTGTTATATGTGTTATATGTTGTTATATGTTGTTATATATGTTATATGTTGTTGTTCATATCAGATTGTATTTAATTAATTCTTGATAATGACCAGATGGCTATTTATTATGCCCTGATACATTAAACAATAGATACTACCATACTTTTTTTTTCACATGACTGTTAATGTACATGTAAATCTAGAGCAGGTGTGTTTTTTAAACAATTGATAACATATTTGCAGAATGATGATACCTGTGTTATGGGAATTAATAGTATCAAGTTACATGGATGTGTTTGTTCCATAATGGTTAGAAGATCTGTTTTATGATTAGCAGTGCTGCCTTGGGGTAGAGCTACTTCTTTCTGCATTCTGACCCCACTGATGTCCTCACCTGTTGCCTCACCAAAACAGCAGTGAGTGCCAACAAGGCTTCAGATGTCCATATCACTGACAAAATAAACAAAAAACTCATCTGCCTTTACAGAAATTAGACTAACGTATTTATACAAATAATTTTTTCAAGAATTTCAAACTACTAGCCACATGTATTTCCTGTAGAACAGTGCCTCACTGAAAACTGAAAGAATGTCCCAACAGATAACTATTCCTCCCACTTATAAGTGAGGGGGAGATTTGGAAAGTATGGCATTACAGCTCAGTTGACCCTTGTAGGTGTGGATGAATTCCAAATCTTTTAAGTTTTTTTTTCTTTTTCTTTTTTTTTTTTTTTTTTTTTTACATTTTACAAAGAAACTATTATAGGGACTGAAGTTGTGTCAGTTAAGCGTTTTGGCTGTTTGACAAAACAAAGACCTGTAAATGTTCCTCATAAGGTTGCATGACCAAATAAAAGTACATGTCACTAAGAATAACTTAAGAAAAATAATTTAACTCTATATAACATTAAATAGATAAATAAATTAAATATATAACATTAAAAGAAAGCTTGCATTTTAAAAAGCATAATCAAAGACTTTATGGTGTCAGGAGTGGACAAGAATAGGCTTGCCTAATGATTGCCAGTCTAATAGATCAGGGAGGGAATCCAGTCCAATATAAAATATAAAGCACACTAAAGTAACAGAAAGATGTTGCTCTTACTTCTACTTACTTTCTGTGTCCTAGTGAACATATCAGACATTGGACTGGTAAAATATACTTTCTTTTCTCATTTTTACTGAAAAGAAACTATTGATGTTCCACTGGTAAATTTCAAAGTCCCCCTCCCAACCTCCTTTCTGGATTCTCCTACATGTTATTTTTCCCTCCCCTCAGTGCTCAGGCACCCCTCCTCCCAGCTGCTGAGTGGTCGTCCTGCTGGAGGCCGGCGTTCACATTCTCCTCACTGAGTGCAGAAGAGACTCTTTTTACAATATCACACAATCTCATAAAGGCACAGAAGCTTTTACACACTCACATCCAGATAGGTATTTTGGCAACATGTCCAAAAAAAAGACTTTGACGCTTCATTGGATCTAGGTGGGCTATTTAACCCTTCTTTTTCTAAACATTTAAACCAGAAGGAATGGACTATCCAGTTGGCATATTCAAAATATGAAAGGCATCTAAATACTTCAGAAAGGAGGTTTTCATTTTTTCACATTACTGAAGACTGCTGTAACAGCTGTATTGGACTTTCACAATGAGCACAATACGAAGAAAATCGAGCATTGCTTTCAGCTGGCATAAATCATTCACCATCCTTACACCTTGGAGAAAAGGTAAGACTGACTACCTGCTTTGGCACCCTATTATGTGAGATCATGCTACCTCTAATTGGCAGAAAAAAACAGATGGGTTAGTGGCTGCAGAGTTATTTTTATGACTGAGGTGTCAGTTTATTAATTTATTTGTTAATTTATCTATTTATTGCAAGCAAACTGTGTTTCACACCTCTATTTGCCATACATTTACAACTTTAATTATATTTAGCTAATGAGTATTTAAGTTTGGGAACTTATATTTAATAGATATAATATATCTAACATGTTAATATAATTACTTATTACTATATTAAGCATTTCAAAAAATGCTTTAGGCATTCAAGAAATATTATGTATTCACATTTTTTGTCTGCACAACAGGATTTTAAACTTACATTCTACCCTAATTCCTTACAGTCTGTTTTGTTGTGGCTTTGTTATAACCAATAAAGCATGGCATTCTAGAATGTGATAATTTACTTGAAGTAATCAGTTGACTTTAATTAGCAAGATTTAATTGACCAAGATTTCTATTTTTCCCCATCTGTTACAAATGGGAATCAAATGAACATTTATGTGTAATATAAAATGGAGTGCTCTTCCACTATAATTTGTGAAAGAACAATAAATGTTGAATTCTTGTGGGTTAATTAAGAGTTCATGAAGTGCTTGGAGGTTTCCTCAGAATTGGAAAATGCTGAAAAGCTGGATGCAATTTTAATTAAAATTTATATTCCAAAGATATACAACAAATGTTAAGCTGAAAGCAAAATATATTCTGTATTCTAAGATTTGTGCATATTTCTCCTCATGAAAATAAATCATTTCTGTATTTTGAACACAACAAATAAGGGGTTTCTTGGGTGAGATCGATGGAAACTTTAAAAGAAACTTTGAAACACGAAATTATTTAAATAAATGACTGTATTTTCCATTATAAATTCTCCATTTACTACTATTATTATTTGATGCACACTGTTAATTAGGTTTGAATGGATGAAGAATATTGCTGAGGTTCTAAAAGAGTTTTATGTGAAATAAATATTTTGCGTTAAAGATTTATGTATAGGTAAACCATAATTACAAAAGTGACATCGCATGGGAATGTTTGTAAAAAGGCAGACACTGCCACAAACCTTTTTGTTTTGTTTCAGTAAATATTTGACTTATATCAAACCAGGGTTATTGGTGGAAGTGACTCACTAATCCAGGTGTTGACAGCAGACTAAATTACTGTCCTCAATTTTAAGACATTTTGTATTATTTGCCAATCTGTTTGACTGTAAATCATAGAAGGTTTATAATGCTTATGAGTACCTCTAGGGCTTGTAAGTATATATACATCTGAGGAAATCTCTACTGGAGTTACTGCTCCTGCACATTCTTTTCTTATCCTAACAATGTCAGATAATGAAAGACTGGACCTTTCCAGCTCACATTGATAATGTGCCTGGAAGGGCTTCTCAGGATTCCCATCCCAGCCAGGGAATGTAGGGGAAATACTCCATTATCACTCTGAGAGACAGACAGGCGAGAAGTGCTGAGCTTAAAGAAAGAGGGTGGGGGAGGTGGGAAGGTGTGCAGCTGCATTTCGCACCTCATGAAACGTGACATCTGGTCTTTGTCATCTAATGTGAAGTTACACATGACCAAGGAAAAGCAGCAATTTCGTTAAAACCGTTTATCAACTGCTTAGAAAGTCTGAGCTGAGAATGACTTTTGGTCTGAAGTTTCACTCAAATTGGCTGAAGAATGCAGTCATCTTAAAAAATGAATTCAGATCCTGTCAGCCGGTGACTGAATAAGAAACACTTTAAGGAGGAGTGATAGTAGTAGTTCTAAATATGAATTTGTCACTTTCACAACTTTAGTGAAAATATATTATTGATCAATAGCTCAGCCATACCCATAATCAGTATTAAACAAAATGTAATATTTAAATTGAATATAAAATTAAAAACTTTAATACTTTGTTGATGTGCAAGATTGGACACGTTGAGTTACAGAAATTGCACCTTGTGGTCACTGAGTCTGACCACCCATGGTGCTAGTCAGTCTCTGACATTCTCTTGAACCGTTTTAACCATGAAAAAGCAGACCTGTCTTGGCCTGCCTCTGACCTCTCCACCCAGGAGCTCAGCGTCTGAGCCATGGGACAGCCTAGTCCAGGGCTTAGAGAAATCTTATGTGAAAACCTCAGGGTTGGCCAATATGCCTAGTATAACACACTAAGATATTTTCAAGAGGTAATGTATAATTTCAGTTGGTGCAGGTCTAAATTGATTTGGTTTGGATTTTAACCAAGCACATGATATTTTTTCTTATACAAAAAAAATATATACAAAAGACACTAAGTATGATGGTTCTCTGTTCAGAGCTGTCTCTTGTCAGTAGTCACTTCAGATACAGACTAGGTTAAATCTGACTAGGCTACAGTCTTTTACTTAAGACTACATATCTATGCTTTTATCACTGGGGCACTCATCGCGTAAGTGTTCTTAGTCAGCAGACCATAGGAGTTTTTTTTCTTGTTAAAAAAAAACTAACTCTTTCCAACTGCTTTTGTTCTGAGAGCAACACCTGACATTAAACAGTCCAAGGCACTGAGTCAGACTCTGACAATGACATCATTAAAACAAATTAGAGACTTTGCAAAAATAATCTGTGATGAAATACATTGTTGGGGTTGTAACTTGGTAATAAAGAGCTTTAAATTGTTGGTTCTGAATGTAACACCTGTTTCAATGCAGCAAGCAAACAGAAGGTATTGCTGTTTAGTCTGACAGAAAGTTTTGGACATTGTTGCAGGAAGGTTTATCAGAGTGCAAGACTCTTCATGTACTGTTCACCACTCTTTAATAGTATGACTATAATTAAGAAGCTGTAATGAGAGGACTGTAAAAAAAACAACACATAACTGTACATAACTTTTTACAATGTTACAAACCTTCTACATGCAACTACTTCTGTTTCTTGCATTTACATCAAAACGTACATTTGTATTTAGTACTCACAACTTTTTTGTTTTCCTGAAGCCCATAATTAATTTCATAGGCCGCTTAGAGGTTTCACAGAGTACGTACATATGATGGTAAATTCTTGAATTGTGGAAACTCATGTCCATAATATCACATCAACAAAAGAATTAATCCAGTTCTCAAATGGCTAATCAATTATTCTTGATTCTTGATCTAACATGTGTTTTGAATTGTGAAACCTCACAAAATGTCCACATTGCTTACAGATATCTACTGTCTTTCTGTTTCATATCAGCAGTCCCACATTCCTAATCATTACTGAAGTTGAAAAATCAAAGGAAAAAGCTTCATAACTCCATAACTCTTGATTGAGCACTGACTTTTTATATCAGCATAACATGTGAGGGATTTTCCACTAGTACAGAGGGGGAAAAATCATGTCCCCTAAAGCCAAACAACAGCTCCAGGTGGGACATGACAAAAAATACTTGCTTTCCAATGGGAAAGAACTGGGCAAGAAAACAAGATTAAAGCGGTATGTCAAAAGCCTAATGTTTTGGTTTGTAGAGGTTTGAAGCCCAGTTTCCATGGATTTTATGGGTTCAGGTGCTTTTAAAATAATTTACTCGCATAAAACCTCCTGGCGATAAGAGACCAGAGAATGTGGGTGTGTTCTTTTCCAACAATGGTATTAACCTGCTTTTTCTGCTTGTTTGTATTTTTACTGCATTCATACTCTGGTGCACGTACGACCTCAGCATTAGTCACATTCCTGCCTGCCAGGGTCTGGATGAGGGCCTGTTTGATCTCTCTATACCAGCAGCCAGGTCTTGGGGATGTTAATTGAAAACCAAGGGGGATTGAGATGCAGATTGCTTTCTCCTACAGAGTGGCCAAAAATGCTCCACCATCAGCAGTTCTGTATTCCTTGCTGGCATACACTGCTTATGAGGAACCAGTGTATGGCAACCGTATTTAAATTATATTTGCTCAATTTGTTCTGGGCTTTTGACAACAAAAATCCAATAATTGCCTGTTTGTTTATTTGTTGTGCTTGTTTAGTTAAATTAACCTCACATCTTGCACTGGGAAAGAACAACCTGCACATATTCAAAGCTAGTAATATGTAATACATTAACCGCTACATGTAGTGTTTTTCAATGTGCCCTTGTGTATACATATAGTACCTAAACCAACTATGCTAGAAAAATATGATGAGAGACAGAGTCATGAGAGACAGAGGTAGTCTGGTAGACTGGCTGTCAAGAGCATATATCGTCCAGGTCTATGTTATGCTTGTGTTGATATCCCAATGGGAGTTCATGAGAAAAAGCTGGCAAAACACAGCCATTGTTTTGAACTGTGGAAAAAACCTAGACCAGGAGCTTTTATGGCCTCGAATAATTGAAATGGTATCAGTGTTTGTGCAGTGCCACTAAAATCTAAAAACAACTACCCATTTGAATGAAAATAACACATTCTTTTCTCAGGCATGTTAACTGACTGACTATTTTTAAATGAAAAACATTGTTTGTGATCCTGGCAATGTACTGATGTACTGAATATAGTTTATATGACTCTAAATACTTTAAATCAAGTGTTCATAAATAAATATGAATGTAAGAACAAACAGAAAAATCTGAAAACATGTTTTTTAAAAGGTCGAACCTATAGCCATTGCTTAAGGGATCAGAGACAACAGTCTAATTACAGTTTCCAGATAGATAATTTCTGAGTCTGCTGTTAAAACACTTAGCTGTTTGGGAAGGGAGCTTATTATTTAGCAGACCAGGTAACAGGTCTTTAAAATTCGGACAAAAAATAAATTCTTGTCAGACACCTGAAAAGTATCAGATTGCTGAAGGTTAGAAATAGGAGAAGTCACATATGACTGAGCCCTGTAATGTCATTAAGCAAGCCACAAGATCAAAGCTGGACAGTTCAGTGCAGGAGACAGACATAACTATGGGCTCACTGCATCCTGGGCCTTGTGTGGATTTCTGATGTTAAAGAATGCTTTATAGTGTAAAAGATAAGCTCTCATCACTGGGAATTTCTTTTTCACACAGGCCCTCATATACAGTTTTTGTCTGCACTGTGGTCAAAATCAGAAGTTCAGAGGTTTTCCAAAAGGAGAAAAGAGCATTTTCCATATACATGCACCTATTCTGTCACTGAGTACCTACTTATCTTGAAAAAACAAACCTATTTGTGTTCATATAAACTATTTTTTTTTTATACATTGCTATACATGTGATTTAGACTATTTTCTCATTTATTTAATAATTTACTCAAACACTGGGCGGTAACAAATTCCTCTTTTTCCTTCCTTCCTCAAACACGGAAAACGGGATAATGGCTCTCTGTTTTTGTTGTATTAGTACATACCATGATATATTGAGCGAAGTGATTAAAAACACATTTTGTTGTTCTTTTTGCAGGCAAAGGGGATGTGGTGTTAGAAAGTGAGGTTGTACTGACAAAGATGAAGCTCCTCAAAAACATCCATGAGAAACTTCTAAATACGGAGGACTCTGTATCAAACATATCCATGTCTGAACAGGATATCTCTTTACCACTTCAAGTCGAAGAAACAATATCTGTCAACAGTGTGGCACCTGAACCAAAACTGGTGGAGTCAAAAAAAGACTATTTGAATGCAATTTTTTCTAGTTCCCAGTTGCCAGGTTTGTACAAATTTGAATCAGAGGACTCTGGGGTAGAGATGCCTAGTGGAGCGAACTCACCGTCTACTCCAACAGGTTCAGAGCAGAGCTTTGTTGTTCACAGTAGAGAGTCTTCATGTGACTCTGGAAATCCAAACCCTCACATCCAAGCCAGCAGTCGTCTCCTCTCACTGGAAAAGAGTGCAGACTCTTTAGAGACTGAACCAGCATCATGTATATGTGTCCAAGAAACCAATCTGACAGTATTACAAGACAGACCAGAGGATGAGATGGATAATGTTTTGCTGGAGGTTGTAAGAGATTCAGAAAGGTTAGAGAACAGAACTGTAGTGGAAGCCACAGAAAGCTGTGAGGACGGCTCAGTATGTACAGAGACAGAAGATACGATAATAAAGAGTGATGCTACTGAGAACACAGACTCAATTATCCATGCCATTGACACATATGATAAGAACATGGATCTGCCACAGCGGCCATTAAGGAAAAGTACAACGAGTGACAGTCTGGATGAATACATGGACGAGTGCTGCAGGCTTAGTGAGGTAACTATAACAGTTTACCAAATTTGGACGGTATTTACTCAAAGACTTAAGATTGTTCCGGATTTATATAAACAGATCACCACTGTCTATGCAGCTTCACAGTAATAAGACGTTAAGAGGAACAATATTTTACAAGCAAAATTTAACATTTAGGCATTAAAAGTAATTATTTTGGCAAGCACCACATCTTTATTCTCGCAATGTGCTACTGATAAATGGGTTATTATACTTTTTGTGTTATGGTCAGTATTTTCTTTTGTTGATTTAAGAGTTGGTCTGGGCTTTGAGAGATGAAATCTTAAACACTCAAATAGGAAATTCATACCTGGCTTATGTAATAATGTATAAACTTGAAGAACACACATTAGTTTAATATTCAGGTATTTTGGTATCACTATATATAATGCTTGATTTCGATAAAACATTTACAAAAGCAACAGAAGCAATACTCGTTCAATATGAACAGTGTTCTCATTCATGTAGATGCTGGGCAATAAACTCCACGTATTCTGCACCTGGCAGCTGGGCTACAACCTGTCTGATTTGTTGAACATGTCTTCCTTTCATGTTTAAGTAAACCATTTCCAAGTAGCCAATGCCCCAGACAAAAGAGGTTTAACCAATGGATTTCACTAGTCGTTATGTAGATTGCTCTTTCTTTAAGCTGCAAACATTTTTTGCTCTGGTTGTTTGACTTTCTTTCGGCTTCTCCCATCAGGGGTCGCCACAGCGGATCATCCGCATGTTCGATTTGGCACATGTTTTTACTCTGGATGCCCTTCCTAACGCAACCTCCCCATTTATCCGGGCTTGGGACCGGCACTAAGAGTGGCTGGGGTTGGTTCCCTGACAGGGGATCAACCCCCGGCCCGCAGCAGTGAAAGCGCCGCATCCTAACCACTAGACCACCAGTGACCCGCAAAAATTTAGAAGTGAATAAGTAAACGATATTACTGACATTATGTTAATGGAATGACATAATTATCAAATACATAAGCAAAATATTGACTAGCTAACAATAACATTACAGCCATAAAGTAGAGGTAAAGGCAGATGCAAATGCAGTTTTAAGTTTTGTTAATGATGCTGGATAACAAATCCTAAAGATTTAATTTTTTTCAAGAAACCAGCAAGGGGTAAGGCAACCGATAAACATTAAACAGTGCAAATTGTTAAATCACAAAACTAGAATAGCAAATCACAATATTAAATGCTTGGAAGGTTAAGTAATGAGTGTGCAAAGATGATATATGTGGAAATATAGACATTTTTAATATAAAGTAGTGATTGGTGTTTGGGTTTCATTAGAATGCCAGTGACTGCAAAAGTGACCAATTTCATGGATGCTGGGAAGTGTAGTCAACAATTCATCAGCAGCATATATAAAAATGTCTGCTGGTAAATCTTTGCCAGCTTTAGAATTCCCTTAATTTACACTCTTTATTAACAGTAAAATGCTATTATAATAAATAAGACAATTAAGACAATAACACAACCTTAAAGCAACAATAAAATCATAGATATGCCTTGATCATTTTGGTCAACTAATAAGAACAATACAAAATAACTTACTAAAGTGAACCACCAGCTTGGGCAGTAATGAATATCTTTAAGCAGCTGGTAGCTGGTTAGGCAGGATTTTTAACCAGTGTTTCTTTGTTAATACATACAACATTTGATTGAAGAAGTATTTGTAAAATTTGTCAAACTTAAACAAAATTCAACAATAACTCTGGCAAAGCCTGCATTGTATGGTTGCCTTGAGGTTGAAATGTACTACTCCAACCGTTAGACTGAATTCCTCAGAGAAGCCAGAACAAATAAACATTAAATGTCTGCCACTCCTTACCAATGAACAGAATGTTTGGTTGTTTTCTCCCCAGCGTCTGCTGATCCAAACAACTCAGTGACATACGCAGTAATAGCACTTCAGTTTGAATGAGCAGGACAAGCTGCTACAAACTGAGTAGGCTGTCATATTTACATTTTTTGGCTCACATTTAAAATGTTGGAGCAATTTCCATTTGACTGAAATCTACACGTCCTTTTAATGTCAGCATAGACACAATGACTGAAAGGTTACATAATAAAGAATAGTCTTTATTTAGCATAAGTAAAGATCATTCAGCTTTCTGTAAAACCAATGAGAGCAGTATCAGATCTACTGTATGTATTAATATCACAAGGTATACAGTGTGGCAGTTTTAAGTCAGTTTTAAACAGTGAATATAATAAAAACTAAACAAAACTCATCTAATTTTCAAATAGCATTTTTGTTTAGAAGCCACTCTACATCTTCCAATAAAAAGTCTGACGGGTTGACTTGATAACACATCTGGCAAATAAATATGGTTTCCAATAAAATCTCATTTAAATTTTTTGGAACCAAGACTAAAATTTGTCAGTACAGGGCTTTCGGTTCAATACATGTGTACCGAATACAATTCTTTTTACGTACAGAACATAGTTAAAATCTGAGTTGCCACAGGAACGTATAAAGTGACCGGCCGTAAGTTTTTTAGTTTCCACTTCTCACTTTGAGCGCATTTTTTTGTATTTTTAAACTTGAAAACATGCATTGCCAGGGGCGTAAAATTAAAAGATTTGTTTTGCGCATTCATGAAAACGCTTACGAATCAATAGCGCTAGCATTAGCCACTAACAAGGAAGTGTTTAATTCAAGATTAACGATTTTTCACAAACATGGTTATATAGAGGATACAATTTGCAGTGAAATGAAATGGTAAAAAAAAAAAATCTTGAATCCATAACGCTAGCGTTAGCCGATAGTCACTTGCTGGTTAGCAGCTAACATTAGCGCTATTGATTCTTTAGCATTTTCTGTGTAGTTTCAAAAATTTCTCTTGAAAGGAAAAAACCTGACAATTCTGCATATCAAGGGAGTGAATAAATAAAGGATGAAAGGAATGGAGACGTTTGTTAAAAGTATGCTGAAATGAGTAGAACAGTTAAGAAGCTCACGTCTTTAGAAAATTAAATATTAAATGTAAAACACACACACATACACATCAGTATTAACCAAATCGGGTCTAACAAATTATTATTTTTCTTTTCAATTTATTATTATTTATTATTTATTTTGTGCCAATTTAATTGAATACTTAATTAGATGTATTATATTTTTTATAAAATATTATATGATTTAACCAAGCAGGCATTTAATAAAAAAGGTTTTACAATTTTTAATAGTTCAAATGTTGATTATCACAAATAGTAATAATAATAAACCACGTTAATAATTAATGACAAGCAATTTTATGTTTTGCATTTCCTCCCCTAACCGTATTGAAATTGAACCAAACCGTGACTTAAAAACTGAGATACGTTCTGAACTGTGAATTTTGTTTACCACTGCACCCTTTATATATATATATATATATATATATATATATATATATATATATATAATGGGTTTCAGTGCAGTTGATTCTTTAGAGTAGACCATGGGAATCTAAGGGCATAGTGTTCTCTACCATGGCCATGACATGGAGTGTGTTATGTTCTGCTTCTGTACAGTACAGTACTGCTGTCATGGACAGTGTGTGTGGTGTAGTTTTCTGTTCTTTTTATGGAGCCGCACATCACCCAGCACCTTTTCATCTGTGCTGAGTGACTGTGCAGATGTCCGAAATGAATGAAACCAGCATAGCCAAATGTCTAAAATCTATCATTCCTTTGCCTACCTGGATGCGTCAAGCAGGTGTCAAGCTCATATTACTCAGTTATATGTACACAGTTAAAACGCTTTTTCTGTAGTTTCTTTATGTTTTAAAGGCTTTTAAATTGTGTTTTTAAACAGTGTTTCTGGAGTTTAGAGCCACAGTGACGACAGGCAGACTGGGCAGTCAGCTCTAGCTTCATCATTACCTGTCAGCACACCTAATAAACTAATTCCTCTGCCCACTAAACTGAGCTCTTGGACTGAGGAAAGGGATATTGGAACGGGGATTTAAGATATTTTTCCCATCCGCTTCAAACACAGCAACTTCAAAGGGTTCCCCGCTACTTTTCTGCTAATCTGATTTGTTTCCTCCTTATGAAAGTATAACATAGCTGCAGTGCTGCTTTTAAGGAAAGGGAAAGGGGGCTATGCTGTAGAGATGTCTATACAAAAAACTAAGACTTTTATGGCAACAGAACTCATAAAAAGGATTTGATTTCCAATCCAACCTTATGACTGTGGCTCTGTCTAGGTGAGGCTTCATGTGACATTCAAAACATGTCGTGTAATTACGCAAAAAATTTATATACATTGTGTAAGAAGGCAAAATAGATAGGGTTATTTCCATGCTTGCATCTATAAATGTATAAACACAGCCTGTTACTGTTGGGTGTCATTAGCAGTGGTTTGCGTCCATAGACTTTGTTGGCAGGACAACATTAATAACGACAAAGATTCAAACAACATTACAAAGAGCAACAATCACACTTGATTCATGCTATAGACTAATCTAGCGAGACTTTAGAATAACACTGTAATAGGCACAACATATGCAGCATTTACAACATATCCAGCATACACACTTGCAGTTCATTGTCGTGGTTTTAGTCATACATTGGTTTATTAAATTGAGATTCGGCAACATTTTTACCTTAATGACATCTCATGGATAAAAAAAAATAAAAATACTGCTTTGTTCATAATAGACACACTAATCATTTGCCTATTATGGAAATTTAATGGATTTTATTCCAAATGTATTTTTATTTATTTTTTTATTTTTTTTTATAAATCAAGGAGTATACTAGCCCACTGAGGTAGTTAAAACCACAAAACATTCATTAGTTTAATATGTTCATAGAGTAAGCAAGGGGGAGATTTCTGAACCAGTAGACATCTATTAGCCCCCATAACGGTACACTGTAAAATTTCACAGCCCCATTAACTAATGTTAATTCATTTCTTTTATATATTCTATTTCTTTTCCAACTCCGATTATCATGACAACATTTGCATTTTGAAACCTACTATGTTTTGAGCTGAAACAAAGGTTATTTTTAGGTTACGATTTTAAGAATACTTCAGTATCACCCCAGGTTTTGCGGATCCTCCCTCAGTCATTTATTTTTATCCAGATGAAAAAGTATTCTCTTAGTGGGGGTTATCAGTTCCAATACTGAAAGGCTAAAATCCAGCACATCTTGTGATTTTTCTGTAAAAAATAAATGTAATTCGAGTCAACTGTTAATTGTCATGCTTAATATTTGTTTTAGAGAGAAATACTGTAGCACAATTGTAGCTTTTCGACAAAGTTTGATTGTATTGGCATGATTTTTTTTTTGTTTAATCTTAAGGAGCTGCTTTGGGAAAGCTTTATGCCGATGTGTACATATGCTGAATGATAGACATTGTGCTGCTTGTGTGGCTCTTCAAATCAGTCTAAATGTTTGTCTCACATCATAAATATTTGAACACAATTACATAATCTGTAAAAACTAGTCAGTATGCACAGTTTACATGAGAAAACAACTTGACTTGTTTACCTCAGTACACAACTTGGAAAACATGTATTCACATATTTGACAGTTGTTTTCACTTAGTTTGCTCTGGTTACTACAAAAAACACACCTTTTCCCATATCTCTCACCCCACCCCACATCTGGCTGGTCATTCCACTCGGATGGAGTCATGATTAGGAACGTATTTGCGCATGAGCGGGGTGCTGTAATCTTTTTAAGGAAAATATGTTTTTTTTCCTACCAGGGTTCTTCGATAGATCATCAATTTGATCTATACTTACAAACTCTAACTCTAAAGAAATATATATGTTGCTCGAATACCACCCAAACACTATAACAAAGCTGTTTTTACTTGGACTGACAATGAGTCATGACAACCTCCTGACTTTGAGAAGTTATGACCCTTATGCACAATATAATAACAAAACCATTGAGCTTTTATTAGTGTCAGTTTGTGGAATAATGTGGCCGTCTTATTTGAAGGGGGAGGAAGTGAAGGGTGTGGGGCTTTCCCGAGCACTTCCCTTTTCCCCTTACTCAGGACACTAGGGATCCTGAGAAGGATAAGATCTGCTGAACCTCATCCTTAAGACTCAGAGACTAATAGTAAAAAACTAATGACTGGCTTTCCCTTGTTCTTATTACACAGCATGTGAGAATGTTTACATCATCCTGTAGGATTTTTGGATTTAATAACCTTAAAAACCTGAAGCACTTGGTAATCTCTCACCTGCAGTCTGACACAGAGAAGTGAATTAACCAAAAAACAACAAATGAATTAATCAGTCATATAATAAATAAAGTAATTTCATAGTCACACTTTTTTGCTAGTATAGATACTTAATTTGAGATTCAACACTCACTCACTTTTAGCGACTGCTTTACCCTGGACAGTGTTGCGGTAGATTTGAGTTCTGGGAACACTGGGAATCAGTCTGTCATAGGGCACCAAGCACACACATTTTTACACTCATTCACACCTAGGGGAAATTTCACTTTGCTGGTAATATTTTATTTATATCTACCCATACAGACATGGGGAGGACATTGTGCCAGTGAATATTAAATGGCAAAATATAGTTATGGTTTCTTAACAAAAATTTTGGCATACTGTATTTTAATGTGATATATAATGGCAATACTCATATATGACTGTAGCTCATGGTCATAAGTGTGTAACCATGACCTTTTAAGAATCGCACACTCCGTCAAAGGAAATGACTGATGTCAGGTCCCAGAGTTTTTGCTCCCTGTTATGATTTCGTCTTCTATTGTTTAGCCTTTGTGTTTCCACTGATGGTGGGCTTGGGGATGTAAGTGGCACGGAAAAGCTTTCTGGAGGAAAAAAAACCCTGGACCTGAGATCATATCCTGCTTTTGTTGGGGTGCTTTTTGGAATGTGGATAATTGTATAAATATTTATTCAAAATTTCCTTTTTATATTTTGTAAAACATGGGCATTTGGAGTTTATGCAAATTACAAATCAACAGATTTGGCTTCAGTGGGCTTCTTGCTCACAATGAATGCAGTGACTAAGGCTTAAGAAATGAGAAGCATAATATTTGTAGAATCATGACATTGTCTTAAATATTGTGGTTGATCACTCCACAGTGGTGGCACAAACCTTGTGTATACAATTCGAACCTTAAGTCCATAGTCCTGAAGTAGTTACTGATGCTGATGAAAAAGTGATTTGCATCAAGGATATTTAAAGATACTTTAGATGATTTTCAATTAAATTTCAACTAAAATAGCACCATGAACAGTGTTGCACAAACCTGTTTTAAATGCATGCTAGGATGTCCATACAAATGGATTGCAATATCCTGTCAATATATATAATACTATATAAAACAATAAAATATAATAAAAAAAAAAAAAAAAAGAAAAATTATATATATATATATATATATATATATATATATATATATATATATATATATATTCTTTACACTTTGGGAGAAATAAACAGTGTGGCTCTTTATATGAATGGACTGCTGGCTATCATCAATGTTTTTAAAAGAGCAATAGTGTGAAGAAGTAAACATGCACATGTTTCTTTAATGATTTTACTAGCATTAGAGCTTATTCTAAACACGTGTTTCAAATGTGCTTCTACAACTATTAAAAAGTCCAAATAAAATTTCATTGTAAATATAAAAATGCTTTTTAAAATGTTTGGTGGGAATAATCTCATGCTTTGGCATTTACACACTCACTAACATGCCACTACGTGTTTTTTAAGGTACAAATTTCCTATGGCATTAAGTCAATACACTTTGACTTTCTACATATTATGTTGCAGATCTGTTCTCATCAGTTCTTAATTCTAAATGTAATTTTTGTTTCCATTCTGTATGTCAGGTAAATCAGGCTCAGGCCAACCCATTGGGCTCAGGATTGGGCTATTTAGAACACATCTGCCAGCTCATTGAGAAAATCGGGCAGCTTCAGGAGCACAACCTGAAACTGCAGAAACAGATATGTGTCTTGCAGAAGGACAGCACGATGAAAAAAACTAAAGAGGTAGGTCCTTTTTTCTTTAAAAAAATAATAAAAAAATTACAGAAACAGACACATCCTAAGCAATAATCACTGCATTTACAATAGCTAAGACACATTAGGTTTAGTTTTATTAAAACTAGAAAATGAATTAAATAGTAAACCCAAACTATGTTCTGTCTATGCTCAACAAAATATTTTTTTTTAGCATGTTGCTTTAGGGTTATTAAAGTAATCGTGTAGCCTCCGTGTACATCCAGATGGTTTGTTTGTCAGATTAGAGTACATTTAATAAAAAGAACATTTGGGTTTAGGCCTAATACACAAATGGTCCACATATTTTAGGACATCCCCATGGCTTGTACTCTACGCAGCTTAGGTTTTTTTTTGTATTGTCTCATGTTGATGCTAATGCACTTAATGCACTTCCTGCAAGGGACAGTGGAAATAATATCATCCTATAGTCCAATGGGTCACATTTTTTAATTTTTAATTACAAGTTGCTGTGAAAAGAATAAAGACCATGCTGTATTATAGTCTACTACATGATAAGTGAGTGAGAATGTAAAATTCAACACTGGTGTGATTCACCAGTGTTACAAACTACATTGGTCACTATTTCTTTAGTAGAAGTTCATCTATGGAATGTATTATACTTCCTTGATCATCCTTTACCCACCTTTGTCCCACTATAGACATCTACCCTATGACTAAAAACCCATGCCAGCACATTGTGTGGATGTCTGTCTGCCTTTTAAAGACTTTGGCCACTGTGAGAGCTGTTTTGTTCATGGTTTTTCTAGAAAGTCTGTTCCAAACTGGCAATGTCAGGTTGGGCGCTGGGTCCGGAAAAGCTTTTTGCGACACAGTATGTGAGCCCAGCAGGGAGTCGCACTTCAAAGTAATCAAAGAAAGAGAGGCGAAAGTGAGGGATTGGCATAGGCAGCCATTCTGAATTAAGACTAAGAATCCTCTTATTTTTAAGAGTTAGAGTTTCATTAGCACATTCTGGTAAAATACTCTAAATATTTATAAATCTTTTTCTCCCTTCCTGTGTACATTTTATCCCATTCTGGAAAGCTATGTTGCAACAGTGGTGTGTTTTCATAGCAACTTGATATCTTGTACATGTTCTGTAACCTAAATGAATGCTCCATTTTTGCCCCTTTTGGTGACAGTTGTATGAAGCTTTAGCAAACATGGGTAGAAGGTAATCACCAGTGGTATTATATTCTTAAACAAAACAATGCTTTCAATGGTGGGCAAAAGTTGTGGACCACACTGCTTGTTCATTCTCTCTGTTATGTGTGCATGATGGATTGAAAGGCAAAGGGGCCACAACACGCCATCGCACACATCAAAAGACAGGGGAACTCTGCTGAAACGTGCCCCAGTCTCTGTAATAATGGGCCCAGTTGACATGCCAGTCTCCTCCCTGCTGCTTCTAGCCACCCTCCTCTGCACACTCAAGACAGCCTTTCATTTGTAGTCATTATAATCCTTCACAACCCAGACAATAAGCAGTTACCACCTACATGGTCTCATTTCTCTTACTGCTCCACTACATATTATCAGTGTAGTGTATGACCAATCTTGACAGTGGAGAGAAATTGTGAAAGGAGAAATGGCACTGATTTTACATATACTGTATGCCGATAGTAGAGGTATCACGTTACTGATGTGCATTTCATAAAAATGCAGGAAAATATTTTTTTTTTATTTTAATAAATCAGACATGAAATTTTCAATAATACAAGTACACATAATTGCTCAAATTCTTTAAATAAGAAGGTCATGGCCTTTTTTCTGTACATCATGCTAATGTTTATGATTAATGTTGTCTCTCTAAATGTGGTATATGTATGTGATTTACACCACAGCATTACAGCATGAGGACAATAACAGGAAAAAGCTATGGTTGCTCACACAGCTGCTGTTTTGTTGAAGTTAAAATAGCTAGGGCGGTCCTAGAAGGTTGTTTTAAAGATAATAATAAATAAGTCTTAAGTTACATCATATCTTAATTATTTGGTATCTTCTACCATGTGCAATGATCTTAAGAAAAATCCACAGGCTGGGAGAAATTAGCAGTGCTGAAACTGAATTAGTTTCAGCTCATAGTATATTTACTGTATGTGCAATGACAGTGACGCCAGCTGATTATACATAATGAAATGCTCATTGGATTTAAGTTGAGTATTATTCAGCTTGTGCTGCTAAAATATCTGTTACACATCATCAGAAACGGAACAAGGTTAATTACTCGCCTTGGACAAATCTCTAAAAGTGTGAAAACTGTAGGCACATATAGTCTAATCAAAACATAGAATAAACATAGCATGGGTTTTATAGACTTCAAATACTTAATAAATTACAAATCATTAATGTAACTGTCTGGTCCTGTGTGTGTGTGTGTGTGTGTGTGTGTGTGTGTGTGTGTGTGTGTGTGTGTGTGTGTGTGTGTGTATAAAATTTGCTTACTTATTTGCCTCTTTATTACACAGTTGATGAGACCTTGTCATATGCACAATCACATAAACAGCCTTTATGCTACTGATACATATTACATTTCAGTCTAATATAAGATTTAGAATGAGACTTATTGGCCAAGTTTCCCTGAGAATGGGATGAATTTGTTGCTGGTTTAAATCCAACCAACAGTGCACATTTTACATAGAAGCATGTCATGTTCGCATTTTTCTGTTAGCGAAATAGCAATTTTGTTTAGAAAAATTAAATTCACACAAATATGTAAGCCTACCTAAAGTAGAAATATTACCAAATTATACTTATGTACACTTTTAAAGTATTCCTACTTTGATACTGCACATTACAGCAGACAACAAAATTTTGTGATGGCTAGCATAATTTTGCACTTACATAAATATGAAACAGATGTTGAGCATACTTTGGCTCAGCAGCCAAGTATGTTATGCTGAAGGACTTTTCTTGACCCATGGGTGTGAACAATAACAAGCTGAATTATCCTTATGTGTACTCTGACCCCTGTGGTTCAGTAACTTATCATTATTATTACTGAATTGAATTTAAATCTGCTAAAACAGATAATCAACAGCACCTGATTCCTGTTTGTTTCAGGATTTCTTCCTACAGCATTGTCACTGTGGAGCAGGCAGCTTGGCTTTTCAAGAGTCAAAGAGACATTCACGCAGTGACTACACCAGCCTAACAGCATCTAGCGGCACATTGTCTGACCTATCCACCATTCCAGAGGGCACACATATCCCCCTCAGGCCAGCCTTCAGCGGTCAGTACAGCACAAATGTGAGATAGTTTGGTTGTTAACAAAAGGTACATTAGGATACTACCGCATCTTCTGCATCTGCACCAGCAATTGCGAAAATGCCAGGATTGTTTGGTGTTTTTTTTTTTTCATCTCAAAAGCATCAAAATTTGTTCAAAATCTCCTTGAACCAAATGAATTAGTACTTGTGAAAAATGTGTGAATTATTACTTACTACATAATAAATGTTTACGTATGACTGTAATGTGATGACTGGGGAAAATTTGTCTTGCTTTACACAAACCACAGGGGACTTCAGGTGCATATTCCCCTCAGGTTCACCTTGGGTGTGTCTCAAATAAGTAACACTGCCCAAAACAACACTAGAGTCATTTCCAAATGTTTTTCTGTCTTATTCTCTAAGCATCAGACATTCCCTTATGTGTGGGGGTAGCAGTTCGGGGGAATGTTGGATTGAAAGGGTAATTCCTGGCATTTGGGTTATAAAGACAGAATCTCTCAAATTGTTTAAAATCAACAAGGATTTTAGAATTCTATGCTCCATTCCTGAGTAGAAAACTAGTGTGTGCATGTATGGCTGTGTGCATGTGCCAAACTAAATCCAGAAATCCCAGAGGATCACTGATTCACTTGACCATCTGTCATAACAATTCCTTCCTCTTTATGATAACTGTTTCTGACAGTGTAACTGTATCATGTAATAATGATCTTTGTCTGGTTTGATTTTTGGACAGATTGTGAAGGAGGCCGCCAGCAGATCGCGCCTGTGTGGAGAAAAGGCTTTACCAGGAGAAGTTATACAGAGGGGGAGGCCAGATACCTGAATGACAGCTCAGAGGTTCTCTTTGCTCCCCATAGACGAGTGAGTCATGTGTGCTGATAAACTTTAGTAAACTCTTCTCTGACTCACACTAATGATTTGTCATCATGTGCAGTCATGCATACTACACATAGGACTATAAGGGAGGCTACACCAGTGAGGCTCATGCTGTCATATTATACTTTTAACTAAAACATAGCAGAAGCACATATGACTGATATACATGTAGATATATGACTGATATACATAAAGATGAAAAACTTTTTAGCAGTACATAACACTATAATATGATCCGTGAAAGAGAGAGAGGTAAAGTGCCTCAGTTTAAAGTTCTCTCTCTCTCTCTCTCTCTCTCTCTCTCTCTCTCTCTCTCTCTCTCTCTCTCTCTCTCTCTCTCTCTCTCTCTCTCTCTTTCTCACACACACACACACACACACACACACACACACACACACACACACACACACACACACACACACACACACACACAAAGACAGACATAAACACAACTTCAAAAATTGTAACCATACAGAATGGACAGACATGGTTTTATGAAATATAATGTATAATGTTTGCAGTCATTTACATATTCTACTCAAACAATTGTATACAATATTAACACTTGTTAAATAAAATAAAATAAAAAAAATAAATACAAATATTTCTTTATTTGCTGTGTGTATGTGTAGTCGGAGAACTATGCATGGGGCAGGGTGAAGGAGTTGGTGAAGAAGAGCAAGCTGAGAAACCAAAGTAGACTTGGTCTGTCCTCCAGCTCCTTTAAGAGATCATGTCCACAGCTATACCGGTATGTGATGCCCATTTTGATTATGATTTTGATTATGATTATTGTATCTTATCAATTTAATCTAGATTACATTTGTCCCTAGAAACCCAGAAAAATATAGTACAATCTAACAAGACAAAGTGAGGTTCAATAGCTAGTAGGCACAAAGATGATATTATAAATGTACATCTTTGAAAGAAAGTTAGAATGTATATTTTGTGAAAGTCATCAAACAGCTTTACACTACACCTTTATTATTATGTACAATATGACCATCACCCAACCATCCTTTGTCATAGTCTAACCTTCAATACTATGAGGTCCATGGTTATTTTAACAACAACAAAAAATTTAATAGCCTTACAGTGTTAATTCCCTGACAATTTGTTCACCTAAATATAACAGTGTCATTACACCTAAACGAATTAGTACATTAAACAACAAAGGAAGTTTATACCTTTTATAGTCAACTGGCATATATGTCCTCCATGTGTGTATAACACAGAATACAAGTCTGGTTTCTTAAGTGTTGAAAGCCTACTATTTATTTGAATCCTTAATGGCAAATTATACTGATTTCCACAAACAAATGAAAAGTGATATGTCAATTAAGACATGAAAAACAACAGTTTTGAGCACCTAGTATGATAACAATGTATCTCAGCAAACCTCCTGTGCATCTCCTCTAATTCCTTAGCATACTTTAGTCCTGTTCTCATGTGGTAATTGGTGACTAGTACTGGCTTCTGTAACTGTAAAGGGAGTTATTTATCAGGTTATGTGATGTCATGCACAATCATTTTGTATTTCGGGTGCTAATTATACATAGCGATGCATTCTTGCGCAGCAGATTCTTTTCAAAGTTTTCTACTTCGGTATAAGGTTATGCTTCAAGAGTTTTAAGTGAATTTTCTAGGTGTTAGGCCATATATTGGAACAGTGGCCTAGCTTTGTTTAAGAGTTTGTTAGCAAGAGGAATCTGGTAGGAGTCACACAGCTTGTTAAAAGAACAACTCTTTCTCTGCCCCCTTCGACGTCATGCTCAAGTGAGCTGTAGTCCTCCTCACATGTGCTTTGGCATGGGCTTAGATGAATAGTTTGGGGCTGCAGTGTCAGGTTCAAGGTATGCTTGGAGGAGTAGGAGCATTGCACTCATTATATGAGATATGGATATGCCAGTTGCACATTCATCCCAAGCAAGAGTTTTAATTTCCTGTGGAAAACTGTTAAGGGGACAGCTTAACCTTTTACATGTGTTTACTCATAAAATACACAGATGAGAAATGTAGTATTAAAGATACTAAACCCATGTGATTCAGCAAGTTTGAAAATATGTAGAATTTACAAATGTCTAGTTAGAATTCATGTGCATAAATTATTGAAACTTAATATTGTTTATCTGTTTCATCTACAGGCCTGAAGTGGGACAAATGGAACTCTCGGGAAGAGACAGGAACTCTATGATTGTCCTTGGGCATCAGAAATTTGATTATCATTGGCCTCATTAGCACTGATCTGGTCAGTCAAACAATCTTGCAATGATACTAAATATTGGTTTCTAATCTGCTTTACCATTTTAAGTTTTTACACATAAAGGTTCAGTTAACTGTAGTGCAAGCAATGGGCATAAGCAGTTCCGCATTGCAGTGCTATCTTTTATGAATATTGCTTAACTAGAGCAGATATTCATTTGTTCACAGATTTACCCTCTTTTACTGTTTTACAGCTGGACACTGAACAGATGCAGTATAATGAGAAAACATTTCCCTGAAGAGGAGGACATGGTGAAGTTGTACAGAACATGGGCAAAAGAAGATTGAGAAAAGGGAGGACAAGATGAGGTTGATGAGAAAGTGATCTGTGATTGGTGAGAGAAGGGTACATATAAAAACTTTCACACACACAAAAAAGCTCACACCCACAATGTTTAAAAGGAATCTCTGTATGGTTTTATGAGTGTACAATGGACCTAAAAATATGACTAGTTCCATGTCACTTTGTATGTTAGATACTATAATTGAATGTCATAAAAGTTTTGTCCATTAGTATATGCAGTGCATTGCACAAGATATGTTACCAGAGCGATTTTTTTCTCAGAGCAGTATACATTTCAATATATTTGGATGAAAAAAAAAAAAACTAACAGGGATATTATTAAATTCAACAATAAACTATGCAAAAAAATATTTATATAAATTCTGTACTATGAGCTGCTTTTGCTCATTCTCAAGTTTTGAAACATGCAGGATACTGTCAAGTAGTGTTGAAAAATATAGAGCCTGTAAGCTTTCACTGCAGCTGATAGCCCTGTAGTCCATTTGACTGTCAGGTGTTACACACTGCTCATGATCATATACAGTATGTCACAAAAGTAAGTACACCCCTCACATTTCAGAAACCATTTTATTATATGTGATCAAGGGGCAATACTATAGAAATGGCAATTAAATATATTTTTTTAGAATAGTCAATGTATAGCAGTACAAATGTATTGTTCTAAAACAAACAGCCATTGTTGTCTAAATAACTGGCAACAAAAGTGAGTACACCCTAATGTCAAAACTGTGTCCAAAGTGTCAATATCTTTTTGTGAGCACCTGTGTTATGTAGCACTGCCTTAATCATCCTGGGCATGGAATTCCCCAGAACTGCACAGGTTGTTGCTGTAATCCTCTTTCACTCCTCCATAATGACATCACAGAGCTGCTGTATGTTAGACACATCGTGCTTCTCCACCTTCCGCTTGAGGATGCACCACAGGTGCTCAATAGGGTTCAGGTCTGAAAACATACTTGGCCACTATATTACCATCACCTTCAGCAAGACAGTTGTCATCTTGGTGGCATCTGTCTCCTTCAACGAACTGCAGCTCTCCAGTACCAGCAGCACTCATGCAGCCCCAGGCCATGATGCTACCACCACCATGCTTGACTTTAGGCAAGACACAATTTTCTTGGTACTCGTCACCAGGGCTCCACCACACATGCTGGACGCCATCTGAGCCAAACAAGTTTATCTTGTTCTAGACCACAGGATATTGTTCCAGTAATTCATGCTCTTGGACAGTTCATCTTCAGCAAACTGCTTGCGGGCTTCCTTCTGGGATGACGGCCATGCAAACCGACTTGTTGCAGCGTGCGTAGTATGGTCTGAGCACTGACAAGTTGCCTCTAAAGCAATGCTGGCAGCACTCATGTGTCTGTTTTTTGAAGGCAGCTTCTGCATCTGAGGACTCAACTTTTTTGATCAACCCTTGTGAGGCCTGTTCCGAGTGGAAACCATCTTGAAAATCCACTGCACTGAAGGGCCACTGCACTGTAACTCAGTTTTAGGGTGTTTTGTCTTCTTATAGCCTAGCAATCTTTGAGGAGTGCAACAATTTTGTGGCCAACTTTGTGGTTAGTGCTTTGACATGAGGTGTCATAATGAACATGCAGTGGTCAGTATAAGAGAATTGTACTTAAAGCACCAAATTCACACAGCTCTAATACAAGATACACATATTTGTATGTTTCTTTAAAGCAGCCAAAAACATGAACATGATGAATAGGACATGAACTTTGCATGGTTACACGACATACAGCTGTTATCACAGGGTGAACTCACATTTGTTGCCATTTATTTTGACAATAATAGTTATTTTTAGAGGACAGTAAATCTGCACTGCTATACAAGCTGCACATTGACTACACTAAAATATATTCAAGTATCTTTTCTGTAGTATTGTCCCTTGAGAAGATATACTAAAATGGTTGCTGAAAATTAAGGGGTGTACCCACTTTTGTGAGATATAAAATCTACATAAAAATTACATCATAACCAGTTTGCTTGGAATGTGACCAAGAGTGTAAATGCTGTGTAAGGTAAATATATAACATATACAGGACAGCATACAGTGATTTAAGCAAGACAAGCTGACTTCTATGCCCAGTGCAAAGCCAAGTTAGTACACAACTGTAGCACTGTAACCTACTCTGTGAAACATAGTTAACAAAGGAAGAATCATTATTTGTGCATGTTTTACATTGTGTATTTTGGTTTTGGTGAGAGCATTAAACACTAGTTGGTTAACTATATATTGTATACTTGCAATGTTGTATTTACAAGTTTACATACTGAATTTGTCAGATTTCTTCTTCAGAGAAAAAAAAAAGAGATGTATGACTGTTGATGTATTGAAAATAATTTTCTTATACTGTGTATTGTTCTATATCAAAATGAATGGAATATTTCAGTATGCATATTGCATTCCTATTCCAATTTTTTTATTTTAATAAATAAAATTGTGATATTTCTAAACAAGCAATAGTCCTATTTATGTTTCACAAATATTATTCATTCCTTTATCAAAGATTACGTTCGACTGGATTGAATCAAGTGGTTCAGTTGGATTCTGCAGGACACAAGTCATCCTTTCATGTATTGCTACCTCCTGAATAATCCAATGGTTATAGAACAGGAGGTTTATACAACTATTGAGATATTTAAAAATACATCAGCTGTTCTTTTTGTCAAAGGCTTTTAAATTATATAAATGAAATTACTGATATTTGTTTATATAATAAAGTGATATTTAAGCCTGCTTGACTTATTGTATGATATTTATGTAATTGCATATTTATTAGTTTAGATTAAAAAAAAGCTCAAATCCTTTAAATGTATACACTTGTCATTCATGCAATTACATTTTAATTAATTGAAACTCAAACATAAATAAAACTTGAACAAGTGCTCAGGGTTGTGGTAGATCTGGAACGAATTCTGTTAACACATCAGCATATTTTTGGGAGGTGAGAAAAAAACTTTCTCCACACAGACAGTAACCTGAGCTCATTTCTCCCCCAAAAAATAAATTAAATTAACTAGACAGACTAAAGTCCCTAATATTTCATCGCTTACATGCATTTACATGTGCACAACCTGAGCAAACAGAAACAGATTTGAATTCTTTTTGATTGATGTCTTCCTCAAAGTAGCACTGTAAATGCCACACCAGACAGAGTAACTTAGCAAAAGAATCATAATAGCATTTTTTGCAGAACAAAGATAAGTCTAATAAATATCTGACTCTGATAACAAAGGGCAATATTAGCTTTCAAAAGCTGGGTGGCTGGTGGAGCAACAAACCTAGTAAACCTAGTACTTGATTACACCGCACTGGCTAACCAGCATTAATTCTTTCATTTAAAATGATCTTAACATACAGTTTTCTTTGATTGTTGTTGTAAAGATTGAGTTTCAAATAAATAAGATGTTTCCCGTGGGCTCACCAACTGCAGGAGGGACCGTAAGGAAAGGTGCTGTGAGGATTGGGCAGCAGTCGAAGGCGGGGGCCTGCTTAGACTGCTGCCCCCGTGACCCGAATTACGGATAAGCGGGAGAAAATGAATGAATGAATGAATGAATGAATGAATAAATAAGATGTAATAAAGTCATATTTGACTGAAATGAAAATCTACATTGTGAAACTTCATCTCAAGATTCTTTCTCTTTTGGCTGTGGTTAAGTACCAAGCTCATATGTTAATATTGTTATTTAGCTGAAATGAATGGGAATAAATTAGGCTTGATATGTCACCCGTTAAATATATTATGTGATATGGAAATGACCTAATTGAATGCACGAAAGTATTTAGAAGCAAAGCTTGCGACATCCTCTAAGTGAAAAAAGCCTATTAGGCATGCCAGAGTGATGAATATCTTGTTGGAAAACAACAAAGAGAGGAAATGGTTTTGGGTCTGCACAACTTTGAGACGCAAAAAAAATCTGTCTACATTAGAGAACCAATGAAAATTTTAGCTGTCATCCACTTTTGTTAAATCATTTGTCTCAATGTGAGATTGTGTTTCAGCAATAAAACAATGGTATATTAATGATTACAGCTACAGTGATGTTTGAGTGCACGAAGTTTCTGCATTAGCATAATCAGATTTTCTTTAAGAGGAGAACCTTCTTATTATATTTGTACTTTTCTACTGAAGAAAATGATACAACATTAAATTTTTTTGAGTGCAAATGTACCAAAAAAATACCAATACCATTGGTTTGTATGAATTAGATTTTTTAAATTGGATTTTGGATTTCTAAGCATAGAAGCTACAACTCTAGTATGTTGGTGAATTTTCTCAAATAAACTACTTGTTTCAGGTCCTTCTGTAACATTTCTATTGGATTAAGGTCAGGATCATGGCCTCATGAACATTCAAATTAGCCAGTGTGGGAGATGCTTTTAGATTGTTTAGAAGTTACCGTTGGTTCTTTTGTGACCTTGCAGACTAATACATGCTCTTGCATTAGTCTTGCTCTTAGAGTGATCTTTGTTGCTCAATCACTCCTGGGGAGGGTTCCTTTATTTGTACACAATCTGTCTGAATGATTTTGTAAAAATTTTCCAGCCTGACAAGCATCAACAACATATGCAGAAGGCCTTGTCTGGGAAGCATTGTTTGATACACAAAATTCACAAACATCACACCCTTGATAAACACACTTATTTTGTATCAGAATGCTACTTCATTTTCACATGTTGTCTGAGAGTAAAAGTTTTAAACTTTCATAGATATCTAACCCAAGATGACATCATACAGAAACTCAATGCCCTTGTTACTTTTGCTTAGAATGCAAAGACACCCCTTGACATCACTGCCATCACTTGGTGAGGACTGGTAATAAGTATGATTTTTTTTTTACTTAAAGACAAATAATAAAGCAATACTAATTGCTAAAAATATATATTTTTTGTTTTAAATTGTGTCCAAGCTAGAACATTACTATCTGAAAATGAAAAAACAACATTACTGTCTAAAGTTTTAACTGAATGAATGCTGTCTCAATAATAATATGATATTTTTTCACTTTAAGAGAACAATCCATAACTACCATAATCTTGGTATCAGTGCCATAGGTAAATATCTATTTCCTCCATACAATCAAAGAGAGGCTAATCGAACATAGACGAATAATCTCACTTTTTCTATGCCTAGTGAAATGCAGGGAGTGGCCAAAGTTAGTCTCAGGTTGGATGGAGGTTGCTTTCCACATTCCACCAACACAATGGACTCATAAAATATGTCATAAAAGCATGCTTCTGTATCTAGAGATACCACATGCACAGAAGAAACAGCTTGGTGCAATTGTTTTACAAGATTGATGATTTACACCAAGGGTTACTTATGCTTTTAGCATATATATTAACCCTTTAAAACAGATTAAGAAACCTAGAATCCAACAAATTACATGTTGTTATAACTAAATTAAATCTGTTGCTTGAATAACACCAGTAGATAATGTCTAAGTTATAAATAAAAAAACGTAAAACTGTGTTTCTGTGCATAAAACAGTTTTACTGTCATGTTATGATCACTAAACAGAAATAGACCATGATTTGAATAATACTTTAGTGATATGCAGGGGCCTACCCCTGCCTCTTACCCCAGCCTCATGGCACTCCTTACAAATAGCTAGCCAGTTGGATGGGTTTTCCAGAAATGTCATAAGCTGCTCCCACATCAGACTGAAGCCCACACTTCTCTAAAAGCTACAAACACAGATGCACACACACAAATGTAGACCCTGGCAATGCTCCAGTTACAGACTGCTTTGGTATTTCAAAGAGGGAGAACACAAGGCCTTCTCTCCTCCTGCACAAGAATTCAAAGGAAAACTATGCCTGCTGACTGATAGCTAAGCATAAGCACATATCTCTAAATGCCACATTCATTCTGTTTACTGAAGACTTCAGGGTAATGAACAGAACTCATGTCAACAAAGAAACCCCAGAAATGTGAACAATTCCTCCTGATAACAGCAGTATGGGTGTTTAATGAGGTAATGCACTGTTGTCACCTTACTGTTTAAAACCTGAAAAGAAAACAGAGACAACCCAGTATTTGTTTGGATTCTAGCGCTCCACTTATAATCTGTGTGAAAAGAATTCACATAGAATTTGAAATCTCATAAAGGATATGTTTTATGAAATGATAAGCTTCCTTGACAAATTATGTTTTGAAGAAAGTCTGATGCACAGCATTGAGTTCCCATATGATAAAAAATATATTTTTAAATTTATTTAAAAATATACAAAAAAATATATTTGCTAAAATCTACATAAATATATATTTTGTATATTTAAAAAATATATATTTAAAAAAATGTATTTTAAAATAATTTAATTTATTTTGTCCTCCACATATTTTAATCCAAGAAAATACATTCACATGAAACATTAAAAAAATCTTTATTTTATGTTTAAAATATGTACATACAACACTTCACAAATCAAGCAAGGAACATATCTATATATCTATGTATCTAGTAAATTATATAAAAAAGTTAATTATATATGAAAATTCACTGCAATCCTCAAAGCTCCTCTGGACACACTGGGAAACCGCTTCACTGCCACTGTAATAGACAAAAACCACAGCTGTATTTTAAAGGGGTGGTTCACCACATACCACCATATAAACATTAATCAATGCACACATCAGTATTGGCAAAAAGAAGCTCAAGCATGCTTGTTTGAAGTATGAGGATGAGTATTGGGTTAAAGTAAAAAATAAAAGCCTACATTAAATCTGTTTGTCATATAAAGAGATTGAGTCTCTCCCGAAAATTGGGACTAAACTGCTTGATGAATATGAATTAGTTTTATGATCTTTTTATGAACTTTTTGAAGCATCAATGTGATAGCTGTGTAGACTGTCAATTGAGGGACAGAAATCACTTAATTTGTGTTTCTGAATTAAAGGGAACTATGCTCTTAACTGAATTTTTTGCAGCAAATTTTTATTTAAAAAATAAATACTTATCATATGTATGGATGCACAGATACCACTTTTTTTCCAGAACAAATCCAATACTTTTTTTTTGTACTTGCCCAATACCGATACCTGTATTTTCATTTGTTATAAAAAAAAAAATACTGGAAACAAAAAACAAATAATACCATGAATTATGTTGGCTAACTTCATTAAGCAAACAGATATTTCCTTCAGTTATTTCTACAATTAATTATACCAGTTAGAATGTATTCCACTCAGCGTACTTTGCTACAGCTCCTGCATAGTGTTGCACAAAAATCTAAACATAACTGTGTGTAAAGCATGTGACCCATATTTTAATGGAGGTATGATTTGAATATACACATACAATGCAAGTGAAAAGGTACAGTTTTCATGTTTAAAAAAAAAAATAATTAACCCCAAAAAACAAGCTCAATTGTAAGCTATAAGACTGGTAGTTTAATAAATGTCTTCTGAAGCAATCTAGTTGATTTTGGGTGAGAACAGAAACATTCCTCCAAAATATACCTCTACTAACGTTATGTTCATGATTTATTAACTGCATTTGTCAAGCACTAGGACTGTATTATCTATATGCATATAGTAAAAAAATCCTACAAACTTGATTAAAAAAGGTGAAATAATTGAAATATCAATTATAGGTGAACAATTCCTTATCTACCAACAGTCATGTTCAAATCACTAGTAAGCTAGAAATGCTCTTAAATCCTGGTGTGTACAAATATTTGAATTTATAAAAAAATAAAATAAAAATAAAAAATAAAAAAATAAAAAAATAAAAACAATAGTTAAAAATGCATAACTTACAATAAGGACATGTGTACAGTTAGTCGTCGACTTACGACCTATGCAGCTTACGACCATTTACGACCTTACGACCACAATCGCTAGCCGCGGCGTGCGACAGTGCGTACCAGCTTCCGGCATAATTTCCCAGTACTGTACATATAGCCTACTCTACTTAAGACCAAATCGTTTTACGACTGTCGTACGCCGCGGCTACGACCGGTCTGTCGGTCCCAATCGTGGTCGTAAGTCGATGACTACCTGTATTTGATTCCACAGGCTAAAATTAATACAGCAAATGGGTATATGTTAGTAATAGTACAGCACAATTGTTGTAACAAAATGAGTTTATCTAATGATATCAAGATGTAACTGTGGCTTTTCGTGTATTTTCATTTTGTGTATGTATGTATTATATATATATATATATAAAGAAATATATATACACACACACACACACACACACACACACACACACACACACACACACACATACACACTCACCTTCTCTTTAGCTGCTGGTTCTTCTCTCACCATGAGAAGTTTAATAGAAAGATGACCTTTTCTTTTATGAATCTCTGGCTTGGGTAGCTGCTCTTTAACTTTCTTTAGTTTCATTTCTGAAGTTCTTGCAATGTGGTGTATTTTTTCAAAGTGATTTCAAATTAATTTATGTATATAACAATATTAATTCTGTTTTTTATCATTTAAGAATAAAACACTTAATTTAATATTTAATGGCAAAAAGTCAAATACATTTAATAAATGTTGTATTTATACAACTGGCTGTATTATTTGTAGCCATCTATTTTTATAATGTACATAAGATGCATATCTGTTACTGTATTGTGTTAACGAATTTACAGTGCAGTTTGCCTTTTTTACTTTTATTGTTTTTTATTATTATTTATTATGTTAAATACGTTTTAAATAGTGAATACTTTGATCTCCATCCTTGTTCTACTGTAAGGTTGGAAATGTATTTTCTTGACCCTAAAATATACTTTAAAATATATTTTGGTTTAAATTAAATATATTTTCAATTTCAAAAATATATTTTATTGAGCATCACAGCATACAAAATATATTTAACATATATAAAATGTATTTTGGCCAAAATAAATATATTTGTTTACCGTACGGGTTTGATGCTCAGTGTTTTCATTCACAGAGCCTCTGATTTGAGAAAAATCAGCAAAACTGATCACTTGCAATACATTTAATACTTAAGCAAAATAAGTTCAATCACAAGGATCCAGCTAGATTCTCTTCCAGGGCCTTAGACTGATCTTTTGTAGTAGTATTTCAACTCAACTCAGATAATTAGCTTAGAAAGCCCTTAAATATGTTGTGTTAGCTGTAATCAAACAAAAATTTAGATTACTTTTTGGACTAGATTAGCAAACTTTGGTCTAAGAAAGAAGAGTATTCTGCTTAAAAGCAACAACAAAAAGTTATACTTTTAAAGTGACAAATAAAGTTCAGTAATCAGTAATTAACAAACTAGCATACTGCTGAAAATAAGATGGTGTGAAGGCTTGGGGGGAAAAAAAAAACCCGTAAGCGCTCATAGTTCTGTGTCTCCCTCTAGTGGCGGCATTTTCAAGACATGGTCTTCTAACGTCTGAAACACACGGTATTCATTTTAAATACTTGTCCACATGGTACACATCTGTTTTCCCATCCCCTCGTAAAGTACATCCTTGCATTTTTTGACCTTGGACAAAATTAGTCATACAAGCTAGAGCATAAAAATGTTTATTAAATTCAATTCCACCGACTTCTGCAGACAATTTTGTATTTTCCCACACATATTATGCAATTTTCCCTCATCACATAATAGATACTAACTAAGTTGGAGAAATATTAACACCTTTTCCCTCTAAAACATGCAAAGTCAGCCAACCACATCTTTTCAAGCAGCCAGTGCAGCATCAGATGGCACATAGAGGAAAGTGGCATCTACCTTCTTTTACATACAGTACATGTGAACAGCTCACTAAGCCATATCTCCTATACTGAGAGCAATCTCTTGCTAGCAGGGCAACATTTTCTCAGTTGGGTCACTCATTTCCCAAAATATTTATCAAAATATTAAGAAGAGAAACAATTAGGAATCTTAAAAAAAAAAAAAAATCACAAATGACAATGTATTGACAATGTATGACAACGTCCTCCAGATTTCTAACGTGTCTACATGTAGTGAATTAGAGTATGGTATGGTTATAAGGAGTCAGGATCAGGCTGTGCAGTTAACACTTAGGCCTTTAGTGGTGTCCTACCGGAATCAATCCGTCTCTTAGGACTGTCATTATGACACCATGGCTATAGAAACCATCAATATTATACAAAGACACAGTATAACAGAGCTCTGCATCACAGACTCACATACAGTGAGGATATTAGATTAATGATACTCATTATTATTCTCACTCATGTATTTCTTTATTAAATCTCGCACAGTATCGCAACGTGGTATTCTTGTCTCTGGAAAAGCAACAAACTAAACCTGTGTATTTATTGTCAGCTTAAAAAACATGCTCCACTACCTACTCTATGTGGCCAACGAAAAAATGTGCTCTCTTACCATCCAATCAAAAGACCTAAAAATGTTGAAGTTATTGTCTGCCTGCTAGATGGCCTCAGAGTGGCCAAGTCGAAATTTAATTGGTTAAAGCAACAGCTTTAAGCAGCACAAACTGTACTCTGCAAGCACCCACAGTGTTAATTGATCCTGGCAACACATCATGTGATGGTTGAAAGATGTTTGGATAGAAATCCCAGTGTAAACAGACACTTGTAACAGCGCATCCGAGAGAAGCGCTATAAAATGAAGAGAATAGACTATTGGGAATAATTTTATACATAATAAACGGATAGAGATTTGGCCAAAGAAGAGGTACTTGCTGATTTTCCACCAGTTTAAGGAGTAGTAGGGAAGTGGGAAACAGTAAATCAGTAAATCCCAGTTGAATCCTAGAAGGCGGCATTTAACCATCAACTGCAAAGTATATAAATAGGAAAATTCTAAGTTGTTCTGGATAAGGGAATCGGTCAAATGATGTAAATGTAAATAAAAAAAATTTATTATAAAATTAAAAAAATGCAATGCATAATGCTCTACAACTATAAGATTACAAATAAACAAATACATAAATAAATAAATAAAACAGCTATGCTATAACAATGATTTGCTTTTTGTTTATAGGTATGTTTATAGGTCCAACACAGTCTAAAAGTCAGATTTCACACACACACACACACACACACACACACACACACACACACACACACACACACACACACACACACACACACACACAGAGAGAGAGAGAGAGAGAGAGAGAGAGAGAGAGAGAGAGAGAGAGAGAGAGAGAGAGAGAAAGTAAAATAGCAACGTGCCAGAAGACACGTAAAATACCTTTTAAGATTACTGAAGGTTCTTGATTTTAAGCTCTTTGCTGTTATTTTATCAACAGGGGGCATCATTGCTGCATAACACAAATTTCAATTAATGGTTGTGACAAAAACATGTGACAGAAAAAGGCCAGTAAAACAATAATGATGTCTCTGGTAAATAAAGAATATGTTTTTGCAAAGGCACATACTTCACGCTGTGGAAAAGATCTTTCAAGTTATTGTATCTTAATAAAGAATATTTTGTACACACTGTTAAGAATAAGAATAAAAATACCGTACAACTATTAATTAGCGTAAAAAGGAAGCAGTATAATATTTATTGTCCTTTTAAAAATAATAAATGTGACATGGCTGTGCATATATAGGTACATCGTACAAGAAACAACATTATATTCACAAAGAATAATAATATAGGAATTATTATTATTATTATTATTATTATTATTATTATTACATTTTTATTTTCTTCTGAACATTATATTGTCCTTTTCGAACTTTTAATTGCTGCCCTTTCTTTAGACTTGTATAAACCCCAATTTACATATATTCACTTCTCTAGTAATAACATACTGTATTATAAAATCAATTACAGGAAAGAGATTAAATAAAGCTGATTTTACAGTAGATACAATACCATAAATCCAAGACTAACAAGAGACACTGATATGAGGATTAATGAATGGCAGATAATACAGTTATGAATAAAACACTGCCACTCACTGATAGGCACATCTCAGGAAGATCTGGTTTCCAAGTAAATAAAAAGGAAATGATTATAATATTAATGAAAAAAGAAAGACAGACACACTAGTTAGTATTTAAATAATCAGAAAACCTTAGTTGGCACTAGAGTTTGTGTTACTGATTAAAGTAATTAGATTACAATATTTTTTTACTTTCTTCGCCTTTAAAGCAGTGATTTGGTTCTACATTTTGTGTGATGTTTGTTAGTAGTCATCATGTGTCCACTGTAGAACTTCTTGTTGATACTTTCTCGAATTATACCCGCTTGTATTCCAAAGCAGGAGAAGTTCCTGTTCATCTTTCAGGTTTTATCAGTTTGTTTAGTGTTTTAGAGTCGATTCAGGGACAAAATTAACAGTGTTGTTAAAATGTGTACTAATACACACATTTTGTTAATTTTGTGTTTTGGTTATATTCATACAGAATATTCTTTCAGCTATTCTGTGTGGCTTCTCTTGTGTGGTTTCACTGAGGCAGGCTTAGTCATGTTAAAAATAAAACTGCTGACTTTCAGAAGTCCTTATCCCATCCAGAAAGCTCATCAGGAGGTTCCTCCAGCTCGGGGGGAAACATGTCAAAATAACTGTGATCCAGAGGTCCGTTTAGCTGAAGTCAGTACAACAGCAGACTTATCATAAACAATAATAAACATCATAAACATGTACATCTTTAAAAAAAAAAAATACATGTCAAACAAACCAGATTAAAGCTTTAAAGAGCGTGAGTATGCTTCACCTCTCTCTTTAGTGGAGATGTGAGCTTCCGTCGTCGTAGTCCCTCCCAGTTAAATCCCTGAAACCACCTGAGAAACAACAAGCCATGAAATGCACTCTATTTCAGTTGTAGTGATTACATCACACAGTTAATACTAGCAAGTGATTTGTAATTTGTAGTAAAAGCACAATAAGGTGAAAAAGGTAAAAAAGAGGCTAGACAACAAACATAATAGATTTACATATCAAATAAAAAATTTTACATATATACGTCTACATTCCCTATTGGATATGTGTGTATCAATGAATTTTAAACCATGTTTATTAATACATAAAAGTCTGTATTTTATCTATTAAACAGTTGTATCATTTTACTTAACATCACCATACTTAATTTTGTTACTTCTTATATTTTCTTACTTCTGTATTTAAAATATGCTACAAGAAATGTTAAGACCCAGTTGCCTCGGCCTGTACACACTAACCAATGGCCACCTGTGATTTGCACCTAGGCCTTGAGCAGAGCACCTGTATTTCAGGCACTAACACTTCCCATGGTTGCTAACACATCAACTGAGTACGTCAGCATCACCCATCTCTCTGTAGCTCCAGCATTCTGCTGAAGATGGCAACAGCTGTGCATGTGTGTGTGTGTGTGTGTGTGTGTGTGTGTGTGTGTGTGTGTGTGTGTGTGTGTGTGTCTTATTCTGGCCTCTAATTGTTTCCTCTGTGAATGTGCTTTTGGTCTGCTTTTGACAATTCTGCCAAAAAGGGTTAGCCCCTAAAAAGGGTTCAGAAAAGGCTCCATCTGCTATTTATTGTGCTAGGACAAACAATCCTGAAGCCAATTTTAAATATATTGATAATAAGCCTACCAAGGAATTCAGAGAGATATTAGCATGTTTTATACTTTGTTGGCCAGATTGAGGTGAGAACATAAATAAACTACGGCATAAATTTTGTTAGGTTTTGCAGCAGAAGGTGAACGTCATCAAAGACTGTTATGATCTCAAGGTATATTTTATTAAGATAAATCACAACCTACTTGTGTTTCTTGATGTCAATAATGCCACTTTTCTTATTGCCAAGTCGTTCTGCAGGATTGAGCCTAAATACAATGGAGAAAGAAAGGCGGACTGCAGTGGGACAGAGAAAACGCATCAGTACCTAATATACCGTATGTGGGTTTAGCTCTAATGAAATTATTAGATATTTTTGTCAGCTTGTAAAAAAAAAAACAAAAGCTTGTACTTTCAGGGTGAGATACCATTTTCAACACAATCTCAAAAACAGCTGATGTTTTCTGTTCTAAAAAAAAAAAAAAATCAATCCACATTTATCTAACAAATCACATTTATTTTAATGCATCTGTTGCTCTGTGTGATTACATCCAAGCTGATGTTTTTGTCAATCATCCATTATTATAGATTACAGACACAATTTATTCTTTTTTCCACCTTTACTAACTGCACTGATTGGCTAGTGATGCACTAATCAACAGACAGCAAAAAATGGCACATCCTTCTCACTCAGGGAACAGGGCCAATTATTTTCTCTTGAATGCCTGGCCATGTGTGACTGTGGCAATTGTTTGGATTTCAGCTCATATTCTATAATCTTCCTAAACTGAACAGATGATAATTTAAACCTCTGTAAAGCCAATATATTCAATCTCGTCTGACTGGAATTTCATGTGATTTAAACCTATATCAACTAGCAGTAATGACATATGACAGGTAAATATATAAAGACTTACCTGCAGAGCCTCCTGATCAAGTCCTCTGGGCGTTTGCTGATCCTCTTGGGAAAGTCCACCTTCTCTATGCCATGCAGCACCATTGTGTAGATCTTGATAGGATCAGATCCTACGAAAGGAGGGCTGGAGGAACAGGTGGAGAAGTCACATGTGATTATGTCGTGTAGACTTCTGCAGACTTAAGGATAATTTGCTGGCATAGGTGTGAGAATTTGTTTATCTGATATTCAACCTTTGTCTTGAGGCATTTGGGCTAATTTGCGTGAAATGGCACAATAGGAGGTGTGACATTTGCAATCTATCATCATTGTTTTCTGATTGTCGACAAAAATTCCATGTTATTTTGAAATGGCATTTGCCTGACTTCAAACTAATGTAGAAGCCATGTCAGCATAAACTGGCTAATTTTAAATAAATAAATACTACTGACTGATTTTTATTTTACTTTAACTAAGATAAATTGTTTGTAAACATGAGCCAAAACCTCACTGGTGGCTATAAATGTCAATTAATCAGTTTCATTAACATTCTAGAATTATCAACATCAATAAAGTGGATAAAAACCAAACTGATTACCAGACTCACAATTAATTGGCATCCTGAAAATAAGAAATTAATAAAATAAACACATAAAAATCAGAAAAGTACGTCAGGAAAATACGTTAGCCACTAACATTTTGTACACATACGGAAACTCTGTCATTCTGCTTATAATTGTCATTATTAACTATAATTAAATTAAATTAAATAATAATTGATATATTCTGTGCATTAAACAATAGAGATAAAATACTACAAACAGCAACAAGCAAATACCAGTAAGTGTTATGCAGTATTGCTACATTTCACCTTCTCACTACACAGTGTTCATTTTTCATACAGGCATAATAAGGCATTGTCACACCAAGCTTTGATAGTCATCTACACTGTTACAGCAATTATGCAATCCTATTAGCCTATGTTATTGGTAAATCTCTTTTAGGCATCACAGCTGTGAAGTATGTTTTGAAATACACTGTATGACCAGAAAACATTCGTCTGCTCATTAATTAGGGTTGCAACTATTAAACTAATCGATTAATCAGAGGATTTTCTTCTTCTTCTTCTTCTTCTCCCCTAATTCAGGGTGTTTATGTATAAAAGTGTACATAAAAAATGCAAAAGCCACATATTGAGTTTAACTAGCTTTAATTTTGACATGTAATAAAACTTATAGTAGCTGTTTGTTGAGGAGTGCATGGGGGATTTCTCCTTGAGCAAATTCACTCATGCTGGGTTGTTTTTTTTTTTCTGTAAAAAAACCCCAAAAGTGCATTTGAGTATACAAGGTAAAACAATTTGTGTACATTAATATTTGTATTGTTTTTAATGATAATTGCAGGTGTCAAGTTGACAACCATGCTTAAAAAAATCAATATAAAATATGATACAAAATTGTTTTTACAATTTTTGTTTAAAAACTATACACAGACATTTTGTTTAGTTGTGAAGCTATAAACATCTAGATTATATAATGAATTTAATTTTGTATAATAATTAAATGATATATGCATAAATGAAATATACAAACACTGAAAATAAGCATTTGAACGTATAGTAGAGCCACAGAAAATAACGTTTCAAAACAGATAAGTTACTGTTGTAGCAGACAAATGCAATAATATAGAATGGAAGGAAGAAACGCAGTTAACAGTTAACAGATTGATTTAAAAAAAAAAAAAGGAAAGAATATGCATTGGTGTACAAATGCAAAAGCATTTGCGGAAAATCACAACAGTGACTGAAAATGTAATTGTTTACTGCTGTTGCTGTTTACTGGGTTTAGAGTTTGTGTTTGATTGTAACCGTTTTAATTGAATCATCACTATGTTGCAAGCGAGGTGATTCTTTCTATTTTAGAAAGACAATGCTAAACTGCATACTACATCTATTAAAACAGCATGGTTTGGTAGTAAAAGAGTCAGGTTGCTGAACTTTAAACATATGAAAACATTTGGTGCATGAAATAAAAAATACAACAAAGAGGACCCAGGACTGTTGAGCAGGTAAAATCCTGTATCAGGTAATGGGACAACATTGCTCTCCCAAAACTCGTCTTACCAAACATATACAGACAGTTGTTAAAAGAAGAGGGAATGCTACACAGTGGTACACATGGTCCTGTGCCAAAATATTTGAGACAAGTTGCAGCCATCAAATTCAAAATTGCATTATTTCTCTTTAAAAATAGTTCATTCTCTGGGATTAAACATTTGATGTTTTCTGTGTTCTACTATGAAAAAAAGGTTTATAGGATTTGCAAATCATTGCATTCTGTGTTTATTTACATGTAATACAGCATCCCACATTTTATGGAATTGGGGTTGTAAAATGATGATGCTACAGTGCATGAATGAAAATACAGAATATGAACGTGAGAATATAAATAAGCAAGAAAATGAAATTACTGTGCTATGACAGTGTACCTGCCAGTGAGGAGCTCAAAAATGAGGATCCCTAAAGACCAGCAGTCGGCTCCAAAGTCATGGCCTTTATTCATAATGACCTCAGGGGCCACATACTCTGGTGTGCCACAGAATGTCCAGGTTTTCTTTCCCAAACCAATTCTCTTAGCAAAGCCAAAATCAGTCTGGCAAAGCAAACAAAAACAAAAACTGAACATATTACATGACTACACTTTTCATAAGATTCTAATTTTGCAGTGCATCTTGAAGCAAAACTTTTACACAATAAATATTCTAGAAACAATTGAGGATGCATAATAAACCTACCATTTTGATGTATCCCTCTGTATCTAGAAGTAGATTCTCAGGTTTGAGGTCTCGGTAAACAACACCAATTCCATGCAGGTAATCAAAGGCCTCCAGAACACAACCAATGCAGAATCGTGCAGTTGCTTCCTCAAAGAAGCCCCTAAATCACATTAAAGATGGAAAATCCTAATGAATTAACTGAAATTTCATTACGGTTTCAGCAAACTAATGTTCATCTGAATCACTACTGTCAGTAATCAAGTTACCATATTTCTGATAAAGATTATTAGCCACAATGAGTTTAGTGCAGTGTAAAAATAACCTACACTCACATGTCCCTTAGAATGCTCCATAACTCTCCACCAAGACAGACCTCGAGCAGCATGTACACATATTTAGTATCCCGAAATGTCCGAAACAATCTGAAAAAGAACAAAGAGAATAGATAGTCAATAGATCAATAGATAGATTTGTATCATTAACATTCAAGGGTAGAAAGGATATAAACACCTAGTATCATTTGATGTTGTTGCATGCAGTAAACTGAACACTTTTGTCTAGAAAGGCCAGAACGATGGACGCAAATATCAAGCTAGAGCACACTCTTTTACAAGAGTAAATGACATTCTTCAAGTTGTTTCTTAGTAACTTCCCAAAGCCTCTGCCACCCATATTTGCCTCCCTAACACTTGAATGTACACTAGGGGCTACTTTATTCTGGAATAACAAAACTTAGTGTGTTGTATGAGGCCAGTGATATTTTGTAACTTTCTAGAGGTGTTTTATTTGCAAATTAAGTGCAACTCATCGGCCAACTGTCAGGACTTAATATACAGAATATTTTATCTGTTATTTACACCAATATTGACTTAATTAATCCAGTCCTGACAATAATTCAAGACACAGACAAAATAGTGTCTATTATCATTTCTTAATATATGAGAGCCAATTGTGTTCTTTTTAATTAAAGCAATTAAATTAACACAATATTATATATATTACTGATGTAAATCTTTTTTGAGCTTTACTCCTGCATATCTAATCAATCTGACCTGACTATAAAGTTGCACTTAGTCATTTGTAAAATGTTCTTCTCAGAGTAGATGTGGTCCTGCTGCTTAGTGTCGACAATGTGCTTCTTCTTAATGCACTTCAACGCAAAAGCAGCGTCTTCATCTTTGAGCTTCACCTGTGACACACAGCGCAATCCAAACATACACAAGTGCTGTTTAGGGACATAATCAAGTCTGGGTTTTTCTCTTTGGTGTAAAGTGGTAGCTGTGCTCTCACCAGCTCTACTCTGCCAAAGCCTCCCATGCCTAGAGTGGCCACAATTTGCAGGTCATATAAGAAAGATGTACTGGACAGTCGATGGGCTTTCTCACGCAGATTGCGCAGCTCAGCTGCCTCTGTGCCTCGCTCACGCAGAGGACTTCTGCAGTGCCACAACACACACACACACACACACACACACACACACACACACACACACACACACACACACACACACACACACATGACATATAACAAAAAAATGAAGTTGATAGGAACAATTTGACATCTGATAGTCTTTTCAAGCGATTGTGTGTTACTGACATTCAAATCCCATCCAATAAAATGCTAGCAATATGTTTTCCCATTTGCAGCAGCCTAGCAAATCATCATGAAAAACATGTTAAAATTATGAATACATTATTCATCTGACAGTCTGACCATACAATTGGATGTACATATACTGCTTACACGGCATTTCTCCTCTCATCACTTATAGACAGCTGCTCCACATACTCCCGCAGATATGCCTGCAGCTCCTCATAAGTGCCCACCATCTGATTAAAGTTACTGTAAAAAGACATTGAAAAATAATATAAAACTGAATCCAATCCGATATTTATGTCGTTTGAAGTGTGTGCCTGTGTAGTAACAAAGTCACTTACTCTCTATCCACCACCAAACACTGCGTGTCATTCTCCTTTGCAATGATGTTAGCTGAACGAACATCTTCACTGAATGATAAAAACATAAAGAAAAATTTATGTTTGCAATAATGCATTTTGGAGCTTTTTGAGTTGCCATATGAGGTGATGAGACTTTGCTCTTAGACAATGGGACAGTGTGAGAAAAACGATTTCTCAGATGACTAGCATTCTGCCACCCACATCCTCTCATAGATCAACACTCAGATAACCCACTCAGCATAAAACACTCAACCAAGGAACACAGGAAACAAAATAACATCTAACCCAGTCATGGTAATTAAATTACTCTCAGAGCATGAAGCTCTATTGATAAGCAAAGTCTTTCCGTACTACTTTAAATAATAAATAAAGGAATAAGGAAACAGCCAAACCTTATAAGTGCTTTTTCTCCAAAGTAATCTCCTATGCCCAGGGTCTTAATCTCCTGAGGTTCAGGAAATCCCTCAGTGCTCTGTGTTACTGACACCTGTATTAAAAATATACCACAATATGTTACATATGCATATGAATTAAACATGCAGATAAATATATGCACATTTTTTACAGCAGTAAATTCTAGAACCTTACCTCTCCTTTAGCTATAATGAAGAAAGTGTTCCCCTCCTCTCCCTCACGAATAATGTACTCTCCTTTGTCAAAATAATCCTAAAATTAAGATCAATCAAACTGAACATCCCAATCTGAATACTTGAACCAGATGTAAAACACAAAAAGACAAAAAATAGACTTAAACACTTACAATTTCTAAGCAGTCAACAATTTTGGCAAGTTTCTCCTCTGGCAAGTCCTTTAATAAAGACACACTGAAAAAAAAAAAAAATTTTTAAACAAATAACAAAATGTGGAAATGCTATAATTTCTTTGAGTAGGAATGATTCTTGTTAGCTGTGTGCATATATATATATATATATATATATATATATATATATATATATATATATATATATATATATATACATATATAAGTACGACATTTACACAGAGAACAACATGCACAGGGCAGTATGTATTTGTGTCATGCAACTGCACCTGCGCAGGAAGCTGAAGTACTCTGCATGTCTGGCCTGAGTGGATCTCATCATGATACTCTGAAACATCTGCCGGTCGAGAGCCCAGATGTGAGACTGTGTCATAGCTAATAATATACATATAAAAAGAAAAATAAACAGCAAATATTTGCATTTAGAAAAATTACACAAATAATATACCTATGTGCAGTGGCCAACAAGTATTAGCTTAAACACACACTACATTATGCTTAATCTTTCTATTCCAACATTGTTCCCTTGGAATATGACCCTTGTTGACACTTGTTTTAATTTGTGAAAAATAACACAAAATGATGAACACTCTCTTAGTTTAAACTACATTAATCCCCTGCTTTACTACGGTTTGAATCTCGTGCCCCCGGTTTAATTAGTTTCAATGAGTTTCACGGTCTCTCGCTGATAGCACCATAGACCAAAAAAAAAAACGTATAGGGAGGTTTATGGAGTTTTATGTTAAAATGATGAAATTTATTAATAAAAACATAATGATTCATTATAAAATGAAGTAAAATGTTAATACAGTACAGTACAGAATGGAAAGACGTGTATCTTTAACTCTGCCTCTTTTTTTTGAGACAATGTCTGTTGTGAAAAGCGCTATAGAAATAAACTTGACTTGACTTGACTTTTTGACATCATAGGACTCAATATAGATGATGAATTTTGTGTAAATTCTTAGAAATACAGTACACTGTATCACATGTATATGATTTACGGCTTAAACAATAAAAAAAAGTGTCAGTTTATTCCAGTTTTTCGTTTAATGCAAGCGGTTTTGGAACGTAACACCACAATAAATGGGGGATTACTGTACTAGACTTCACTCAACACTTGGTTATAATCCATTGATTCCAACAGTCAAACAAAACATTTCACAGCAAACAGCCTTGCTTGTAAGTAGGCATATTTGAAACCTGCTCATTAGACAGCTGAGAGCAATTGAACACACACACTTTAACCATATGTATATAAATATCAGGTATAGGTATAGTACAACTACACTCATACAATGACATACAAATGCAAATTTTTATTTCTTTTTTTTTATATAAAAAAAATGCTCAAAATATCTATGCTATCCTATCAAAAATTTAAATTAACCTAAAATTAGATTATTACTTACTTTTTAGAAATTTATACCCAAACTTTGGACTTTCTTGTTCTATTGGCAGTTGTTGCTGATACAAAACATACATTTTTAGCTTTTTTATGAACTATATTCTTGAACTATATTAAAGATGTAATCATTTACTTCAATGTTTTTTTATGAAAATGTACGATCATCTTATTTTAATTAGTTTTTATGTTCACATTTGCTCAACTTTTATCTTAGTAAATATGGATCTTGATATGATCCTCTGGCAATATAAGAATAAGTATTAATTTCCAGCCACTTTTCTAAGGTCCTTTATTCATGGCAAAAAGTACAAATTTAGTAAAGAAAAGCAAGAATCTAGTTACAAAGATAAGTGTACTAATTGTACTAATAATTGATTATTAAACTATTAAAAATACTATAAAGAACAGAAAATAGTAATAAACAAAAAAGACATTTAGTGAAGTAAATATGGGGCTGATTTCTTTCTAGGCTTCTTTGCATATCAGGTGATTATATACAGTTAAATATTTGAAGACTTATATTTAACACATCATATGCAGTGAGAAGGTTCATATTAAATACTGCTGGTGTAATGAATAAAGACTTGGACATAGACTAAACACACATAGTTTAATAAAATACAGGTTTTAAACAAGGTCAAATAACAGAAGCGTAGGTTTTAATGGTTTATCTGTATGTCTTTTGTTTGTTTGTTTGTTTGTTTGTTTGAATGAATGAAATGATCAAAGTTTGCATAGTCATTGTTCATAATATGAATTGCTTAACCTTGATAGTTGCAAGAGTCGTAATGATAGATGCTTCAGCCATCTAATTTATTTTAGCCTCTTATGTAATATCATGGCAAGCTATAACTACCTGAACCACACATTTACCTCTAACAGTGGCAGTCCTCTTGCAGTTGTAGAGAATGGCCAACTCTCCAAAAGCGGTTCCAGGCCGCATTTGCCCCAGGAGCTTCCCGTTTTGCATCACCTCCAAAAAGCCCTCTGTGTATTCAACCAAAACCAAGTAATAAAGAATTAATATTATAATCTGTTAAAACCTCTTTTCTAAAATCACTTACAATAAACAAATAAAAAATTAGATAGGAAAAAAAGGCTAAAGCTGACCTGCAAGCACATAGAGGTAGTTCCCAGGCTCCCCTTCTTGGATCACCAGCTCATTGGCAGTAAAGGTTTTCTCATACATGCAGTCCACCATCTCTCGTGTGTGTTGAGGCTCTAACTTCTTCAGAAAATCATTGTTCATGATGGCCTCATTGATCAGTCTCTTTGTGCTGCAGAAAAGAGAACATGTAAAGTAGACTAAATGTTAAGATTGAGAGACATCCAAAATCATGCACAGGTTTCTAAATTGTGATAATAACAGACCACAACTTGCTGTGTTGTGTAATTTAGGGTAACTGAGCGATGTATGGAGTTGTTATTGTTTATTAATGGATTGATTAATACCCAACCCAAAGACACTGTGCTCCACACTTCCACTTGTATTGGTAAAACATACAGCATATTTTTCTTGGCTATTTACTCTTTTATAAATTGCCTAAAAAAAGAATGTCAAAACAAAAGAATGCATGCTTCAAGTAATGTTCCACTCTATAGTTAAACTTTGCAGCATCATAAATTGATTTTTTTTTTTTTGTCTTTCTTCATCGGGGCTTCTCTCATTACCACATCTGAAAGAACAAGGTCTCTCTATTAGCCTAAAATGGAACTTCTGAATGAATTAAAAGCGAGATTTGTACTGCCTGCTTAATGAAAACAGTAATGATCCTGCCCATTGCATACAGATGGCCCGCCCATTGTGTTCTTCAGCCTCTCCATCCCCCTTATAGTGTGTTATGGAAATCCACGCTTTTGTGCGTAATCTGAGAGCAAGACACTACAAAGCTTTCTGCTGTTTCCCCCTTTAAGCAAGTCACCATCTTGTCCAGTTGACTTGATTAAGAATGTATGAAATTTATCTCATGTGTGGTTACACAGTACTTTAAAACAAACTCACCCTGAGTCTTTGCGGATGCGTGTTCTCTCGGTAGAACCATGATGGGCCTTGTGACCACTGTAGAATTTTCCAGATGTAGGCTCAGCAGAAACCCCTTCCTTGGCCTTGAGTCGGCGGTGAACCTCTACAGCCACCCTATGGAATCGTGTTGAGCCCTGATTAATAACGCTGAGCAGCCTGTGACTGTGCCTGGCTGGCGGAGAGCGTCCCAGGTTGTTGTAGCCGATGGCATCCTGAAGCTTGTCAATCTGAGAGACTTTGGCCTCAAGCTCCCTCTGTAGAGTCTGCAGCCGAAGCTCCTGGGCTCTTAGCTCATGGTCTCGGTGGGAAAGTTCCTGCTCGAGCCAGGCTATCCTCAGCCTCAGCTGCTCCGATGACTCCCACACTGGTGACTCTTTAATACCTGAAGCCAAGCAAGTCTCTTCCAGCCGAGGGGCTTTGATTGAACCATTCCCCATGGCCACAGAGTCACTTCGCACCATAGAGAGGGCTTCTGGCTAGAAACCTCTGTCCAGCCAGAGAGATGCATTCTCTTTCAATATAACAGCGTTCATGGACATTATACTATACTACAGTGTGTCAACATGGTTTATTGCTGATGCTGTATTTCTGCATACTATAGATAGTATGTTGTATGACGACAAAATTCTAATGCATCTAAGAAGAATCATTATTCATGGATACTTTTGCAATATATGGCAAATAAGTGCATTGCAATGTAATTTTTATAGCAAAACTCATCATTGACGAGAAATACTGGATGAACTGTTAATAGTGCAATGCAGCTCTTTATTGTAACATGACCAAACTATAATGGTTAAAATACTGTGTGTTTAAATTTCTTATACACAATAAACATTTAACACTGAAACGAAATAAATATTTTGCACATTTTGCTGTCAAAGAAACCCAATTTAAGAGTGCTTTTAAGAAATCTAGACGCTATTTGTTCATTTATAAGCTCAACCTCTAACAGGTTTAAATGATTTCACAGGGAAAAAAATGGTACGCATTTTAGAAATATGTGTTCTTACCTTATGCGTTTGTCCTGATTCCTTTTCTGTTGAAATATTCGCGGTTTGTGTGTCATTGTGGCATGAAGCTGGAGATGGACGGCGCTGTGCTGTTTCTGCTCTCTGAGCGCCTGGCAACCGGACGGAAACTCTTTAGCCTTATAGAGCTGCGCTGCAGGGCGACATCTAGAGGCCAGAACACGTCATGCGCAATATTATTGCTGCTGCTGTTCCATTTGCAACCACAAGTGGCCAGGAAAAAAGTGGGGGAAGTCGGACAGTCATCTACTTTCTAATCTCAGGTGACTTCTTGATATAATATATATTGTGACTTCCTCTCCAAAGATGAGCTATACTTTTGATTGATTAGTGTTTTTTAGACACTGACTGGTGAAGTGAACAGCTGGTTATCTCAGTACTGTGGCACCTGTCAAGTTGTGGAATATAGTAGGCAGCAATTAGAAACAAGGGGAAGTTTGTTAGAAACAAGTGTAAAGAGCTGAGCGACTATGATCACAACTAAATTGCGATGGTTAGATGACCGGCTCAGAGCATCTTCAAAAAAGCAGGTCTTGTGGAATATTCTCAGTATGGAGTGGTTAGTACATGCCAAAATTGGTCCAATGAGGAAAAACCGTGAACCAGTGACAGGGTCATGGGTGCTCAAACTTCAATTCAATTCAATTCAATTCATTCAATTCATTTTTATTTGTATAGCGCTTTTAACAATGAACATTGTCTCAAAGCAGCATTACACAGATAATGCGGTGATTAAAAATTAATATGCTCTTTATGAGTAAGTTTGTCCCTGATGAGCAAGCCGGTGGCGACTGTGGCAAGGAAAAACTCCCCGAGATGGCATAAGGAAGAAACCTTGAGAGGAACCAGACTCAAGAGGGAACCCATCCTCATCTGGGTTACACCGAATGTCCATTTGTGGCAGGTATACAATGTTGCGGGGTACAGTGATGATAATCAAAAGCGAACTGTATTCCTGAGTCAGTGTAGGAGACTGTTGACATCAACTACAGTCCAATCCATCCTCAAAGCTCCCATTCTTACTCCGGAATTTTATGGAACCACCCAAACTTCAACTCAATTGTCTGATCTGATTTCACAGAAAAGCTAATGTAATGCAAATTGTTGAAAAAGTTAATGCTAACCATAATCAAAGAGTGTCAGAACATAAAGTGGATTGCAGCTTGTTGTGTGCAGTATTTGGATCCCTGTACCTGCAATGGGCATGTGAGCATCAGACTATGGAGCAATGGAAGATGGTGGCCTTGTCCAATGAATAAGATTTTATTTTGCATTGTTTGGACAGCTGGGTCAAATGCCTCACTTACCTGGGGAAAGAATGACAACAAAATGCACTATGGGAAGAAGGCAAAGTGGTAGTGTGATGCTCTAGATAATGTCATGCTGGAAAACCCTAGGTCCTGTCATTCAAATGGATGTTTCTTTGACTGGTACCACCGATAGGGACTTTGATAATAGTAGTCTTTTATATAAAATCTTTGCGTTTAGATGTATGCCAGTGTAGGAAAAGGACTGTCCATTCTTCTTCCTCAATTGTTTCATCCTGGTCAGGGTCACCGTTGATCTGAATTAGCATGAGGAAGAAGACTATTTCTATTCAACATCAATGGGCTTTTGACGAATAATGATTTTGTGTTTAATGTTTACAATCAAATAGCTGTGGATCTTTTAGTAGTGATTGTAGTAGCTAAAGGAGCAGGTGGTACTTAATGGACATTTTCCATCCTAGCTAAGATGGCGCTGAGGTTCTTTCTGTGTTCCTGAAGTATCTGCTTTTTTCAAGACAACTACAGCTACTTTGATGCAGGTGCCATGGTGAACCAAAATTGCAACTATTTAACCAATAGTTTATATTGCTTATATTAAATACAATGAGAAGCCAACCAATAAGGTTTAACCAAACCTAATAAACTGAGGGTCTGTTGTAAAAAAAAAAAAAAAAGAATATATATATATTCTTCTATATATAGAAGATATCAGATATCATCTGATAAAAACTGAAGCTGTAAAACTGTAGCAAAGTAATAGTCAACATCAAGCACAAATATTTCCTCAACAGTTTATTGAGTGATATTGTATTATTGTTCTACAAATGGTAAATGATTGTTTTGAAGAACAGTTTAGCTAAAAAAAATCATATAAATAAATAATTAGGTCTTAAATGTTAAGAATTGCATACAATGGATCATTTTAATAACATGAATACATCATTACATCTCAGTGTTTAAAAAGAAAAAAGAAAGAACGAAAAAACCAAAAAGCAAACATTGCTTATATTTGCTAGATGACTGAGATTGTAGTTGAATACAATGTAATGCATAAAACAATATTAAACATGCAAGTGAATGTTCTTGTTAATGTTTAACCATAAAATTGCATTATTTTGTAGAAATGCCCTTGTATCCATTTATTTGGGTTGTTTGACTGTGCTAACTAAGAAAGAAAATGAGAACGTCAGTAAACTGCCTCCTGGTGTGCAGGCTGCATGCATTATAAAATTCAACCAAACTAATGAATCTGTAGTGTCATATATTGAGTATTGAACAAAACCAGACACAGAAGTCCACTGTATCAACACAGCCAAGCTAAAGCTAAGATCTATAGTTCAGAAATCAGAATGAACTGAGCATAAACTGGCATCCAAGTCTGCAGCTTGAGAGCTGTTGTAACAGAAAAATCATTACTGTACTCCTTGTACAGTTACTGCTATACAGGCAGCAATCAGCTAGGAAATCAGATTTATACAAATGCAACACTTCATATTATATACAAATAAAGAAAAACAGAATGAAATGGCCACTTAAAACACTATGCGACCTTACACACTCTTTCGTACATATAATTAGACATCATATAAAGAATATAACTGGCACTTTAAATATGATTTTGTAAATGTTATTGCTTTAACAGTTATTTATAGCTTAGGTAAAATCAAGGTCAATTAAAAGGTTTGAAGTACAGCTAGAACTAATTGAAACAACAACCAGATTCTATTTTACTGCATTTTTAGATCAACATGGCAATTACTTTTTTTTTTACTTACAAAGCCTACTTACAAAAAAAGACAATCCCAGATTTAAAACTATTTAGAACTATACCAATGAGTAATCTATTGTACATATTATAGTGAGTATGCTGTACAAAGCACAGTCTAAAATCAAGATACTGTACAGGTCATATCATTAGGGAAATGTTCTGTTTAAAAGATAAATGACAGTATATAACATTGCAAATGGCATGTGTGACAAATAAATTATAACACACTGCTTTCAATGTGCAAAATCAACAATCGAAAAAAAAAAAAAGTATGACCCAAGTATGATAAAATGAACACACCTTACAACAAATGCCTCAGTGGAGCTGATAATATGCTTTCAACTGTAGGTTTGTAAATTAGTAAATGTAAAGCAGTTTATTATTTCATTTTGTTTAAACTAAATGTTTTGAAAATGATAATAAAAAGTGAATTGATAGGAATTCGTCTGAAGCAAGTTAGGTCACAAGTAGGTATTTGCAAAATGAATGCTGTTTGAGTATTTAATAGTATTATAAAGTTATACTTCTATTTACATGCTTTATTTGCCAAAGATAATCATTATGCCGCACAGCTTTAGGACATTTACAACGTAATCAGCCATAAAAATTCTGTGATTGTAATTGATTTGTCGATGTATTTTATCTTTAAGCAAATTTTGAATCCAATTATTCTGAAATAACAGGTCACAAATTTAATTCAAAAAGTTGGGACAAATCAGGATTATTTTTCGTTTAGCAGAAGAAAAATGTAGAAAGATATCAGTATATATAAATATAGTTGATAACAAGCACTTAATGTGGATGAAGTCTAACAACAGTGTTCAATACAGTATAACATCAGGAATGCTTCTGTGCATTAGGCTACCCACATAAACAGATGTGTTAATAAAACACCTCATCAACTCCAAACTTCTACACATAAAAGCACGTTGCTTGTGAGAGATAAGGCATTTTGGTAACGCTTTTGTGTGATATCATTGACTAAGCCATACAGTAATCGTATGTATGGCTTACACATGCCTTTCGGTTGAATAACATTCATACCAGACAAACAGGAGTCTCTAAATAGAACTCTGGCCTACACAAAGTTCATTTTAAAAAGCTATATGACACCAGTGAATAAGCACTCAATAGGAAAAGTGACCAACTTTATGTGACCATTTTGATAAAAGAGCAGTTTCTTAAATGAAAAAATAAAAATGTTTCATAGTCAGGTCAGATATTATTCAATAAGCAATCAATAAAGTTTAGCTGCCTAGCATACAAGCGCGTTTAGAAAAGCTCACGCAACTGTGTTTCAGTGTTTGTTCAAAAAGCTTCGCTGTCGCAACATCGATCTCCAAATAGCACGATAATTACAATTACATGAAAACATTTTCTGTAAATGTCATTAGCCATTTAGAAATATATTGTATCAAACAGCTGCAAATTTTTTTTTGCCATGTTGTGATATCTGGATATCTGGCTATTTTACTATGAAGCTATTTGTAAATATAAATACATTTTTAAACATGTGATATGAATTGAGTTGTCGCTCTTTGAGCAAAGGCACATACAGTACAGCATGGTTCTGTATGTTTCCTGTCACTCTCAAGCTGACAAAAGGCAGTGAAAGAAGAAAATCAGGAATCATTAAAGGATTTTTTTTTTTTTTTTTTTTGGCTTGTTAGTCTGGAAACACATGACCACCGAGATGACATGTTCACTGAGCTGCGCTTAATTCTCAAATCACAATTACTGGTGTTAAATAATAATAAAGAGAAACAAAAACAAAAATGCTCATTTTTCACATAGTGAACATGATAATAAATGTGTATAAAATCTGGAGCAATGATACACTGTTTTTGTTGAGGCAGTTTCTCCAGTCAGAACCCTCAGCAGAAAAATGTCAAGATGAAAATTGCTCACGCAGTCCTACCAAAGAGAAGGGCGTTCACCTACGCCACCCTGTGGAGCCTCCCAGGAACATAACGTGTGCTTGAACTCTCATGACAGTCCTTGAAACAGCTATGGCAGGTCAGAACTCAAAGGTCTCCTCTTTAAGTTTCTTTGTATAGTTTAGAATAAAACCTCACCAGGAAGAGGTGGGTCTCAATTTGATATTACTTCTTAGCCAGCTGGAAAGGATTTTGACCCTTTCAATAAAACAAAAACATGTCAAATACAAAGCTGTTTGCAGATATTATTCTTGTCTAAGTGCTATAAAAAGTAAGAATCACACTTTTCACTCAGTGGGTGCAAGTCAGCACAACTCAATTACAAGTTAAAGACACAAGGAACCAACATGCACATAAAAAATACAGAAAATCTCTGAGCAAGACTTTTGTTTTTAGAAAATAAGACTGGTTTAAAGTGATAAGGGTTTAACTATGGTTTATTTGCATTTGACGTTTGTTGAAAAAGAGTTTCTGACATTATCCTTGGTAGCTTTCTCACTCCTGTTTGTAGGGGTATGGCAGCAAAATCCGAGGTATTTCAGCCTGGTGACTGGTTTACAGAGCTGACAGTTGTTAAAGCTTTAGTGAATCTTAAAAAGAACATGCTTCTCCTGATAAGCAGCAAACAATTAAATACAATAATCAAAATAACCACTCCTTCAATACACACATGACAACAAAACAATACAGATTAACAAACATTAGCTTGGGTCTCTCCTCATATGACTGGTTGCTGTTTAAAGTGTAATGGTTGTGAGTTGTCTTGGTTTTGCCTTCATCCTGATTGCAGCTTGTCACATGAGGTACAATAAGGTATAAAAGCATAATAACAAATGCAGCAGCTTGCTTGTCAATGAGCAGCAATGTACATATGGTATAACATTATTACAAAAATGTCTTCAATGGTATTAGTGAGGTGAATAACAAGGCACTACTCTAACATATGGCATGGGCTTACAAAAAATTGTAGTTGCTTAAAATAATCTAAACCGTAACTGCTATGCATGGCCTGTATAGAAAAAATTATTACATAGTGAGAGAAAATCTCATAAAGCTGCCCAAGAATTGCTCTGTTCATCGGTCAACTTTGAACTTTTTCTTTTTTCAGAAGACCTCCTTATTTACTGTTTATCAAAAACATTTACTGACTATATATGCTAATATTTTATGCATTAAAAAAAACTAATTGACTTGCTTAAAAAATCTCAGTGCCACATGAAAGTTTAGTTAAATATTTTTTTTTTTTTAGCATACACTACATTGCCACTATATTCACTCGTCTTTTTCCAAATGCAAATTAACTTAACAGCTTCAACTGTCTGGGACTAAAGTTTCCAAAAGGTTTAGGAGTGTATTAATGGGAATTTCTGACCATTCTTCCAGAAGCACATTTGTGAGTTCAGACACTGATGTTGGACGAGAAGGCCTGGATCGCAGTCTCTGCTCTAATTCATCCCAAAGGTGTTTTATCGGGTTTGAGGTCAGGACTCTGTGCAGGCCAGTCAAGTTCTTCCACACCAAACTAACTTATTCATGTCTTTATGGACCTTGCTTTGTGCACTGGTGCACAGTCATGTTGGAACAGGTACAAGTCCAAAATGTCTTGGTAAGCTGAAGCATTAACAGTTTCTTTCACTGGAACTAAAAGGACCGAGCCCAACTCCTGAAAAACAACCCCACATCATAATCCCCTCCTCCACCAAACGTTACACTTGACACAATGCAGTCAGAGAAGTACTGTTCTCATGGTAACCGCCAAACCCAGACATCGGATTGACAGACAGTGAAGCGTGATTCGTCACTCCAGAGAACACGTCTTCACTGCCCTAGAGTCCAGTGGCTGCATGCTTTACACCTCTGCACCCGATGCTTTGCCTTGCACTTGGTGATGTAAGGCTGGGATGCAGCTGCTCGAGCATGAAGCATTTTATGTGCTCTAACACTTCGTGGCCGAGTTGCTGTTGTTCCAAATCGCTTACACTTTGTTATTATACCACTAACAGTTGACTGTGGAATATTTAATAGCGAGAAGATTTCACAACTGGACTTATAGCACAGATGGCATCCCATCACTGTACCATGCTGGAATTCACTCGAGCTCCTGAGAACACATTCTTTCACAAATGTTTGTAGAAGCAGTTTACATGCGCAGGTGCTTGATTTTATACACCTGTTGCCATTGAAGTGATTGGAACACCTGAATTCAATGATTTGGATGGATGAGTGAATACTTTTGGCAATATAGTGTACTTTACAGATTACAGTGGTGGTCAGTGCTACACAACTTTTGGTGTCTACTTTAATCTCAGAAATGAGGGGTTTCCTCAAAAAAGGCCACTTCAAAAATACAGCTCCACTAATTAGTGCAGCATGGTCTGTTTCAGCTCATCAAAAAAACATTATACAATAAGTTAATAGGCACATATCAGTTAACATAATGCACAAATATCATGCATATGCTGCCTTGGTATATTTCCTCCTTAATCAAAACATTTTGCATAATGCCTAGGCACAGTATTAAATCCATTACATAAAAGAATTATTGCCAGTAATAAAAAATAAATGATAACAAAAATACATCTGTACAAAAGTCCTGCCAGTATTTTTTAGGATTTTCTATATTTTCCAAAATATAACAAAGCAAATAGTACAAAAATAAATATTATATTTACAATCAAACAAAACAATCTGGAATTAATGTCACTGCAAAACAAGAAACATCAAAAGCATCTGTTATTTCATGCATGGAGCAAACAGGTATTATTTCAACAATATTATTAGTGTAGTACTGTACTGTACATTCATATTAAAACAAATACAAAGTTATATACGGATTTTCAATCAGGTTACAATAATTAGGTTACCAAAAAACAAAAATGATAATAGTATGCCTCAATTTTAAAAATATACTTGAAATTTTTTATTATTATTATTATTATTTTACAGCCAGGGACCTATTTATTCAACAGATGCCTTTTTATTATTATTACTGATGTTTAAATGAAATCTACTCTGTAAATCTTTTCAGAATGAACAGAATAATAATAAACAAAATGTATAAGTATACAGGAGGTGCATTGTGATTTTCACCTCTAAAACTAAATGAACAATAACAAGTCCCCATAGATTTGCCTCACAAGGACTAGGACTACACTTTCAGAATGGTTGCATTACACGAGTTGTATTAGTAGGGAAGTAAAAAAAAGTCTTATTGCCACATCATGACAAATCAAAATGCATAAGAAGAGATAAAAAAAAAAAAACTTACTTTATTCCAACATCCTGGTACTGGGAGACCATCATCACCCTAAGAAACAAAAACCAAAGACAAATAAATAAATAAAATCTCCCAAACCACCATTCTGTCAATTTGCCACATACTTTTGCTAAATTATCAGCTTCATTTTTCACATAGGACACTCCATACTACATTATCTCTGCTAAGTCCCCTCTATGACCTGACAGCTACCAAAAAGGAGGGGTATAGCAAAGGTTAAAATGGGCTATAGTTAGTAAGTAATTGTGCACCTAAAATGCACTTACATGGTGAATTAATCTGATAAATTTAGGACAATGAGAGCATTTACAAGGTGGTTGTACCTATAGAGTGCACATGCAAACAGTACACAACCATTTGCTATGGCACTAGCATTTTGCAGGATATTCATGTAACAATCTTCTCATTTACAGTCATTCATCCCACAGCACTGAAAATTCTCAGCCCTGGTGTTGATTCATTCATTTTCTATAACAGCATGGACTCATAATAAACAGTTTTTTTCACCATAATGCAAATAAACAAGATTTTTACAAAATCTTGTTACTTAACAGTAAACATACACTTAAACACCTTATTAGTACATCTGCACAATTACTCATTGTTATTCATGTCATCGATGCAATGCATAAAACCATGCAGAATTAGGCTAGTAGCTTCAGATAATGTTTCCATCACACATCACAATCAGGGAAAAATTTTAGCTCAATGATTTTGATTTTTGGAGTCTAAGGATGGGGTAATTTGGAGGAGCTACAACTGCAGAGGATTACACTTTTGTCAGCCAAAAGAAGGTCTAATGAATAATTTCTGCTGAGGAACACATATTCAAGTCAGGTTTTGGCAACAGAATGAATCCAGATACCCAACCTGCCTTGTATCAATAGTACAGGCTGGTAGAGGTGGTTTAATGGTATGGAGAAGGTTTTCCTGGTACTTTGGACCCATCAATCAATCATCACTTGAATGTCTACTGTAGCTAAGTATTGTTGCTGACCATTTGTATCTCTTCATGGCAACAATTTACTATATTCTAATGCCACTTCTCTCTCATGCTTTTTCTAGCATGAAAATAGACTTTCACAAAATCACATGCTGATTTTATGAGCATGTGTTTGGTGACTAAAGTGGCCTATCCAGTTACCAGACCTGAATCAACGTGGTAGAACAAGAGAATCACAGCATGAAAGTGCACCTCTGCAAGATGTCACTCATGTCAGCATGAAGCAGAACCTCAAAGGAATGTTTCCATCTTTTGAAATGACGTATAATTTAAACTGTTTTGACAGCAATGCCACCCAGTACTAGCATTGCGCTAGGTCTGTGTTCGTAATTAAGTGTTCAGTGAGTGAATATTACAATATTCAGAATCATAGGCTCATCATCAAGGCTTTTATATCCCCAGTTAAGCCCATTTCCCTGCTGAATATTTTAGAAGATATTGTCTTAGATGTGCCAGATTAAAAACATTTTATAAATGTATCTTCACTTTACTTTAATAAAGATCTACATATCATTCAGTTACATTTGGTAGCTTGTGTCATTGCCTAACATTTTCAAGGACCTTTCACATGATATTTTCCCTCAGAAGCCAAGATGCTTTGAAACTGTGTAAACAACACAGATAACTTCTACTACATTTGTGCAGGTGCAGTATAATGGCAGTGGTAAAAAAGGCATACCACCTATATTTTGGATGCAAAATAGGGATCAGGACAAGAGTTGGGAATCCCCATTATTGTTGCACTACATGTGCAACTTATCTGCGTCAACTTCTTACACTCGCATTTAGAATATTTCTATTTGAACTGTGGGGCAGTGAAGCATGGGGAGAGATTCCACTAGGACACCGCTGGCATGGAGAAAAGATACCAAGGGAAATGGAGGCTGTCCATGTTTGCCAATTACTGCTGGAATCTCTCCAGGGATGATCCTACTGCGGTTCACAAAAAAAAAAAAACGAGCAAAAATGTGCCGTTTAAATAGCGAATAAAGATGGAACCTTGCCTTTATCTGATGTTAGAGCTTTTACTCTGTAATTATCTGATATTTACATTATATTTTCTAGGTAAATTTTTTTTTTTACAATTTTGATGGTAGTATAGGAAGCTACCACAGTAATGGGACCAACCCACCCACAAATCGGTCAGTTTTTCATGAAAAAAGCATGAAAACCTTACATGAAAAAAAAATTATAATAAAAAAAATAAATGAATAGTTATGTGACTGGTATCAATAAAAAGATACATTTTTAATAATTGGTGTGGAATCATTCACATTGTTATATTACACTTTGCAGAAAATGAATGATGCATACCCCCTTAACCCCCCCCCTTCTAATTTTTAATTATTTTGATGCAATTTTGACCTTAAGCTGTATCTTGGAAACTAGAGTCAATTAACACTTAGGACTTAATTTTCTAACACCTTTTACATATGTATTATATTTAGGACTTATAAGAACTGGATATACACATCCAGTACACTGGGAGGGATTTTACAAAATCCATGCTTGTTAGCTTTCAAACATTATCTTCAAAGAATCTTTAGACATGCAAAATGCATTTTTCTGATTTCCTATCAGTGAAATCCACTGGAACAAATGTTTCTGATTCCTGACATGGGGACTCACTGCCCTTCATCATACGAAACATTACTAACTGCTGACACTCTCAGTCAAGCTGATCAAGTAATTAGCAACCTGCTGATAAATTTTATCAAGTCGTTTTATCAAGACATGGTATCAAAAGGTTTTGAGACTAGTTTTTATAACACACCAACAGAAGGCAGCACAAGGCTACATGCACAGTCACAGGGAGCATTGACCTTAATAAGTCAGTGTGCAAAAAAAACCTACATCCTTTGTACATCGGGAGATGTGCAACCGGTGCTATTCTGACCACGTGCATTACCACGTCTGCTATTTCATCTTCAACAACAAGTTAGAACAAAGATCCAACGTAAAATTCTGCAGGAACTGGCGAAGTCTGCCACAGAAACTTTTGACAGTATTGAGCAATTTTACAGTCATTCTGCAATGAGTTGTTCTGAGTGGCACATGCATTTCAAGAGCGAAAGAACTTTACTGGAAAATGATTAGAGATCAGAAGGACCTTCGACAAGCTCAACCCCCTTTCACCATTCGGAAATTTGTTCATGATGTGTGTCATACGGAACAGTCCAGGTAATCCTCGTGTCATTTGAACATGGGCCGTGTAGCTGCCAAGTTCGTCTCCAGGCTGCTGACCCAGGAGCAGAAGGAACACAGCAAAGAAGTCTGCAAGAACTGTGTCAGCATGTCGTGGATGACCCGTCCTTCTTGTCGAGAATCATTACCGGTGACGAAACTGGGGTGTACAGGTCAGACCCTGAGACAAAGTAACAGTCTTCACAGTGGAAGAACCCATCACTTCCAACACTGAAAAAGGCGATGCAGGTTTGCAGCTTATCGTGCATGCTTATCGTCTTTACGACATTTGTGGCATTGTTCATTAAGAATTCTTCCCCAGGGGCCGTACCTTCAATAGTGAGTTCTACTGCCAGGTTTTAAGGCATCTGAGGAAGGACATTCAGCAAAAGCAACCGGATTTGCAGCATGCAAGTCTCGAAAATATTTGATACCACCTCATACACATGTATACTGTTCAAAACAGTGGGTCCCCAGCAGTGGAATTGAAAATCTCTTCGCATTTACTGTTTTTTAACTGTGCTTTTATGCTCTTCAAGGTAAATATCAGGTAACACATACAATGTAGTTTTTTAGGGGGTTGGCAAACAAATAAACATGCGAGAGCAAAAAAAGAACAGATATGTGGACAGAGAGATAATGAGAATGAGGAGAGAGGGAGAAAACCATACCACAGGGCAAGGTGCATCCAACCCATCCAGGCCTGGCAAGCCTGGTTCACCTTTCTCCCCTTTAAAGCCACGGAAACCCTGTTTATGAAATTAACCACATCAACAACCTGGTATACCACAGTAGCCATACAGGCAACTGAGTAGCCTCTAGGTCAGGCCAGTCTGAAGCATGCAAACTGGTCCTGATAGCCTCAGGATAAGGCCCCAGAGAACTCTGAGCTAATGATTTCAACTCAGTGATTTCCACTCATCAGCACCTCCCATCCTGTCAATTCTGTAAATGAAAAAAGCCCAAAGGTGGTTCTGGTCCCTGCTGAAGAACTACACTGAACCTACATTCCCATTGGGTATATGACACTGGTGCAAATAAATCTATAAATCTATAATCTAAACCTTTCCATAATAAAATATGATTTTTTAATACTGAAATCCCAGATTTGGACCAGAACCACTTTGGGTATTTAGTTATAAGTTAATATCACATCAAGACATACAGTGACGTCTATGGCTTTTGGGACTCTGTTTAGCCAAACTGCCATTGGCACCTTTAGTCTTGATGTGGCACATTGAACAAAGGACATACCAAAGGACAAGGGGCATCTAATCCTGGGGCTCCTTGGTCTCCCTTATCCCCTTTGGCCCCCCTGTTGCCTCTCTTGCCCCTTTCCCCCTGCAAACAACAGTGCATTTAAAAAGACAAATTTTAGTCCTCCCTTTGAACTGAAGAAATAATTATATATATATATATATATAAAAATTCACCATCACTATGAATAATTTCAAACATGTTTATATGTTTTAAGAATATAGAATGGATGTGTTTCTGTACTGAATTTAGATAAAACAAAATAAGAAAGGGAATAAGGTGTGAGTGGAGGTGTTAGAGACAAGGGATGTCAGCCAAAGCTATTGGTGTGCAAACCTTCTTTTTGTAGCCTAATAATACACTTAACCACCAGTAAACACAGAATTGACTAGTATATAGTGCCTTGAGGAAGACTTTTCTATGTTTTAAATTGACTAATCAAAATGTCATACATTTCTGCCTCAGAAAATAAACCCGTGACCATGTAATTCGTAAGTAAAACAAATTAGTCCCAACACTACACCAATGTCCATCAACTCATGCACTACACAATGAACAGGTTTGTCCACTAGATGGAGAGCAACACTACTAAGCAAAAAATATTTCTAACAACTTTTTTTTTATGGGTTCATAATTGGAGCAAGGTTTTACATTATTTAACCAACTGTAATATGTATGTATGTATGTATGTATGTATGTATGTATGTATGTATGTATGTATGTAATTTATATTATTTGGCATGGCAATTATTTTCAGATGGAATTTCATAATCTCAGTAGTTAAATTACATTTACATTTGCATTTAGCAGTGTAATATAATAATATATTGCACAGTGATGTAATGTGAAGACTCAAAATATACAGCAATTTGTGAAAATGACTTCCTCATCTACACTAAAAGTCATTTTTAGAAATAAAGAAATCTAGAACATCATCTAGAACAAATTTAGCCTTATTATCTAGACCTAATTTAGCCTATTCTAAAAATTAAACGGTAAGTGAAAAATAAAATAAAAATCATAGATCTCTGGTGTTGTGCTATCACAAGAACAATTCAGTGTGCCTTGGATTTTGCATTTCATAATGTAGAACTGCACTGGAAGGATAAAAACATTCTTGTAAGACCTATTTCCTCTGTGTTTTGTTGGTAGTGGTAAAGAGCTTTGTCTAACAAATCACTCATATGTTTTTAAATGGATTGCGGTACAATGACTGTGAAGGCCAAAACATATGATTTACATAATTTTTATTGTCATAGAGGGAGACATTGTCATCCTGGAAGGCATGCACCAGGATAGAAATGTAAGGATAGACCGGTCTGAATCACTTTGTATTCAGACCGGTCTATCCTTACATTTCTCATGTTAACATTAATCATGTTATGGTGATAAATTCAAATAAAAAAATAGTGCCGCTATTGACGTTGGCGGCATTCTTTTTTATTTGTATTTATCACCATAACATGATTATTATAATCAAAATCAATTAAATGATATAAGTAAAAACCCAGCGAGTCCATTCAGTTTATTCCTGTGAAACAATAAATAAATAGTCATTTTTAAACTTTAGGTTTGCACACCAAAGTCTAAGGCTCTTTTAGAGATTCTAGAAATGTTTTATTCCATGATGTAGAAACTGCATCTGACCAGAGTGCACAGTTCTCATTCTGAAAACAGCTATACCTTTCTAAACAATGATAGTAGGTAAAAATCCGAATCAAAAAGCATGTTATTTCTAGTAAACCTCTTAAAGATAACTACAGGGTGTCTGAAAATTTAGGAACCAGTAAGTGTAAAATTAAATTTCCTTCGATATTTTTTATTCATTGTTTACATATGCTTTACATTGTCACTCTAACACTCTTAAGTACTTTCTCAGCTGCAGTATTATGTTTTTGCATATTACTCAACATCAACATAAATGCTGAAAAGATAAATGCATATAAACATATGTCCATTAGTGCTACATGTTTCAGACCCCTGTATATTAGCCTAAACACTTTAGCATAAAATTATAAGTTGAAAATGAATACTGTTTGCTATTAGGTCAATCAATCTGATTTTCACAATTATTTTCCATTTTTATTTTTATTTTTACAGATTATGTCCATTATCAAAATTTTCAGATACACATAGTAATTCATTAGGGGTCAAAACATTGCTTGTATGCATGCAGTATTTAGATCTTTTGTTTGCTGTGCAGTTTTCCATTAAAAAGTGTAGCCTTTCACTATTTTAGAAAACTTTTTTCATTTGTAGCACAAAGGCCTTTTGATGATTCTCAAATCAAAGCCTTTACCTGGCTGTAGGCCTGAGTAAGATGAAGGATGAATTTTTTTTGAGAACTGTGCACACTATCTGAGGCAGAAGACATTAAAGGCTAGCTGGCAGGGAGGTAAGTGGAGGAAGGCAGGAGGAGGAAGGAAGAGTAGTAACCCAGACTAGAACATTAGAGGAGCAGTAGGAGGCCAGGGAGGGAGAGAGGGACAGAGAGGACGGCAAAAAAAGCCACGGCTCACAGGCCAAGGTGCAGGGGAGGTAAAGAGGAGAGGAAGACCTGCGGAAAAAGAAAGGAAGACAAAGGAGGAAAACAGTAAAACAGTACTGAGTCCTATAGGCCCTTTTCAGCACCTTCAGCCGAACTGACCACTAATATAACTTTAAGAACAAGTTTGGGTGAATTTAGCTAGGTTGTTGTCACCAACCCTAATCTCAACTCTAAAATCTATCTACATCTATTTCTAAACATGTCTAGAAGAGATGCTGGGAGGAACACTGACATTCTTTTAAAGTAGGAGGTTTTTAGACAATGGCAAATTAGTGTTAATAGGAAGGAGAAGCACAAATATCGTGGCAAGAATGAGGGATGGAAATGTGTATGAGGTAAAAAGAAACATACTCTTTTGACCATAGGATAATTATATATTTGATTTTGCAGGAACTTTTTTACATATAAACTGTATTATGTTATGCATAATAACTTTGCTTCTAATGACAAGGTGAAAATATTTCTGGCTAATGATAATTCAGTACTTATCACCTGTTACTAGAAAATGTTTTTATTCGTAATTTTCAATTATTATTTTTTTCTATAGATATATGCACTATATAACATTTCAATTTTCAAGTTCCAATGTTTTTCCCAAGAAGACATTATATAAAGACGATATATTTGATCATGTATTTATTTTAATCTAGCAACTGTGCTATTCATCAAGTTATAATCTGCAATATTGAGAAATTAGATAGAAAAGTGTTAGGCCTCATTTAAAAAAAGAGAGAGTGCTACCCACTGATGGTCACTAACTGTTGATGTCTCTAGTCAATAATGTGTTCCTTATTCACAAAGCCATCTGTTTACAACTACAAATTAAACCCCATCAATTGTGGACTGATGGTTTATGCTTTGGAAAGCAATTGAATGTCTTTGTCAGTTTCCCATGTAAATGTTTTAAATCTTTTCTATTAATTAATACATTTACATAATCAACATTTATAGTGTTAAAATGTATAACAATAATCAACATAATATTACTGAACATGTAAAAAATACCCTGCAAAATAATGCAAAATAACATAACTAGTAAAATAAAGCCTATTTTAATAACAAAAATACATGCATAAACATTACTATCACAAACACATATTAAATGTTTTTAAATCCAGCATTGTTCTGTTCATTTTAACAGCAGCTGTTATACTATGAATAAATGTATATATGCAAATATTAATCCCAGTATAAACAAACTGTTCTCTCAGTACTTCCTACACTGGATTTAACAGATCTAAAAAATAATAGCAGTCTGGATTTTGTGCTTCAAGCAAAACATCCCTATTAAGAGACTGTGTCTTTAAATCAATATCTGATTCAGATGCAAAAGCATCATTACTTACCCGGTTTCCTTTTATTCCTGGTGGTCCTACTAAGCCCTAATAATGTAAGGGAAAAGATATGAATGAATTTAGAAAGTTGTGCACATATTTTTATGTCTACAATCTATTTCACACGAAAACAGCAGACCATTTTTTTTTACATTATTGAAACTAGCCTATTAATTTTATCTTGCTATTATATTGGCATGATCTGTAAAAAAGAGTTTGGATACTGTATACTTACAGGGATGCCTTGAGGCCCTGTTGGTCCTGCTACTCCCATTTCTCCTTTTTCACCCTGTTCAAGTAATATGGGATACATAACAAGTCAACAAATCGACAGAATTTTATTGTAAATGATATTATGATTTCTATCAAATTTTCATCATTAAAAAAATATATAAATGTATCTCACCCTCTCTCCTTTTGGTCCTGCTGGTCCAGATATACCAGGCGGTCCTATAAGGCCCTTTGAAAGAAAAAAAAGTCAAACGCTTACATGACTCAGCCGTTAGCAGATCTCAGGGTTCTAGGTGCCACAGTCATGAAGGAAGAGAAAGTACAAGTAGATCAACAAGCATTTCAGAGTTGACTATGTGCTTTTTTCTGCTCCTTTTTTTTTTTTTATCTTCTCAGTGCTGTCTATATCTATGGTCTAAGCAAAGGAACTTTATTAATTCAGCTTTCACATAGATTCTTACTGTAATTCCATACTTACTTTAAAAGCATTCAAGTCATTGTTAAATTTGTAATAACTAGCTGGAAACCAGCTTGGAAATTTTCTGCTAGTGACCACATAGTAAATAAAATGTTTATGTAAGAAAGCGGTTGTTTTATATGTTTTCACCAAAACAACTCTTTTCCAAGTCCAATGAGATAACCAGCTTAGAATAGAATCACCGAACCATCATTTTATAATTTTTGTAACCCCAGCGTGAGGGCACAGCAATTCTAATCCTAATAAAACATATCCACTAAACAGGATAGCTCACACAGCATGGATATCTGTACCTTATGGTAAAATCAACATAAGACTATAGATAATTTGTTGAACTGCACTGTCCATTGGAGTACTATAAGACTGAATATTCAAAATGTTATTGATCTGGAAAATTATTTTAAAAATCCATCTTCAACTCTGATTTCTTGACTTGGGACAGAATTTAACAGAAAGGATCGTTTGCTTTCCTGCAGTATGCTCAGCCATGTGCAGGACCGTAATCAAACAACATGCAACTGCATCCAAGCATGCTTTCCTGGTGTATCTCAAGGTCAAAGTTACATTTGTTTTAAAGAATAAAGACTTGATTTGTATGATCATAGGCTGACCATCTTACATACTGAAAATGGCAGGCTGGAAAGGCAAGAGATTACTGATCTTAGGTTAAAGCTGTCCGTTTTCTACTCATTCATCCAATCAATCAGCTCAATGCTGACAAGTAAGAAACTGTGTGGCTTATTCTGTGTTTTGGAAGAAGCAAGAGGTTACAGGCAAACAGGCTTCTAAACAATGTAATCTCAAAAGCCATCCCCATGCCAATCCAGCCTCACCAAGTGTCTGAACAAAGACCTTAACCAACGGGCAATATGGAAAATATAAAAGGCAAAACAAGCAGAAAAAGAGTCAAGCACAATCACATATGTATTTAGAGACACAGGCAGTTGCAGGCAGACTGTAAAAGCAGAAAGACAAAGGGAGAAGAAGGGAGATGAGAAGAGATGAGGTGAGGGGAACGGGTCTTGTGCCACTCACCACTGGACCAGGCTTGCCGTCTAAACCATGAGCCCCCTGGACAGTGTGTAAACAGTTAGAGAGTGGAGGGGAGAGATAGAGATGGTGGGGTGGGGTGTGGAGGGGAGTGTGGGGTGAGTAAAGCAGTGATTTGTGTAGCATAAAAATAGCTTTGATGGAGGAGTGACAGTGTGGCTGATGATGTGAGAAGTAGACAGTAACTCCTTTTAACTTTCCACATCCATGTAAGTCACTTTCTCTGAGTAGCTGTAACCTGACCAAGTGCTTTGATGCATTATTTGAGAACATGGTTCAATGATTACAAGAAGAGTGGGGTATGTAATCTATTTCATTCCTGAGGCTGGTGGTAAAAATTACTATACAGTTATATCCCGACCTATGCATTGTCCCTGTCATAAGAAAACCTTACTTTATAAGAACAGAAAAACTCCATCTGTGCTAATGTAAATTGTGTAATGTAAAATGTCTGCTTTCCAAAAAAAAACTATACTAAAGTTAAACTATTTTTTATATTTTAATGGACAAGGTTTTCAAACAAGATCATGGCAAATTACCCAGTTAATACATGAACTAGACTTGAACTATACTTGAACTAGTTTGCATTTACATTTGCATTTCTTTTAAATGTTTCTTTAATTTTTCAGCAGTTTTTCTTACATGGACTTTGGTTAAGTGCAAAAGGAGTTATTGTGCTACTGACTGAGTGACAAGAACAGGGTTCTGAATGACTAACACCATTACAAGACACCAAAAGTTAGAAAAAGTTCCCCTGATATTCAAAATGGACAACATTGATTGCATGCCTTTTAACATCAAAAAACATCATTAATTATGTAAGAAATAATAATTTTATAAATAAACAGTCATTATTACACAACTCATTATTGTGGAGGCTTTTTTCACTCACACTTTTGCATGCAATTAATATTAGGCATCTTTCCCTGATCGTTTTTGCTGTAGATATTTCATCAAAAACACTATATAGAGGATTGTGATGTTAAGTAAGGTTTCTATTAAATAACTTTATTTTGCTTACCAAACAATACATTTAATAAAAAATAAAAAAAATGATACTACTAGAGACATTGGTACTAAGCTTGGTCTGTCATATATTTTAAAGCAATTATCATTGACAGTTTGGTCTGTCATCTATCTATCTATCTATCTATCTATCTATCTATCTATCTATCTATCTATCTATCTATCTGTCTGTCTGTCTGTCTGTCTGTCTGTCTGTCTGTCTGTCTGTCTGTCTGTCTGTCTGTCTGTCTGTCTGTTCCATGCACTTTCTGCACACAAGGACATTCACTGCTTCATGCAACCTAACACCATTGCACTCAATAAGCCATCAGCCAGTGAAGCCCAGTTTTAATGCCACAGAAAGCAGCAGCATATTAGTCATATTGTATTTTTATACAGAACTTTAACATACAGGATGTCCCTTGCTCCTTATAGCATAAGCTGAAAAAAAATTTTCTTATTTGGATACTTGAATATAACTACTTGCTTTTTAAGACATTTAGCCTGAGTGCTAAATAAACACTTGACATACAAGAACAATACAGAAATGTGCATACCGGTAGTCCAAGATGACCCCTGTCTCCTTTATCTCCTTTTTGTCCGAGTGATCCTTTCTCTCCTCTTACACCCAGACCTGGCTCCCCCTAGCAGAAGAAACACACAAAATAAACATTCCCTGAGTTGTATTATATATTTAAAAATATAACAAAATGCTGAGATGTGACAATGTGGATACTGCAGTATAGTATCATCCTCACCTTTGGCCCTGACAGTCCTGGAGGTCCCTAAAAAATAAAACAATGAATGTTTGAAATGTGTATTAAAACGAAATTATCTACAGTGCGATTTTTACCAACATTTGTTATTTCTACAACTTCATCCTGATGTGTGTAAAATGTTTAATACTGACTTGTATTGAGTACAGAAATGTGTTTTCTAACATGCCAGGGTAATAATTCAATTCTTCATCAAAATCTTGTGAAGCAACTGTCAGAGAGATGCATTATCCTCACCATTGGCCCCACTGGCCCTGCAGGTCCCGGAGGGCCTGGTGGGCCATACATCTAAGAAAAATAGAGAACATATACCCATCAATTTTGATATTCAAACGAGAAAGGGAGCTCTAATAGCATGTGAATTGGTAAACACAATTCTTTTGCATGTGTGTGTAGCTTGCTTAAGCATCAATGTGGCTGATACAACTGGAGAGAGTGGACAATATAAGTATTTTTCAAAACAAACAGGAACATTTACCTGGTCTCCATTTTTCCCCCTCTCTCCACTTTCACCTTTCTGACCCTGAAAAACATGTTAAGCACATTTTATCTATATTATTCATATTTTCATTACATAAAGAAATAGCATCAGAAACATTGTTTTTTGATGATATCTAATGCCTATGCATCAGTAAGATAAAACCAATGGGGGAACGATTGTGTACCATTGAGCCAGGTAATCCAATGGGCCCAGGAGGCCCTGCAGACCCTTTTTCACCAGTAGGGCCATCTAAACCCTACAGAATGGAAAGAAATTAGGAAATTAAAAAGAAGTACTGCCAGGATGGAAATTTTAGATTTAATCAATTGACACCTCAAATAAAACACAACTTGAACTTGATCTATGAGTAATAAATTAAGAACACAATGCTTCCCACATAAAAACATTTATTACAGTGACAACACACAAGGATTCAACATGTTACAGATCTAAGAACATCTTAAAGAACATACATAAAAATGGATTTCTGATAGTGACAGCTTAGAAGTAAAAATTTTGTAAGTCAGGTTAATTAAATACTCACAGGTGAACCAGAGGGACCCAGGTCACCTTTATCCCCTTTAGGTCCAGGTAAGCCAATAATTCCTCCCTCTCCTCGTGGCCCTTCAGGTCCAGGTGGGCCAATAGATCCAGGCTCTCCCACTTTTCCCCGAGGACCCTGAGATGTGTAATTGTTCAGTTTCATCCATCTACCTTGACCAACAACAGTGGAATCCAATTTTTAATATTTAATCACAAAAAGAGTGGAACATGTTTTACCTTTTCTCCATCAAGGCCAGGAGGCCCAGGTAGTCCAACGTCACCCTTATTACAGTAGAGGGTAGAAATGTTAATAGAATGTTAATAAGACAAAAAGTCTATAGTTACTGGTAAAATGCATGCCAGTTGGTATACTAATGATATAATTGTAAAATATGAAAGATTCACTACCTTCGAACCAGGTAATCCAGGAGGCCCAGGTAGACCAGGTGGGCCCTGTAGTTACATATAAATAGTTATTTAAATAAACATAATTTAGTTTGATTAGCTTACACACTATTATATAACTGTAGATATTCTCTTTTATACAGTGAACACTCACCATTAGTTGTACATTGCGAATATCCTGAAAGAAAAACACATTTTATTTAATCATACTGCATGTCTAAAATTGCACTTTAGCAGATGAATAATTTTCATATGATTACATGGATAACATACATTCTCATTGTTGTTGATTAACATTTTTCCTGGTTCTCCTGTTGCACCTGGAGGACCCTGATATGCACAAAGGAACACATTTACAGAAAATTGCATTTACAAAATTAATTGGCTTTAAACGTAAAAATATTGTTTGAATTTTATCTTACTCTCGGTCCAGGTTGACCCACAGAGCCGGTATCACCCTACAGACAGACAAAACAGTTACTATAAAACATCAGTGAAACAATATAGTGCTTTTTATTACTAATGGAAACATTACTAACCTTAATGCCTTGATCACCTTTTTGACCCTGAAATGTAATACATAACAAATGGTTAACAGATGAAATTGATGATTAGGTGCTGACAAGTTAAATAACAATCCTTAAAATGCAGTACCTTGGAACCAGGCAGTCCTGGCACTCCTGGTTCTCCTTTAATGCCAACTCCTGAAGAACTCGGCTCCCCCTTTTCACCCTGCCAAGTGATACAAACACAAAAGCTCATTAGCCAGTTTTTACCTGTATTCATACTGATTAACAATATTAATTAGCAAAATGTAGTCACTGACACCAAATACATGAGATAGCATAACACAATTCCATAACAATTACTCAATTACATTCACTTGGATTCAATCATTTGCAAATACACAGCAAATTGTAACACTATACATTTAGTAAGAGAACACAAGGGTCAAGCATGTGCACTAATCAACACTTTTATTCACTTGTTCATCAATTCTTTTTGAGCAAGTTTTATGAAGGTCTTCATATCGAATCAAGTGCATTTTCCAGAAACTTGGGAGCAAGGAGACTCTCTTGATAAGATCTCAATTAATTGCAGTAAACACTTAAAAAAAATGAGTTAGATAAAAAATAATAACAAAAAAACTAAATAAAACAAAACTCAGATTAAATAACAGAACTCAACTAAAATCCTAATGAATTCACAGTGCAAAGTCAGTCAGTGTTTCAAACGCATGTTTTCATGCCTGGACATATACAAATGACATAAATTCAGAACAGTAATGAATGCGATGTGGAATGACTTTTTCAAGCGATGTAACAAAGACCCAAAGTAGCATGGGGTGCACAAAGCATGACAATTATTGTGAATGGACCTCATGCTTTTTCATGCCCATTACAGGCTTACCTTATAGCCCCGCTTCCCAGGAATACCGGGAATACCTGCCTGACCCTTAATACAGTGAAAACACACGATTTGTTTGAATATTGCTAGGACATTAAGATATATGTCACTATATTTCTCAGACCTTTACCTTTAAACCAGGAGTCCCTGGAAAACCAAGTTCTCCCTGAATAAAAGGCAAGCACAGCCAAATATAGAAAAAATAGAGACAGTAATAGTAAGGAAAAAGAAAAAGACCCTATCATCTAAAATCCAGCAAATTAAATGCTATAAACAAACATTATCTACATTTATGGATATTATTAAAAGCCTTCATTAGTATCAACACAAATCAGAATAAACCAAATCAAACAATACATCAACTGTAAACTATTGCTGTAACTTAGATGCCATTAGTCTTATAACAATTACTGGACAACATGCTCGATTGCCAATATTTACAAAATCTGGTCAGGCTTTGAGTGTTCAAGGCATCCAAGGCTGATCACTGGCAGGGGCACAACGAGCTGCCGTACAATGCTTTGTTATTCACAGTAAAGATAATGATAGGTATTTATTTCATGTCTGATAATGAACACACAAAGCTGAGACTGTACACGAGGACCAGAAGTTAGTCACAGTTCCCTATTCTCTCTCATTCCTTAAAACCTCCAAGCCACAAACAGAAAAAAAGTTTACAGTCCCCTCTGCCAGTACTGGAATGACAAGGCCAATTCTACAGCTTTTGCAGACATTTGGGGTTGAGATCAAAAGATGGATATGAGACAATAGACCAGAATATAAACATTTATTTCCTGATTCATAAAAAGATGTGAACTAAAACATGGCAGTTTTAGATGAGAAAATTTTGGACCAAATGTTGATGACATCATGAGTAACATCATCAATGAAGATTAGAGAGGCAGGAAGCCATAGAAGCCATGAAACTGCCCCCACCATGCTTAATCTGTAGTATGTTTTGGATATTTTTTGTCTACGCATTGGTGAAGGCTAATTTAGTGTCCAGAACTTTTGTGGCTTTTCCATGTATTAAAATGTGAATTCCAGTCTGATCGTCTAAGTTTAATAGCTAATGAGAAGTTTGCATCTGCCGATCTCGCCTATATATACAGGTAGCTGCGCTCTAAGGCAAATGGTGAACTGTGATACCTTTACCCCCTAAATGTTGTTACTGATGTCATAAAGTGTTGTTTTGAGGGTTTTTTTATTTACCTCTCTTAAAAAGTTTATGTCATCAGATGACGTGGTTATTAATCGGTCAGCGTATCAGCGGTCAGCGTTTCGTATCTGGGTATTAGTAAAACAGTGGTTATGTTTTTTCTACAGGACATTCCTTTGGGCTGTGCTCAGTGCTTATGCAATGGGTCTTTCGCTCTTTAAAAAGCTTAACAAAGAAAAAGAAATTGGTCTTGTTGTTCCAATACTTTCCAAGGGGATTGTACGCACAACACATTCATGAGTAGAGTCTCTTGTCTTAAAGCTACTGTGCACTATATTTGTGTTATTGCTAAATTATTCAAATTATTTGATCAATGTTGAATCCTGTTGAACATTTTGCTATAAAAATCTCCTTCAGACAGCATGCTAGGTTAGAACTTGAGTTTATACAAATTTCAAGCTTTTATGTATGAATACCCATGGCAAGTGAGTAAAAGCAGAACTACAGATTATAGTGTATGACTAAAAGCACATTCAATGCACACTACCTTCACTCCTTGTTTTCCAGGTATTCCAGGCATCCCTCGCTCACCCTGTCAAAGGGGCATCAGTTTTCTATCTTTTAAAAGACTCATAACACATCTAAAATACCGTTCGACTAAAAGAGATCTTCAGATGCCATGCTAAGCACATTTTGTGCAACCAAAATGCCAGTTCTGTTAATGGCTTGAGCATCTCCAATAAAAGGTTCTAGGAATTCAAAAGCTTCCACAGAAAGCATATGTGTCAAGTGCAGAAAGGCAGACGCCATGCAGCATGTGCAGAGTTAAGAGGACAGTGGGACTGAGTGGATGGTAAAATCATCCCCTCTTTGAGCACACACACACACACACACACACACATGAGACCTAACAGGTGCAGCGGTCAGAATCTTGAAAGGGGTGCGCATTGTCAAGCGATATGTGGTTTGAAAGTGCGCTAATTATCCCAGGAACTCAAGAGCGGCTTTGGACTGGAGACATGAGTGCAACATGCTCAGCTGCTTGTCACGACCACTGACCAGTCCTAAACCAGCCACAGTGAAGTGCTAGAGAAAATATACTTTACAGACAATGTGTTTTGAAAATTTATACTTCGTATATTTTGTTGATATGATTATCTCTTTTAATGCTTAACTCAACATCATTATTGACATCTTGTCTATCCTTATCATTACTTTTCCATCCCTGGTGTGCTAATTTGGATGGTGGATCAGTTCAGTATGAAGCGTGTGGACAGAAGCCATCCATAGATGATTTATAACACTCTCCTCTTCTGCAGTGAAGTGTTGTAGGCGAGGTCTTTGGAATACAGTGCAATTGTGGGAAAATAAATTCCCTACTCTTAGAGAAAAAAAGCTGCTCTCCACATTCAATACACAGGCTACATGTCAAAATTGACTGCAATTTATAAATCACATTAAATTATTCTTTGGTTTGTCTCTGAAGAATCCCTTAAGGGTCCTTTATAGAACCGAAGGGTCAACACGGGGAAAGGAACACGTTTTCTCTTTCAGTTGCTACTCATGGCAATTAGTAATGGCAATCTTGTGATTCTTTCCTTTTTTTTGAGTGATTTCACTGTGTGATATCACTGCATCTGTGGAGGAGTGTATGGTGAAAAAGGGTCTGCTCTGTTTCATCTCATTAAATAGAGATCAAAAAGAGTTCAGACTGTCCTGCTCTCAGCTGTTGAGGTGGATGACTGTAATTGAGAGGTTGTGTTTATCACCTCACTATCTTCTGCAGATAGTCTAGCCTACAGAACAACTGGAGTGGTGACATTGTGTAATTTATGATGTAGTTACTGGATTGTATTACCTTCACAAGAGTCTGACACATGACAGTAAGCAGTGCACGTTACAGTCATGGCAACATGTCTAGCAGGCTAAAGTGGGACAGTGAATGTTTGTGGTGAGAATTTGAGTGAAGACAGATGGGACTCTGTGGACTACAAAATCAGAGCCTTGGGTATCTGATACGTCTTCAGGAGCTCCTTTTCTGTGAAAAAGCTTTTGTTCTGATCATTTTTGCAATGCTTTCCTGTGACATGATGGAGTAGATGTGGTGGCCTCTAGCAAGAAACATGTAAAGTTCATCATTTATTGATGCAGTGGGTCAAGATCTGTGCAGCAGCATGTGCCATTCTGATACTATTTTGACATTTATCATTTTAAGACCAGTGATTATGGTTCAAATTTGGATTTATAATAAAAATTAAATAACGATCTCCACTTTATAGATATTCATGCTATTAGAATCATGGTTTAAACCATGCATTGATGAGATTCACACAAATGTGAATTCATTCAGAGGATACCTTCTCTCCTTTTTCTCCTGCAAGACCCATCTTCCCCTCCTCTCCCTACACATCATGCAGATGGAAACATCTTTAAAGGAATAGTGGACACATGCATATGGTCTTACACACACACACACACACACACACACACACACACACACACACACACACACACACACACACACACACACACACACAGACATGCAAACACAAACAAATAGACTAGTGTAGGACCAATCAAGATTTTTTATCTTATTGCCTCATGGCAAATACTAGAGAGAAAATCATGTGCTGTAAATCAGAAACAAGTCCAGTTTTAAATCAGACTATCAGAACCCCAATGGGTGGTCCAGTAAGCCTGAGAAATGAAAGCATTGTGTATGTGGGCATGTATGTGAGTCTAAAAGGACCTAAAGGGAAATGAAAATTCCATCACACGCAATGAACTGGGTAGAAGGTCTATGTACTTCACTGAATTGTGGCACTAGCATTTGTCATTTGGTTTCAGACTGTCCCTCACATGCTGATGAGAGCCTAGAGGTTTTTTTAAGATATCACACCCTGCCTCTGACTTTGCTGCTGGCAGGCCACACTGCTACATTCTACTGTAGGGCCTGTAGCACTGTTGGCTCCAGAAAACAATACTCAGCACAGCTAGTTAGACAGATACGATACTCTCTGGCCTTTACTGGCTATTTGTACATCAGCAGGTGTAAACAGACTGAAAATACTTCCCTTGAGAAAGTGCCAAATGGCATGGTGTAATCCCAACTGCAAATGCATTAACCAACCTACAATGTCACTAATAAAAGAAACCTGACTAATAGTCAAAACATACTCTATCATTGCTTATTTATCTTCACTGTATATTGTTATAACTTTTTTATGCAGTGAAGTGATTTTCCCAAATCTCCAGAAACAGAATACAAATACAATAATCAAAATGAACAGATAATGGTTTCCAAATAAACACAAATACAGATGCCAATAGGAGGCGCACTATGCGTTTGTCAGAAGGCTTGCCAGAAAAGTTCACAGGACATCTGGTTAAGAATAAATGTGCACACTGGGACTGTGATCCAACAGAATGCAACAAATGTCACACGTGTGGGAAGTATTTTATTTTCTTGTGGGTGCAAGCGAATGGTCAGATGTAACATTTGCAAGATAAACAAAGATACCATTCATTAACATTGAGCATTTAAATTGTACTTTGTAACTACCTGGCCAGAACCACTGTGATTTAAATTAGGTGATTATTTTGATTATCAAAAAAAAAAATAGCAACTGAATGTCTATATTTTTTATATTGGACAGGTGGAAGCCCAAACACCAGCTGTGTGAATGGTATTCCAAATGCAGAACTGAAGTGATTAGACTAGGACTGAATAACTGTTCACAATTAAGAATTCGCAATTAGACCGAATTTAATAGTGAAAACAGAAATGCAGCTATGGATATCTGGAGCAATAATCAGATATAGATACAGAGGGTGCTGTTGCATTACAAGGCTAAATTTCTGTGCAACCATCCCAAAATCTACCAAATTTAGAAAAAAAAAGTTGTCTTACCTTCTGACCTAAATCCCCTTTGGATCCCTAAGGTGTAAAAAAAAATAATAAAAATAAATAGCAAAAATACATTATACATGCATCATGACACAAACTGCAGTATGGTAATGGAATTGACCTGAGTTACTCGCTTGTCAAAACCAATTTGACTGAGGCAATTTGTGCAGGTAGGAGGCACTACACTTACTTTACATTCATATTATTGCATCTCTACAAGTGCATGTCAGCTAAGAAAAAGACCAAACTAGCAGCTAAGAGCTACGGTTATAATCCTGAGAGATTGTTTTATGTTCAAACTTGTGGCGTACTCTCTGAAAAGTGGTTACGTTTCAAGCTGGGTTGAAAAACATTTCTTAACAATGTGTTTTTCCCAAAATCTGCTGTGCCCCATATGACATGATTACTCATAACCTGGCTCAAGATCTTTTTTTGGATGGCCGCATGGGAAAATATCTATGTCTGTGAAAGAAATCTAAAGTTTACAAGGCCCAATATTAAACAAATGGAGTAGCAGGTTGTTACAGAGTTTAAAATAGAGGTTACACAGTAGGAAACATATGGGCTATTCAATGGTAAAGTTCATTTCTATTGAAATAATAAAACTATTGGCATTTTGAACTTGGCTCAGAAATCCTCACAAAAGTGTCAGTCATATTCCGGACAGGACTGACAGGAAAGTGCTGAGTATGTGTATGAGAAAGGCAAATGAAGTACAGAAAAACATATGGAAAGAAAAGGAAAGGAAATGTGAACAGTTTTGTTATGAATACGTTAAAGAGATTTAAAACAAAGAAACTAGACATTTTGAAGTGTGGGAAAGTCTTTTAGGCTTTTAGGTTAGGAAATAGAGTGAAATCAATATGATGTAGGAAGATAGAGACTAGGCTCAATATGAATCTATCTCTCTCTCTCTCTCTCTCTCTCTCTCTCTCTCTCTCTCTCTCTCTCTCTTTGTCTGTGTGTATATTTGTGAACGTGTTTTCTTAAGGTACTTTTACACGTTAGTCCATTAATGCGGTCCCAGTCAGAATGAAATTCATACTTGTGGATTGTTTGCTATCTGGTTTGGTTTTACACTGCATATGACAAAAAATAAACCACAAAGCAAAAGAAAACATTGGCTAAAGTGAATGTTGTGCTGAAAATGTACTCATCACATGCTTCCAATGAAACAAAGTAAACATTCTTCCAAGTGTGTGTACTAATTAGAAAACTCACCCAGCCATGGAGAACACAGAGCTGGCACTACATAAATGATTTGGTAAATCTATAAACTTGTTTCAAATGTATTGACTTGTATCCAATTTTTTTTGTTGTTGTTTTATTTAGAATTTTCTTTTTTGTTTTAGCATTCCAGACATCCAGAACACATGGCATTTCATCCGTGCTTCAGTTCTTTCCTTTGGCTCAGTTTGCATTTTACGGCTCTCAGCAGTTCACATTTACAAAAAAGAAAAAAGAAAACTCCACATAATCCATTAATAATGTTCAGGTTTTGTTTAATTTCTACAATTTTGATCTCCTCAGTGTCAAATCACTTTCTCCATATAATCAAACTGTGCTAGGTTTCACTTGGACCCATACTGAAACAAGTGGTTTTAGCCAATTCTGAAGTGTGATTGCTCAAACAAACCACACTAAAAAATGCACCAGTTTTCCAGTCATATGGACTGAACATTGCACATGTGGAAAGACACCTAGGCAACTTTCATAACTAACTGTGGCACACAGAATTTGTTGTAAAGATGTTATGGAACATGTGAGTGGAATGAGCTGTTCTGTAAGATAATTATAATGATCAAAGATTAGCAAAGCTTACCCTGGGGCCTTCAGAACCAGAGAATCCTGTCTCACCACGTTCACCCTGGATAGAAAACACAGCAGTTTTAGTCGTAGAACATGCTTACTTATACTCTACTGCTGGTTTAGTCCATTTTAATAGCTTTAATTATGCACATTCATGAATTGTATAACACATGATTTGGACAATGATACTGGACAATTCTATTTTCTGCTTTACAGCATTGAAGATTCTAAACACTGCATGTTTCTTTATTGTAAAAGTGTCAACAATTTAAATATACAATTGATTTCCATTGACTTGAAAATCCTACCTTCTGTCCTGGTACGCCTTGTATACCTGGTTCTCCCTAAAGTTGAAAAAAAGTGAGAGTATTCAGGTTAGCCATTACAATCCAATTCCATCCATCTACTTCCCAGATGGAATACAAAATTGCACTGAAGTATATAATCAATGATCTGTCAGAAAAATTATTTGCCTTAATAAATGGAGTTTTGCTTGATATTCAAATGATATCAAGTCATACCAATTTTTATTTGATTTGGCCAATTTGCAGGGAGTTATTATTTTATATTGGCTTTCCACAAAAGACTTGTGTGGTTCCTGCTGTGATACACCGTTATGTGGCTGTTTTAAAGAGCTTCATTGTGCTACTTTATGAGTCCGATATGTTCCAACTTACAACTGTTCACATTCTCCAATCTAAACAATCCATAGCAATTAATGCATTGGGGGAAATGGAGAATTATCCAACAGCAACACAGAGCAGTGAAATGCAGCGTATTACTGTTGTACTGGTAGCACAAGCCTGCACTCTCCCTGTAAATGACTGAACCTTGTCTGAACCTAGGCCTGTTTATAACACCTAAAGAAATGCTGTTGACACAGCTGCATTAAAACTCAAAAAGTTTAAAGCTAGAAATCTTTGCCAGAATACTGGACAACTTGCCAGATGTAATTAATTGCTAGGTTTGTAAAGTAATTATTAATCAACTTGACCTTTCCATAGCAGTGTACTTTACTGTGTGAGGTCTGACAAAATCAAAATATTGACATTTAGAAAAAATGCAAGAAGCCATTAAACCAGTATCTCTGGCACTTTTGATAGTTCACCACAGTGTTTTGTTCTATCGCAATAATGTTTCAACATCAACCAATTTATTTCCTTTACATTGTACACAAGCTTACCTTCATTCCTGTCAACATCTGCAAATTAAAAAAAGAAAAGCAATACTTATTAGTAAAACACAAAATAAATTGATAATAATCTTAAAATATTTATGCTATAAAAGCTGCTGTCTATAAGACACAAGTGTTAGTTATGCTTTTACGCACCCTAAGATCTTTTCCCGGTTTTCCAGGTTCTCCAGGTTTTCCCTTTATCATAAAATATATTTCCATGTATTAATAATACAATAAAATTTTTGTATATAATTATAGTATATATTAGTTCTCTATAGTGAGATAATTTAAAAAAGGTAACATGCATCTACCCTAGATTTATATATAACATACAGAAAAAAAATACAAGATTAGTCCTAGAGTCCTAGAAAAAAACATAAGTGACTTTTACCGGTGGCCCATTAGCACCAATCAATCCTGGGATACCTGGAGGCCCTGGGGGGCCAGGAGGGCCTGGTGGTCCAAGTGCTCCAGGCTCACCCTGCTGAGAGACAGCACATTACAATATTAGACAGAGATGCCAATATATTATTTTTTATGAAAAAAAAAATTCAAAAAACACATTAAACATCAGCATTAGGATTTCATCTGTTTCAATTCCAGTCTATATGATAGGAATTTAAAGTGGAAGCTGAATTTACCTGATGAATTACAGAGACTGAAATGGAAAGGAAACAAACCCCTACAGCTGAGTTGAAAAAGAAGTTAAAGCATGTTGTGGCTTTCAACAAATGGAATGGGGTAATTTAAGTGGTTATTCTACCGGTGGTTATTATACTTTGCTGAGAGAGAGCCATGTTTGGAAAACAATCGCTGCCATTGAGTTTTGGCGGTATATATGTGTTATAACTGTGCCAATGTGGTTTAGGTTCACTTAAAAAGCTTCAGAGTCTGACCACTGACCAGGAAACCTCTCACTCATACTGTTTTCTCAAGACCCTGTCAACATAAGAACCTGGAAGGCATGTTCTTAAAAAAAATTGTGTAAAAAAAAATACAGAAGTAGCAAAAAAAAAAAATCGTAGCCAAATTACATGGGGGGTATATAAAAAAGAAGTAGCACCAATTTGTTTGTGCTACAATCTTTTACTTTAGAAGATTGCTTCTAAATTTAAGGATGTGTTTTATATATATATATATATATATATATATATATATATATATATATATATATATATATATATATATATATATATATATATATAAAACACATCCTTAAATTTAGAAGCAATCTTTTCTTCGTTAATTCTTAGACAGGACTCAAGTAGACATGATTTATTATCCCATAAGCAAGTTTACTAAATTATTTTATTCCACTATGCTTATTCAGACCAGGCAAGCATCAGTAGAGAATGTTCTCACGTAAAGCCTTTTTCAATTTTTTTCTTTAGTCGGTGGCCCTTAACAGTGGGGAATGCTGTATCCAAACATGGTGCACTATTCTGGCACAATCACACACATTTACCTGAAGGAACAATACAGTGGATGGATGCCAGCCGAAGTCAGTCTATGCCAGGGCACTGTGTACAAGTAAGCCATTACAGTGTAAATGTACTTTAAGAGCAGGAAGCACTTTCGGACAGCCCCCACTTTCCTGGCAAATAAGCTTTCTATCCCATTTCATTATTACTTTTAGGCTGACATTATAAAAATTGCAGAATGGGATGTCCTCTTTCAAATGTCGTTTTCTGTTCTTTACAGGTTTATATAAATGTAAACTGTAACAATCCCTTCTTTAGAGAATGAGATGGAAACAAATCTTGAGATAACATAATTTGTCTCAATCAGTAGCTTTAACCCTCTTGACCACTGTGGTTTTTAGACTTCTCATCAAGGAAAAAAACTTTCTTTTATTTTTGCATTTTTGCAGACCTCCTGTCAGTGTCCCAATAATGACCTATTTCCTTGTATAAAATAACCATGGAGATCTGGGTGAGGACAGACAATTTCTTATTACTTGGAAAGCTTGCTTTGGCATTGGGTTAAACATTTAATGAACAAATATAAATGTGCATAGCTTTGGGAATTGGCATGCCGGTGGTTCATTATGCCCATAAACACTAAATCATGACTACAAATGTCAAACTGAGAAACCATTGTAAAATCTCAAATAAAAAGATTGCAATTGAAATAGCTCAATAAAGGTCTGGAACATTTTTTGTTGCTGTTCTCACACTTCTAACAAACACAGTGGTTCCTTGGAGGGTTACTAATGTGATTGGGGATGTTTTTTTGTCTGGCAATTGGTCGACAGTGGCTGGCATCCTTTGGCAGTGGTAAGAAGGGTGGCATAGAGAGATGTACCTTGAGGCGCTTTAGAATTAGAGGGCTTATTGAGGGCATGTTGCGCACGGTGATGGGCAACATCTGCTCAGGTCACAAAGCACAGGTGGGCCGCAGTGCAAAAAGTCACGAGGGCAACATGTTGACCAGCAGGCCAAAGGAAGGAAACGGAGTCAACGAGATGCAGAGGGGAAAAAGGAAAAGAAACAGAGAAATAAATGCAAAAGAGTCTATAACAGGGAAACAGCAAGGCAGGGCGAGATAAACAAGAGAGATCAAGGTGGAAGGGAGAAAATGTGTGAAAAAAAAGGCATGAGAACTGACAAACAGGACCCAGCAGTCTAAGTTACAGTGGTGAGATAAATATTCTAAAATAAAAGTCAAATCATATGTAGCATCCAAGCCCAAAGGGTGGATAATTGAATAAGGTTAATCAGAAAATATTTTATTTTAATTGGATTTAGATATCTCAGTCCACTGTGATTTGGTTCCTGTGTCCTGCATCAGTGCAGTGTAGACTTCAGTCTTGCCACAAAGAGAGTTTAGCAACAGACTTACTGTGGCCTGTCCTCCAGCACATGTGTGGACAATACGTCGTTTCTGTTGAGATCACCAGCATTATAAAGTACAGATTAAAATGTCATTGACCAAATGCCCACTAATCTACAATAGTGTTCTTAAACCCGCTTAAATTTCCAGGACCTTTCAGCATTATAGGAATTTTATTCACTCTTGTAACATACCCATTTTAACAAAATATATAAGCTGGTATTTAAAGCACCGAAGCCTGAAACCTGACTTGGTTTGCAATGCGTCTAGGCCAAACCAAAAATTACACTTTGAGCTAAAAAAAAATTAAAGTTCTATTCAAACAGTAAAAAAAAACACAAAGAAAACACTGTGCATAAAGAACATATTCACTATAGAATATAATTTGGTGGCAGGCTCTTATGTCTATCCTCCTTAATAGCTTAAGTCAGAGGACAGGCCTTATCTGGTCTCTCTTTGCAGCATGGCTGAAGCACACACACACACGCGCATCTGGGGATGAGGGATGACCCCACAAACCTTTAACATCAGAGCCTGACTGGAGCGTAATGCTGCCAGAGTTTTCAATGGAACTCCCTGCTTAAAGTGGCCCACCACACACACAGACATAAACATACATATACACACACACACACAAAACATATGCGCATATGAATGCACATATCAAAACACGGACACACAAGCATTTATTCCCATTTCTGTGAAGTAGTCCTTCCAGTCTTGACCTAGAGACCATTCAACATAACTGTAACCAACCACTAACACAGACCTCCCACTTAGAGGCTTGTTTTTAATATACTTAACAAGAGTCTTAAGACAATCTGCTTTCTCAGCAACCTGCTTGACAAAAGCCATTTCACTATGACCTTAAACTTTAACTGAGAGTCAAACAATTTGGTCCTTTCATTTCATATCTGTTTTCATTTTTTATTTAAATGTCTAATGCTAATTTTGCTGAGCCTAAGTAACTTTGTATAACTCTATAGAGCTTACTACTTAATATATCATAATCCACTTTCATAATACATTGGATATCATAATTAGCTAGAAAATGACTGAAAAACAAGCTGGTTAATCCCAGGATACAAAGTCTTTTTCTTGGCATTTATTATCCGAAAGCCTTATCAGATCTTTTTCTCTAAGCCGCTTGTATAATTGTCTTGTATTTAGTAGAACATTTGTACCATAAAGAAAGCACTAAGAGTCTTCAACTTCACATGCTACACATGTGCTATCCATCATGAATACTTCAACTTGGTCAATCCATTGTTCATTGCCCTCTTTTCATTTGATTTTGCAGGCTGGTAATTACGGCCCTCTGTTCATATCTTCTTTGCATTAAAAAAAAAAACAAATCACTGAAACAAAGCAAAAAATACATACTAGAATTTTTTTCAGATTCTTAAAAGTTAGACGTGCTTTCACTTACCCGATGTGTATAATCACCACACACACCCTGAAAAATATATGCAAAACAGGGCCTGTAAGAATCTTAAACCTGTAGTAATCTGTAGTAAGTAAAGTATGTAATCAATAAATTTGCTGTACCTTTTCACCCTTTAGACCAGGTTCACCCTAATTAAAAAAAATTATAACTGTATTAAAATGTAGTGTAGAAAATGTACAAAAAGTGTAATATTTTTATGTTGTATAACATAGTGCAGAGAATTATACTTTAGTAAAATAGTATATAACTTTTATAAAACAGTTTATAAAATACTCACAGGAATTCCTCTGGGACCGGGTGGGCCCTGGTAACATTAAAAATGAATCATTTATTAATTAATTAATTGTCATACATGAATACATTACATACAGTAATTGCAACTATACACATAACCTAAACACAATGTTCTTTCCAGCATGAACTACAATGTTAATTCTCACCCAATTGCATATGTGTTTCCTATGCATAGCCTAAGCATAATTAAAAGAAAGTTTAAAAAAAAAAGGAAAAGAGGAAATGAGCTCATGCATTCATGAAAACATGAATAATTTTTTTATTGTCTAGAGTGGACAGCCGTGTAATTTGTTTGGCTAGTGGGCACGAGCTTCTGTAGGTCATCAGCACCCCAGAGCCAAAGATAGGTGATGCATGCTCTCATGAAGGAAAAACTACACTGGTGCCAATGGCTTCAAAACGAACAAATCTGACATTAGTAAAACATATATAGTACTTATAAAACAAAGGGCATTAAATGCTGCAGGTGAAACAAAAATCTAAAAAACACAATGACATCCAAAGAATGCAACAGCTTAAAGCTTCTAACGTGCTATGACTTTTATCCGAAAACATTGGTTCATCTGCTTTTTTATTGCAACCTGGCAAAACAAGAAATCAGCAGGATGTTGAAACTGAGAGCGAACTTATCAATAAAAAAAGAGAGAAAGAATCTAAATCCCATATGAAGGTGGGTTTTTAGACTCAGAAGGTTGCATGTATTTTTAAAGAGCTATTGTGATTTAGTCATAAGCCCTGTGTGGATCGTACAGCATGAAGCCGACCCTATAAAGGTGTCACCCTGTTACAGGAAGACTAACCTTTATTCATTACCTTGTAGGAATACCCAGCTTTTGCAGTAGTTCACGATTTCCTTTACTTAAATAGTCTTCAAAAAAATGTGTGTATATCTGTCACCAATAAATTTAGCTGAAATTAACTAGACTGCAGTGTATGGCTCACTTAATGATGGGTAATGTTTCCTTTTGTCAGAAACGAGAGCGTCCTGAATTGATCAAGTTGCACGGCCAATAAATCAAACTAAACTGTTTTCTCAGTAAAGGAGTGTTAGTCTGCAATTCTGAAAGGCCACTGCAGAGTTTACCATTCTGCCTCATTAAACACAACTGATTCAACTCAACAGCTAATTACCCAGGCCTTAATGAAATGGTGTGCCAAAAGAGAGAAAACACCAATCTCTGCACTGCAGGCTCTGCAAAACCTGTGAGTGACCCTGGTATTCTGGAGGTATCATGTGATCAACTCAGCAAGATAAATAAATATCAGTTTTACAAACAGTCTTTAAACAAATGGCTGAATTTGATCAAATCTGACACATTTCTCTTATAATAATTACTTTTCTGTGTAATTTAATGGTTGGAGTTTATAATACATGGCTGTAGGAGCACTTGCAATAAAGCAGAAAAAAGATGCTTACCATGTCCCCTTTCTGACCATTTTGCCCCTGTAAAAAATAATACTTTTTTATGTTATTCTGTAGGCACAATGATAGCTAATTTATAAAAAAAAAACAAAAAACACTGTTAGCACATTGAATATAATCATGGCTGTAACTAGTGTTTGTAATGAGTAGGCTGTCAAATGTAACACGTTAACAATTCATTTTAACAGCACTAATTTTATTATCTCGCGATTAATGCAGCACGCATTTCTGTTTGACCATTGTTGATACAAATATAAATAAATAAATATAAAAGAGATAATATATAAAAATATATAAATAAACCTTCAACGCAACACATATTCATGGCCTCCTTTCTTTACTTAGATATAAAAAAAATAATTAACTCCACCGAAATTTTTTTTACTGACGCGAAAAGTCTCATATCAAGCACCAAGAAGCGCAAAGATGCAAATAAAGTCGTCCTTGTGAAAGCATAGCAAAAGTTGAGTTTGATTTATATAATTTAAAACACAATATTTACTTTGAAAAATGTACAATAATATTTTGTCTTCATGCTCTATGCTAAGTCTGGTTTCACTAATAATTTACATACATTTACATAAATCATCCATATTTGTCCATGCTCATGTTGATTAAAGTATTAAAAACTTGAAACTAATTAATTTAAGGTACATTTAGTGGGTGAATAAGTTGCGATTAATGACGAGTTAACTTATAACAATCATTCAATTGATCACGATTAATTAGATTGAAAAAATCTGAAGAAATAATTAACCCTTAAAGGCATTAACGAATCACACATTTACAGACTTACAGGCTTGCCGTCCAAGCCAATGGGACCCTAAAAAAAACAGAAAAGGGGAAGAATTTAATGGTAAGACCAAGAGGGAGCAACACTTTTGCAACATAGCTGTCTACTATTTTGATATGATGATGTTTATGACAGAAAAAAAGGTATTTATTCAGAAGGGTTATATATTGAATAGTCACATTTATCTAGTATTTGCAATTCTATGATTACAATAATCCAAATATAATATCATTAAACCGATTTGTTGTCATATTTACTCAGATCAAGCATTAAACATTCTTATTCCATTGACAGATAATTGTGCCTTGTTCTAATAATAAACGGTTAAAACAAGCTAAATATCTTATTATAAGAAAAAAACAAATGCATACAAACACCTATTGTCACTGGACAGGAGTGCATTTTATATTACTTTAAAATTATATTTTCTAGCAGCACAATACTGATTTATTAAAAAAAAAAAGGCCAGTTTCTTCTTTCTTATTATGAATATAATATCTACACAGTTTCGGCCATCACTGTTAAAGTCATAGTGACATACCGGAAAGCCAGGAAATCCTCTAGTGCCTGGTTGACCCTGAATGGAGACACACATTAAAAAAAAAAAAAAAAGTAACAGCTGAATAATTACACATATACAACATTTCCACAATGTACAGGCAAACAAAAGCACATTGAAAAAAAATAAACCCTACTTCCTTTATTGAGAATTACATACACACAAACACACACATGGTCGGACACATACACACACACACACACACACACACACACACACACACACACACACACACACACACACACACAATAATAAGTGCAATGAACTCAGTAGGATGAGGTCAGTGTTAAAAAAACCCTTTTTGTTGCCTACTGAAAGCTTTTTGTGTGGGATGTGGAAACAAAAAGCAAACTAGAGTATGCTGTGAAATCCTGCATTAGAGCAAACAAAACAAAGGCAAATTCGAAGTGAAAACCAAACCAACATGGAAATCACCAAATTGAATAAATGTATGTCAATTATCATTAGTGCTACATCGCCCTGGACACAATAGAAAAGTTGCTTTGCTGGACAAAAACTCGTTTATTGCCCTTAGGAAGTCATTAAATATCTTTAGAAACCAAATAATAATGAACAAAAACTAAGAAAAGAAAAGAAAATGGAAGAGGTGAGTGAAAGTAATGAAAGAGATTATATGTCTTGCTCCCAGGTAGTTACTGGGAACATAGCTGGGTCTCTCTCCCAGCAGTAACCAAGTATACAGTCAGAATATGGGAATAAATGTCAGAGTAAAAAAAAAAAAAACACAGTATTTAGGCCCATATGCTTTTTTGTGCTGCAAGCCTGCTGCACACAATGTACAGTTTTGAATTTCTGTTGAAATGTTCTTGTAAAATACACCACAAATATATAATTACAAAAAAGTACCATTTGTTTTACTACTATAAAGCAATAGTAGAAACATAAGGACAATATAAGACCTTGTCTGTGTGGGCCCCAAAGAAGGCTCAATCTCCTCTCTAATCTCTTCATTTATGTGTGAGAAAGCCATTGTAGCAGTACACTCAGTTAAGTCCACCTGGCTGATTTATCATTTCCGTTGGCCTCTCCACACCTCTCTTTCAAATCAACCCCTGTGACCCACTCAGCACAAAACCCACACTCTCTGCTCACCTGCTGGGAATGGTCCCCTCCAATGGCAATCCTACTCTGACATTTCTCTTTGCCATGACCCTGTCTCTAACAGTGTGCTGTCTCCTACCAGTGCCTTATGACTAGTGAAAGAACTTGGGTACAGAGAGGCATGCAATCAGCAAACTCAAAACCAGATGTCTGGTCCTGCCTGAGCAGTCTGCTGGCTCTGCCATAAGGTATCTTGAGTCTGTCAACCAGAAGTGCTGGGGGATGGATTGGAACCGCAGGACGAAGAATGGCTAGAGCGTTTCATGGGATAATCAGAAAGGAAATTGCACTACTGAGCGGGAAACATTACCCCTTTGTCTTCTGCTTGGAATGTGGATAGAAGATAGGGTGTGGGTGCTGGGTTTGGGACAAGCCCCATTTCATCTGGAGCCCCAAATACTCGTTTGTAGGCACAGTACAAAAGTATGCAATCTTTGGGTTTTGTGTCTGGATCATTATCTTGTAAATTAGGATGTTTTCGTTTCTCTCCCTAATGAAGATGGTGTTCCAAATGACCATCATTATAGGCAACTCAAAGCCATTCAATGTTTAAATGAAGCTTAAGTATTTCCATGCAATCTTCTATGCGGATTCTGCTTAATTTATCTTCATTAAAGGAGCTACCCTACACAAGCGAAATGAGTATTTGAGGAACATGAGGGAAGAAGAATGAAGATCTTTCCAATTCCTTCCTACAATACTGTTCAAATATGTCACAGAGGTTTTCATTTATCCACACTAATCCAACTAGTGGTGCATGGCACAGGAAAGGGAGTTTTTAAATGTCAATTTAAACACTTTAAATGTAAAAAAAAGATATATATAGTCCAAAAAAGCAATAGCATTGCTTTAAACAAACTTAACCCTCAACTAAAAGTAATGCAGGGCTTTATTGGTGCCAGTGATGACACTTACAGGAGGTCCTCGTGGGCCAATGATAGATAGACCAGGCTCCCCTGGAGCTCCCTAAGAACAGACAGAAAGATAGAGATAATCAGAAGAAGTAATAGGGGAAAGAAGGAGAATGGTGCTATGCCTAATCTACATTCTGCATAAAATGCCAAAAGCACTATACTAAAAGCAGCTTTTCAAACACTCTGACATTTTTCCCTGCCTCTATCCTGTACACAGTCTTAAAACAGCCATCTCAAGGAAACATGTATGTGTCTGTGTGGTCTGCATTAGCTTTTGTCTAAAAATATGCTCAACTTTTAGTTGGGAAGGTTAGACTGCCCAGCATAAAAACATGGATTGATGCACTGGCACAACTAAAGGAATTTGCACAGTGTCAGCCAGTTCCTTAATGGTGTAGCCAGCTTCCCAGCACAATTCCACAAAAAGTCTGTGGCCAGATGGGAATGTTATCATGTTTCTAGCACATCCCATAATTAGTACTAGTATTTTTAATCCTTCTGATTCAAATCCTGTTTTTACCAGGTGGGACTTTTAAACTTGTTTTTTTTTTTTTACATACAAGCCTTGCTGGTTGCTACTAAGGAAAATGCAGGGTAGCAGTGGCCAGTTCAGGCCAGAGAAAAAGAAAAAAAATTCCCAAGCAGGTTGTGCTCCAAGTGAATCTTACAGAGATCTGTCTAGTAGAGCTTGAAAAGTTGTTAGTAGCTAGGAATGGCCAAATAACTCAACCCTAAGTCCATACCAAATCAGTTAAAGCATGAGGGATCTTAACGATAAATTGGCAAATAAATGATGTTGCAGTTTTCAAATCAACAACAGCAATGATCAAAATAAACATAATTTAAATTCCATCAAGATAGCCATTTCAAGAAAAAACAAACTGACGTAGAATCTTGAAACAGCCAAGAAATATATTAACCACAGGAAAAAAAAAGACAGATGTTGAAATTTTATGTCGCTATATATCAGCCATGATCTGCTGCTCAAACAAACATTTTGCAGAAGAAAGCCATAGCATATAAACTATTCATGCCATAGTTGTAAAAATGAACTTGAAAAAGTTTGCACAGAAAAAAAAGCAAGAAAATTGCACAAATAGTTTTTTCTGTTGTGCAAAAAAACCTCCCAAATCCACACATGTAGAACAAATCCACATTGATTTTCGCCATAATTCTACTACATCCTGAATTGTTTCCAAAACCGAAGCTCTTAAAAATCTGTCCCCTTCCAGCTCCTAATACACCTGCACCAGCAGTTATTCTTTGTTCTTGATTAATTGTTTGAGGGTTTTTGGGAACTGGAATTGAACAAAAATGTAGACCATTGTGTGGTCCAGTGAGGATTGCATTATAAAAACTGTGCATGAATTAGAATATACAATGCTTCTTTGTGACATTTAAAAAAAAATCTGACCTCACAGACTATTCCAGAAGAATGATAAACCATAGTCTGTCTGAACTGGCACAAAGGACTAGTTTAGCTACAGGTGTGTAAATGTCTAACACCAATGGAAACTGTTGTAAAGTCAAATAACTTGGACTAAAAAACAAATGTATTCATAAATCCACTATGCACTGCCAGAAATAATCATTTCAATTGGCAAAATTGATATAAAATATTAGAGTATAGCAAAAGCACAGCTCTATTTTACCAACTGGGATTATGACATTTTGAGCAGTCAGTCTTTCTAAACCACTTTCATTCCAAACTATTTACAAGAGAGAGTCTTGGGTGTCTGAAACTTCAAGTTTTGGAGAGCTGCTACAGAGAGTGAATAAATGCAGGTAATCCAACGGTTGTGGGAAATCTCTTCAGAACTGGAGCCCCCCAGGCCTATTCAAGATAGAGCCCAAAGTCTCTCTGATATAAATCATGATGCCTGCACACACTGTATTTTGGACTAAGCCCTCAAACCACCCACAGTGAAAGAATTTTCAGTTGTGCACAGGCGGGCTGCCGTCCTGCACTTACCTTGTCCCCTGTGTTTCCCTTTAAGCCCTGGTCAGTCACAGCAGACACAGTCACATGCACAGTGTGAAGGAGAAAGACAGAGAGAGGAATCAGGGTTAGAGAGGCATGGAAAGGACATGGACATGCAGCAGCCTGAGTGGGGGAACTAGAGGGTTGAGAAATGGGAAAACGTGGGGTCATGGAGAAAGGATACTGGGTATGGGAATATTTAATGTGGTTGAGGCATGTGGGAATGGAAGCACTGGAGCAGGGTGTTGCTGTACACACTGCTATATAACGAATAGTAATGAAAAGTAGATATAAGCTAACTTTTTTAACAGATTTTTGGCAAATAAAAATATTATTTCCTTTTCAAAATCAGCAAAACTATATAGGAGCTTAAAACTTCAGTGAAAAATTATGTGCATAGTTTAGCTTTTCCATAAACCTGCTATTAAAGAAAATTTGTTTACATAAATGGTCCAAATTTTTTTTATATCTCAAAGGAGCGCAAGAAGTCAATTATAAACCAGACTGTCTAGAGGCTGCCACTGTAGCTTTATTATTCTTATTAGGTAATTATACCTTACATGTTCCCACGAATGTCAACTATTTACTATGGAGGTAATATAAACAGAGACTAGGCTATACAGATGGTTTTGATTGATGATTTAAATATTAGTGTTTATGGCACGTCAGGTGTTCATGATGTCTTTTACAAATAATATACTCTGTTGGGATGAAAAATGTCCAAATTTATAACACACAAATTGTATTATTATGTATTAATGTAAGAAAGTACACAATTCTGTGTTTTTACACGACACATTAGGTAAATACAAGCTCAGATGAACAACAAACTGTGATACGTTAAGCCGTGTCCTGGGGAGAAACATCAGGAAAGACATCAGCAATGATCTCAGAGAAGCAATTGTTGCTGCCAATCAACCTGGAAAAAGTTATAAGTCCAATTCCAAGTATTTAAAGCCTAAATGAACTGAAGCAACATTGTAAAAAAGAGTTACCTAAAATTTTATCACAACAACTTCAGAGACCGATAAGGTCTTAAAGAAAATGCGAACTTTAGGTTTTTGCTGCTAAAGGTGCTTCTACAAGTGACTGAATCATAAGGTGTATGTAGTTTTTTCACACATGGATTCTCCATTTTGGCTTAAATCTTTTAATATGTCATGTGCCATTGTTCATCTGAGGATGTATTTACCTCTATTACCTGCTAAGGGCCAAATAATTTTTAGTTTTCTGATATGTAAAATACAGTGTACTTTCTTTCCCGCATGATTGTATGTATAATCCGTCTTAAATATCCCCTCAGGATGGATACTGCGTACGTTTCCATTAATAAAACAGAGGCCTATTTTATGCCCGTTTTTAAATGCAATGAATTAAGTAAATGCAGATATCAGTTGTATATTTACACACAGAGGCATATTTCTTGATTTTCCCATAAAAAGATCTTCCAAAGGATAAAGCACACAGGTCTTTTTTTTTTTTTTATAAACTGATTTACAAAAAGATGTTGATATATCATTATGAATAAACAATATATAGCTTCTTATGACATGCAAATTGTGACATATGGCCCAAAAAGGTACATACATAACATGACTTGACATGAATATGCTCATTTTAGAGCTTCTATAAGCATGCCACTGAGCATTGGTAACTAATTATTAAAAAGGCCATAGCTTGCTTATGCAAACTAACTAGCTGGGCTTAATGCATATTTTATATCACTCACCATTCTTCCAGGAATGCCCATTGATCCTTTGTCTCCCTAATGATCAATGCAAAGTCAAGAGTAAAGTAAGAAACAGTAATTCTGTCAAGCTGGCCAGTATTACATTATTGCATTCCTCTAAATTCTCAACCATTATCTTAGGTGTTGGTTAAATATTGTTGATGCAAACATGCCACAAAATATCCATAAAGGCCAACAGCCAGATTAGAAAGCCAATTTCATCAGTGATTATTTAAATATGAAGAGAAGTTTAATTAGGTTAACACAATTGAGACACCTGTGTTGCATTCATTATAGAGAATAGACCATATTACAGCTATTTTATAGTTGAATCTAAATATGCTTAGTTGAAGTTAATGTGATTATGGCAATGCATGCCTGTTTGATGTATTAGAAAAAAATATTCAATTTCATAAATATTCTAAAAATGTGAAATATTGTGTTTAAAATTGATACATTTAACATCAAGTGATTCAAATATGTTGGCTTTAAATATAGGTTTTGTTACAAGGGGTATTCTGTTTGATCTGACATAATGCTTTCATATTGGGAGTTATTTCTTAAAATATCTCAAAAAAAAAAAAGATACACGTGAATGGCAAAATTTATATAAATATCTAATTTTATCTCCTAATGTAATCTTGAGAATTAGCAAAAGTCCTTAGAGGAGCTGTTCAAACCAGACGGATCTGTCCAGGGTGCTGATTCCAAGAAAAGCTGTTCCAAGTACCCAGTTTATTCAAGTTAAATTCATATCATGTAACTGTAATAACTGAATGCCATCAGTATTCCGCCTATTACACCATTAGGTTCATGAATTATCCACTGTTTTAGTGATGCTGACAAACAACATGCAATACATTATAAAGACTATAATTGCAATTTAATAGATACATCATAAAAACTGATTATACTGTTCTACAACAATACTGTAATTGCATATGGCAATAAACACCAAAGGGAATAATGTCTTTACTACAGCTCATAAGGAACTTCACAGAACCTTGCAAAGGACACATTTATTTAATAACTTGACAAAGAATAAAGTGATTCTTCAACCTGCTACTGCCAATTAAAATCTTTCAGCTATTTAGTCATGCATATAATATTTAGCAGGATGGAGTAGATATGAAACAGTAAACTTAGAAATATAGATATAGAAATATAGATATAGAAATATAGAAATAAAACTATTATAAAACTAACAGCAATTTTGATTGAAACAACTTAAAATTTAAATAAGAATCAGGTAAAAGCCTTCATCACTCTGAATTAATTTGAAGGTATTTTTGCATGCATGTGCCCAAATATTCTATTCAAACATTTTTAGAGACAGTGCAGTCTAACTAAAATATCTGCATGAGTCAAATTTTCAAATATGTGAATGAACTTTATGTTTCCTCCATTTCACCCACTTTTAGGGAGATCCTTATGATTGGGTTTCATACACTGGGGTAAATCGAGTAAGAGTGGTCTTGTTATAATAGACAGCTGAGAACTTTAGGTAGTCTTCTTAAAACATGCTTTTAATGAGGACCAGGTGTGTTTTAGGTTTCTGTTAGTAATACTAGCATTTCAACAGAAACTCTAAAAAGAATGCCAAGGCAGAAATCAGAGATGCTGTGAAAATGCAAACATGCAAAACAAAGTTTACTAATGATAATGCTGGACTGGCTGGTTTACTGACTTTACATATGCTAAATACAGTACATTACTTTACTGAAATAAAATACATTAAAATACCTCATCCCAAGAACAGCAAGGGTATATTCCCTTAATTGATTTTACAATAAGGGTCTGAAATTAACTTTTTTTAATTAGCAGCCACTTTGGCTTCTATTAGCTCCCCCCCAAAGTGTATGTCCTGGAATCTTAAAATCGCTTGACATTATTTTATGGAGTCATAGACGAGCCACTTATGACCAGCTTGACACTTGACATTAAAACATTTTTTTTGTGCTTTTTTGTTGCTTTGAGGGACTATAATTTGTTTTTTTGGGGTTTTTTTAGTCACCCCAGGCAAGTATATCCACATTATTGTTATTTAAGCCCTCTCTATTGCTTCATTGCAAATAAACCAGTGCGAAGATTGAGTATTTGTGCAAAATCCCTGCAAAGCAGGTGAACATAGTTTATGAAACAAAAGTAACTTGCCAGACTGGCTAGTGATTTGACAGTGTTACCAGCCATCGTTGATTTTTGGTTAACTAATGTTACTTTCAAACCCTGTTTTTCAAAACCTTAGATCTCACTGTGTATCTTATTGGAAAAGCTGAACTTTGAGTTAATATGTTTATATACTTTTGAATACAAGACTCATAATTTATCCTATATTGATCAGCTTCTCAATAAAATAGACTAGAGACTGGGGAAAAGTCAAGAACAAAGAAAGACACACAACAGGACAGTTCTGTGACAATTACCGGAAAGCCAGCTCGTCCAGGAGGACCCTGAAAAAGGGTGAGAGAAATGGGTACAATAATAAAGAAAGAACCTGTCATTAATCAATCATCCCAACACCTGGCCAAACCATTAATACAATTTAAAATTCATTAGAACATTAATATTAAAGGAGATATGAAAATAGAAAAGAGTCTTGAAATTTTGTTTTGTCTGTAAATTGTCTGATTGTGCTAATGCAATGCAAGAACACTCCACAAACAGTAAAAAACATGCATACACTCCAACGCTGTAAAATTGGCATCTAAAACCTTTTTTATAACACACTGCTTTAAGTTGATATGCACCATTTCCACCACTATGAATAAAACTGGAAACCAAATCATAGACGCTTTGATTTTACTGTTGGTTTTTATATCAACACGAAAGTATGAAAGTCTGAATAGATTTCAGATGCACACACATGCAAAAAGCATATCACAGATTGTGTGGTCATGCAGGCAGAGGTTTTTTTATTACCCTGAATTTTATATAAATTCCTGTCCTGCCAGAAACCTAATTAACCAAAGTTATTCCATCTGGGGAAAAAAGAAAGAAATCCAAACTACCACAATTATTCTGTTACTAAAATGTGGGCTTATGAGATTATACCTCATTACAGCCAAAACCTGATAGCTGCTTTATTACTCAAATGGAAATATTCTTTTCATGATTGAAGGCCGTCATGGGAAGTGGCGGTCGTAGATCATTCTACCCTGTGAGCTTGTTTGTGTCTTATTCTTGGCCTGCTGTTAAGAAAGGGAAGTCATTTATCAAGACTCAGCCAAAAAAGAAACTGTTAGGGAGACAAAAACATCCCTTCTACTGTCTTTTGGTTTGGCTCTTTGATCTCCCCATAATCCATTCAGAAGTAACAGGTGTGACTCACACTGACTCACATTAAACATGCATTTTATAACTTGAAGAAGCTATAAGCCATTAACAGAGTATTTATATAATGCAGAGAAGTTTTATCACATTGTTTGTCTAAGAGAGCATCATGTTGATTTGGATGGGTGAAGGCATATTTTGATCTTTTGCACTCAGAACTCCAACGATGGCTTTCAAAATCCCTAGTTTTAAACTGAGTTTAGTCTAAAATTATGCTAAAACCACTGAGAACAAATGCAATATCAGAACAGATCACAATAACTCTGTCTATTTGGATAAATTCAGGAGACTGTAAAATCTACAATGAGTTCCCCCTACCAGAAAGGGTTCTAAGTAAATGCTAAGAACCCTTAACTATGAGAATAATATATTATTTTCTGTATTTCTTATATTTCTCCAAATATTAAAATATCTAATTAGTATTTTTTTTTCTGTAAAATGATACACTTTCATTAACAACTGGTTAAAGATTTCTCTTCCATGATTATAAAAATAATGACTCTAATATGTAAATCTAGTAAAACATCTCAATTCAGCCTACAGGATTTTGCTTCAAGGTTCTTCTATTGCAGAGTTGTCTCTTATTTATAGTATTGAGATGAGTGTTTTCAGTACAAGTACTGAAAAAAAAAGTCTGTGAGAGAAAACAGTAGTGCAAGTTGGAAAGCAAAATGTTTTAGAAAAGTATTTAATCCAGGTATAATGATATGCAAATAGCTGTGTGTGTCCTGGAAAGCAGTGTGCTTTGGCTCAAACAGTAAAAGAGGGAGATGCGAACAAGTGGGAAAATGTGTGAGTATGTATGTGTGTTTAGGATGAAGCATTTGTTTTAGTGTATAAGTGTGTATACAGCTTGCTTTGAGGCTTAGAACCAGATGCAGGTGGTAAAAGGCCACCAATGGCTTCTGGGTATGTCTCAGACTGGCCAAGAGATGTGACTGGCAAAGTCAAAGGTCAGCTACCGGAAAAGAACCCCTCATTTGTGCTACACGGTAGCAGCACACATGTGGCACTCATTACAGCTACAGTGCTTCTGGGAGAATAATTAGGTTCCCCACAGGGGCAGAGGGGTTACAGTACCACCACACTCAGTGGTAACAGTGAGATCCTTAAAACTCACACATTCACCTCTAGTGAAATATTTCAGATTGAAACAAATCCACCTATTTTTTTGAGCACGGAATGTTGGGATAAATTATTTTGCAATATATTTATACCACGCAAACCCGCACTGTAACTGCTCAACTATGATTTTTCTTATGAAAAGATTTTCTTGGTCCTATAAAACATCTTATTTACAAAAAAAAGCTACATGACAACATGTTTTGATGTTTGTTTTTGAACAAAGATTGGCATTTTGGGTCTAAGTATATACGGCAGTTTAGTAATGATGTGCATAAATTTCCGCTCACGTCTGCTTCGAGCAAGACATGTGCAGACTTTAATGGTTGTGAGCTGGTGACGCTTTAAAGTTCTATTGAACTAGTCCTGCCTCACACACAGCTAAAGGCCATGCCCATGTAGCTGACCTGTAAAGAATGAGAAACAATTATACATTTAACTCATCAGTGTTTGCTTTCAACAGGAAACGGTCTGTTTCTAGACTTTGTACAGCAGTATGTATGTTATGTTAACGTACTTGTGTAAATGTTGGTCTAGAACCTCACCTCGCTGCTCAGTATTATCACTCGCGCAGCATACGAGTGGATCAGCAGGAAGCGGACAAACAAAGAGTCTAAACCATCCATCACTAGAGAGGAGTGTTTGATTGTTTCCAACCACGTTTAAAAACAAACACTGCACTTGTCACATTGCAACTGATTGGCAGTTAATCACTTCTGACACTGAAAGAACTCATGGCTGCTTTTCATTTTAAACATATAACTTGCTGGAGCGATTACAAAATATAGTAACCAGTCTGCTTTCTTATACACTTTTCTGTTATACTTTTCTGTTGTTGAATTCTTAAATTTCAAGAATTCAGAAAAATGAAAAATGAACAAAAAAGTGTATAAGAAAGCAGACTGGTCACAATGCTAATTCATAATGTGTCTTGAGTGGTTATTTTTGGGTAGTTTTACTTAATACTTTCAAAGTTTACATGTATGCATATGTGTTTGACTTCTTTCCATGTTCTAAGGCAGCCCTTTTATTATGTCTGTGGTCAATGTTATATCATTAATCACTGTCATGGCTTAGAGGAGGAGCTCAACCTTCAAGCTCAAAAAGCATGGACGCAGCTGTCCCTAACCACATCTAATTTTAGTCCTCTTGATATTGCCTCTCCTCGCTTCTTCTCTCTTCTCCTCTCATCTTCTCATCAAGGTATTCCAGACACTCATAACAATGCTCACCAGAATCAAAATTTAAAAAATGACTATTATTTTTTGAAACATAGCATACTTTAAATATATTTAATTTGTGTGTTACATTCTTAGCTGTGTTTCCTGACTTTCATAAACAATAAAGATAAATATAAAAGTGGACCTAAGCAGGGCCAAAATACTATGCTCACACAGTGTAACATACAAGTGACAGTTACTCTCTGTAAAATAATATGCAGCTTCAGTGTAAATGCACCATTCATCTCTGGCCTGAGTCAAAGAAGAAGTAGAAGAGAACTGTGGATTGGTAATGGTGTTTCAAATGTCTCAATGTGTCCTGTTGTTTTATCACAGATATAAAATCTTCACGCTTTCTCTCTTTTCATCTGCTTGCCCATTTATTGCCTCATATTTCTGAGATTTATTTTGCAGCAGGAAGACCTACACTTTAAGGTTTCTATGGTTCTTCCTTTGTAGGAAACTTTACTTGCTTGATGTAGAACCCTACATCAGTCTTTTCTTATCAGAACAACTTCCAATCATGAATAAACATATGAATCTATATTTGCTTTTTGGATCCGAATGTATGCAAATGTGACAATGTGTCTTGTGATATACAACATGCTAGCTCACACACACACACACACACACACACACACACACACACACACACACACACACACACACACACACACACACACACACACAGCAAATCACAGCACACCACACACAAAAAGACAAGACACAAAATTTGGGTAACTTTACCGCAATCCAGGCAACAAAGACCACAGGTCAATTGTACTTACAGGAGGTCCTGCAAAAGAGAAAAAAAAGAGAGACTCGAGTTAGTCATAGGCAATAATATAAAAAATCTGGAAAATAAAATTGATCAGATTGATGGTGGTTCAGTGGCTATTTTTATTTAGAATGCTAATTGACAAGTTCTGCTCAGTCCTGTCAACCTAACACTGCTGGGTGATTCTTAACTTTGCTGCTGATGTGCTTTGAATATAAATATTCAATAATATATAATATTTTATTTTACAACCAATGAGTTAAACAACTGTAGGCCCTCTACTTGCCATTGTCTGTTGTTACTACATTTGCCCTCTACAAGCTAATATTATAATGCCTGAATATCTACACAGCATGCCTTGGCTGTGCTCTCTGTCAGTGCAGGTGCAATTAGTGCATCCCTGATGATTCTTTTTATCCCTTCCAGTCTAATACACTCAGAAGAAAGCTATAGGGAAGGCAAAAATCTTCTGCACTGAGTCACACTGTCAGCTTTGTGCATAAATAAAGCAGTTTAAATTCAGAGTTGTGTTTATAAAGTAGTAGATCACAGGCCTAATGTCAGTGCCCGTCAAGCGATCCAGCTGGTTTTTCTGGCAGTGTATTTGTAAGTCTTAAACATTTCTGACAGCCAAGGGGGAGGCAGAGGTTCATGTGCCACAGCAGACTACAAGGATATAGTTATTACACACAACACACAAAGTAAAAACTTTAACTAATTTATAATTAAAGTCGCTTGGTTCATCATCTCTAATTTTACAAATTTTACAATTTTACATCTTTTCATTTTACTGTGTTATTGCAAAAAAAAAAAGAACACCATGGAATTGTAGATTATGGTGATATAGCACATAAAAGAGTGTTACTAACCACAAATTGCATAGCAGTTTGATCTAGTTTTAAGGTTATACACAAATTGTATTTGCTGCATCCTTCAAAAGGCAGTCTAGTCAATATCAGTGGCAGTGCTTTGGAAACATCTTAATAAAATGTCCTCTTATGGAAATAATTTTCGCAATTACTCATAAAGCACTGGTATATTTCAAATCTAGTCGAAGACAAACGTGAAAATCACTTATGACAAATAAATACCTCATGTCAAATATAATTATTTAGATTATCTCTACAAGAACTCATTCAGCCATCAGGCTAGAAAGCTGAACATGCACAAACTAATCCATCAAACAATTTGTGACAGGCAGATATTTTTTTCTGAAAGTAAATGATTATACAAAGCTGTTTTCCTTTAAGCTGAATGCATAAGGACAGAATAATAGATTGCTTTCCAGGCTGTTTAGGTTTAAAATAGCATGAAAATGGTATTTGGCGTATGACAGCTTTGCTTTTAAATGGCCCGAGGAAAAAAAAAAGGACACAGACATGGACATGAACCCTATGCCTAACAATTCATAATGGAGATAAATGAAATAAGAAATGTAAAGAAATTACCTGTAACTTAAAGTCAATTGACCTAAAAGACTAAGATGTATGTCTTCTAGGTCTAGTACGTAGAGAAACATCTCAATCAAGTATTATGTACTCTACAGAAAAAGACGAAAATTTCTGACCAGTCCTTCCTGTAATTTAGGTGAGCATAAGTAATGCCCTGGATGCAAGACTGACAAACCTTTCCTATGAGTGTTTGAATTATTCTTTCCTGTCTTTTCCTGTTTTGAAAGCCTTGTGTTTTTCTAGTAATTAGTAGAGATATTTATCAAACTGTTGCCGAAGTGGCAAGGTTTATTTTTTTTGGCACACACAAGAAAATTGTGGTCATATAAGAATAGGTAGTGTATTAAGGACAATCAGAATTGAGTTAATAGAAAGGATAAGAAACAGGCCCATATTGCCACACTATTAATTTACCACTCAAAAGCAATAAATTATGTACATCATAAAAGGAGCTCTATAAAATCGTACACTTTACAAAGAATAGCTTATTGAACCTGATGTGGTAGAGGTTGGCATGTGTGAAAACATGGAATCTTGGAAAAAATTACAAAATTTATATGACCGAAGAGAAGTTATGAAATTTGCATAATCCTGTTTCCACAATTATGTCACCAAAATGTTTCCTTGCTATCTTAAAATATATAAAAGGTTTTTCCCCTTTTTGGTATGAAATGCAGTTAAAGTTGTCTGACATGCATATTAGCTTTCTATATTTAAGATTGCATTAAATTAGGGCCTTCTAATTTTGGAGATTATGCCTTACAACTCCTTTCATAAATAAACATGACCAGTTCAACTTGTTCAGTGTAATTTACAGATTAGAAATGTTCTGGAACAGACTTAAAGCCCACATGGACTTCCTAAATAGCCTTTTCTTGCCCCTTTAAGCCATGCCGGGGATGTATTTAATCAGATCAGGCATCAGAATTATTAACTCCCTGACTAAAGCGATATCTTTGCACTTAGCGAGAGCCACAGCACAGTGTGGAATGAGCAATAAAAATGTTTGTCAAATTGTCCGCAGAAAAAAAACATACTAAAAAAAATCACCTAAGACACATGATGAACAGAAAGCAAAAAGCAGAGAAGCATATATAAATAATTGGCAGTGGTACCAAAAAAGTGCTGGCATGAGTAGCCATTTTGGTTTAGAGTCAGGCCACTGAGGTCAGAGGAGTGGTGGCTGTGAAAGGTGAAACCCTATATACAAGCATGTGGAAGTGTATACTCAGATTCCTGACACATTCTGGGCTTGCTACCACTTCCTGTTCTGCTGGATGGCTCTGGGACATCTATAGACAACCTTCGTCAAAAGGCACATCAAGCACTGGCTTTAAATATACTGCCAATGATGGTGCCTAGAGGAATCCTGTTCAAAAGTGTTTCTCTGACTATTGTGAATGAACTGTATAAACATGAAGTTTGTTTTATATGTTCCTACAAACCGATATTAAACGTGCAATGTTAAACGAAGTAGAAATCAGAAAATCCGCTCTCTGCCTGCAGTATTAGTAGTTCTTTGAAACCACTTGTTACCTAATTGTCTTCTAATGCAAAGTCATCTAGAGACTATCAGAAATTGGTATAAACAAATCCAAAATCCTTCTGCCTTGACTCTGCCCATACTGATAAACAAGAAGAATTAAATCCAAAACTTTTGCTCAACATAAGGATTGCCCATTTACCTTCATTATTGTATCACACACTAGGCGACCCAGACCAAATAGGACACCATCTTGAGAGTGTCTAAGTCTCATTCCAGAAATCGTGGAATTCTTCACCCCAAAATACCCAAGCCCTGCTTCCCACCACTACTCCTCTTATCCTGGGCCAGTCTCTCGGATTCCACTCTCCTCTAAAAAGCCCCTGTAAAGACACCGCACCAGCCAAGAACACATGTGTCATCTTTCCGCCTTCTGCATTGTAAGCATAGTACAAGAATGTCACAGCAATGGGGAAGATAGGAAGCTTAATAAAACCCTTGGGATGGGGTTCTGTTGGCATTTAGAAAGCACGGAGAAAGTTTGTTTCTCAATCCTCAGGTTATAGATTCAGAAAAACCAAACTCTGTAGAGAATTTATTTTTTGGGCAAGTTACATGTTCTTGAAATTCAGTAATATTTCTGATTGTGAGATTATACTAACAAATATATTAAAAACAAAGATTATTCTGCTTAACTAGTTATTACTTTAATTTCTGAAAACTTTTCAAATTTTTCAGCTTAAAATGGTCTTGACAAATATCTAGAAATAAGCAAAAACTGCCCTTAAGAACAAGCTCAATTATGAAATAAAAATCAAAGTCTAGTTATAAGGTGATTATGCTTGTATTTGCTTTATCCAAATCCTATATATTTATAAAGGCAAAAATATGTGAACACCTGGCTATAATACCCAGAATGTCTAAATATGATGTATCATTAAGATCTATTTCTTTTCTCACACCAAAAGGCCCAAAACTGTTTCCTCACCACAATGGGTGCACAAAGTGATGTGCATTAACATATGGTTTGCAAAGGCTGATACATAAGAACTCAAGTGGCCAGAGTCCTGACCTCAACCCCACCAAGCACCTTTTGGATGAATTGAAATGCTGACTGTTTAAAAAGCCTTGACATTAGTGCTTGACCTTACTAACACTCTTCCCAGAAGAGTGCAGACTTTTATAACAACAATAGAGGGACTGACTCTATGTTAATACCTATTGTTTTAAAACAGACACAAATGGGTGTGATAATCAGGTGTCCACATACTTTCAGCCATATAAATATATGACATAAATATAAGATAATATATGCAGTATATTATACTCTATATTTGTTTTAAACTTTAACTGCAGGTTAAGTTTCCAAAGAGTGTTGTTAAAGCTGTAGCATTCCCAGAATAGCTATGCTAAGGCCAGTCTAACCTTATATTACCTCTTTTACTGTTAAGGTCATTAACATTATCTATATAGTTTTAGCTCATATAATGATCCTTCTTCTAGCCAAATATATCTGAACCCTTATTGGGGGTGTATTTACTGTAACATGGTTAAAAGAAAAAAAAACATTCATGGCATTTCACATCTTTTTTATGCAACCTTGTTAGATATAAATTTCCAAATAAAAATGCTTTTATGAGACCTGCCTAGAAAGCTGAGGCAATGTCTTGTTGGAAACGGGTTCTGCTCTTTATGCATCCTTTTTTATCCTCATGGAACTAATAAACTGTGAACATAAGCCATATCAGGTTCAGATATTTTCATAAATACTGTAGTAGAAAAACGCCAACAGTCGATCATCCACACTCCGCACTGGTCGACTTAGGTGAATCATACCACAAAAGTCATTTTCACTTACTCTTATGTCTCCTATCTGCTGGCATCTTAAACTTAAAATGTGCAAACAGGGAACCACATATGGCAGCAATTCTATAAAAATACTTCTTTAATCCAAAATATTATTCTATTTGGATATACACTTCTGATGATAATTCCATTTGTTTCTCAGGGATATTGGTAAAACTATATTTCATTGCAATTTTTTTTACCTTGCATCATTTGCAGCATTTCTCAAAATTCCAAAAGCTTGACGCTAGTGTACATGCACTTATTGCAATCTTTCAGGCTCATTTGTGGCAAGATAGAAGCTGAAATATTTTCCCAAACAGTCCTTAGAGATAAAAAACTGAGCTACTAAACCTGAGATTAAGTAATTACAGCAAGCCTTGTAACGATCGCCACAAAAGACCTTATTGTGGTTGTGCCAGACAAAAAGCATTATTAACCTGACTTTACCATCATTCTCCTAAAATGCTCTCAGAGGGAAAAGTATACATTAAAAATCTGAAAACCATTTCCAGTCTGGCCAGCAAAAAACCTCCCTACTTCTATTTATTGATATGATTCATGAGCTGGAAGAACACACAACTTTTGTTTTCCCCAAAGAAGAAATGTATGCATAATTGCAGAATCCAGCAATGTAGCTTTCACAGGAACACCTAGTATAACTCTGTAGCACAGAGTTACCACCACATCAAACAGTCCACATAAATAGATGGTGAATAGATGTTCCAGAGGTTCATAGAATGGAAGGATTTGTACTGCTTGAAAGTCCAGCTTTTTTTACAAGACTTGATGAGTTATAATGTACTATAAACGTGTGGGTAGACTTTACCATGCTGCATAGGGTTTAATAAAGACTTTGTTTGGACTTCAATTCCTTACACCGACCTAAAATGTGGCAATTCACTCTGGTTGACAAAGCAAACCTCTTGCTTGCTCTCCACTTTAATTGGATCCTGCTTATTGAATCAGCTACACAAAAGAAATAGCCAGGATGTGAGTAGAGAATTTGACTTTGTTATCAAAACTAGAGTGCTTTGAAGTGACAGGAGTATCAACAGGGCCGCAGGGAGAAATACCATCCCACTTTTTATCCATGCACAACAGGAAAATCCTTAGTTACAGGCCCTGAGCTCAGCTTATCTATCACAAATAAAATGCAGATTTGAAAGAGCAGGGTTGCGTTAACACCTACCAGATCCTACACATGTGTAAGACATTATACTTTAGCAGCTACTCTGCCGGGGGCTAGAAGAGAAAAGGCTGCAGGAAAATACAGAAAATAAGAAACATGTACATTGATATAGATAGAATACAGCCGAGTGAAAGTCAAAACCTTCTTTACCAATCTAGCCTGAGGAACTTTATGTGGTATCACACTGGTATTTGCATAGCTACAAATACCTGATGTAACCGAGATAGCTTCAAGCTACATTTATGCTGTAAAACTATCCAGTGTTAACTTGGATCTCAGTCTAAGACCCTGAATGACTAAAAGCTGTCAGAAATAAATAAAACGGTAGATTGAAAGGGTACGGGCAATATAGTTTGTGACAGAAGTGGCAAAAGTATACACATCCTTCACTTAAATAGAAGTACAGATACCCATTTTTTTAAATACTGTGGTAAAAGTTGAAGTACTGACTATATTTTTTTACTCAAGTTAAAGTAACAAAGTTTGTGCTTTGACATGTACTTAAGTACAAAGTAACAATTACAATGACCTGTTTTAATGTCATGCTATGTTTCCACACAGACGGTCAATGAGGTGATACCGGAGAATCTGTACCTCTTATAAATTTCATACGGATTACATAATAAGAGAATATTTGTATTCGACATGAATTTATAAAAAAAATTAGACCCTTTACAGATACATATTGCTCTTATCTGTACAATCAAAAAAGACAGAGTTATTGAAGTTATAATTTATTTATTTATATTTTTAACAAAAATGATCAAGCAGAAATGTGCGCTGCATTAATCGCGCGTTAATAAAACCGGTGCCGTTAAAACGAAGTTGCATTTTGACAGCCTTAATTAATATATTAATACACAACGAATTAAAACATTTTGTTACTTGATAAATGTATACAGGCTGAACATCCAACACATAGAACACAAGCAGAGAAAAGATGATGATCATTTGATCAGAAATGTCTCTGTTTTGTCATGTTTACATCATTAACTCCCTCTGTCTCATCCATGTTAACCCCATACTTCTTGTTGTCTTCTGCCTCCGCTTGTGGTTAGCTTTGAAACGTAGTTTACGTCTGTGGCGCGTAAGAGCCAGGAAAAAACACACCGGTAAATTGAAAAAGCCGTGTAATGACAGGAAATCGGTTGATGGGCTTAAAATGGCGCAGTGAGAAGGAAATATATTGACATTAAAAAAAAAAGGATTAAAACCAAAGTAACGAGCCTGTTCTGAAAATGTAAGAAGTAGAAAGTACAGATATTTGTGTAAAATTAATGGGTGAAAGTAAAAAGTTGTCAGAAAAAAAATAGGGAAGTAAAATACTGATACCAGAAAAATCTACATAAGTACAGTAACAAAGTATTTGTACTTCGTAACTTCCCACCTTTGGTTTTTAATGAAGTATTATGCCAGCCCTTAGGTTAATGCTATCATAGTGTTGGAACAAATATGACATTATCCCCTAGCTGAGAATAGTTACAACAGACAACAAACACACACACAAAAAACATTTCTTGAATAACCCACTGCTTTAGGAAGACAAATGGCTACCTAGATAAGGCTAAAACAACATCTAAACTACAGCAGGACGGAAAAGTTTTACACTTACAAATGAGATCTGTGGTATTTAATGGTTCTGCTACAGAAATCCTAATTGACATGGTCATATTTGTAAGGCTATCTTTAACCTTTGGGAACCTTTATTTGTGTAGGGAGGGTGCCAAAAGTCAAGATTAGTGCTCTAGTTTTGAAAAAAAGATTTCACTTTGTACTCCAGGGGGGAAGCAGCACCCCTTAAAAGTAAAGAAAGCACACAATACAGTCCATCAGCAAAGGAGAAAAAAAAGCACTCACGTTATAAGTGACTGCTGACAATTGTTGTAATCTACAATTAGAATATGTTCCTGAAACACCAATTTGTCCTCCATATAATTCAGCCTTGTTCTAGCCTAAATGCACTCATGACAAAATTCATACATGGTAGGTATCAAGTGCATTTTCCCACCAAAAAGCAGGATCAAGTGAGACAAATATCATACTGAATTTTGCCGGATCAGTTAAATGAACGACTACAGTTGTAGGGAGTTCTCAGAGGACCACTATGCTGAGGGCTTAGCCACCTATAATTTGCATTCAAATTCTGTAGCCCAGAAAATAAAATAAGTGATATAGTGCTTAGGGAGCATATCTCTGCTACTATTAGGTTACTTCGAGAAAAAGGGTGGCACACTGCCATGACAAGAGTTATTAAAACAGAAGCTTGATGAGCAGACTTCAGTGGCATTGCTGAAATAAATGTTGAGCACCTTGATGCTTTTACCATGTGTGTTCCAGAGCAGGCATATGGCCAAGAGCACTCTACACATTATTTCTGGTGTTAAAAGTGCCTATCAATTGAGTGCTGCCTGCTGGCTGATTGCAAAACCAGAGCTGTTGGAATAATCATTACACAGGCACTAAAGTGTTAAAAGAGCTGGACAGTCTCAGACCTGCTAGGGAGCAGGAGGGCAGTCAAATAGAGAGTTACTGGGCAGAAAGACCCACGTATTTAAGATTGCAAGTATTTCCATAATGAGCAAAAACACTGCTTAGTCAAGTAACATAACGCCAGTACAGTACATATATTTACAATGAGTGTGGCTTTCAATTTCCTGCAACTGTTTTTTTTTAGCTATCTAAGCTCCACTCCTTTGAGGGAAGCACACTCCATGTTATGGGATGTGACACTTGGATCAGAGCTTGAAGGTGTTCCATTAGCTCTGAGAAGAGAAAGATGAGCCGGCATCTACATGAATCTCAAATGGTGCTTCTATTGACAGTTGAAATTCCGTTACATTCAGGTGTCAGTAGGGTGTTAAAATAATGCAAGTCACTCTGCCAATCTTCTCTTTCTATGATGCAGCAGTCTTTCCTGCACTGCACTACTTTACTGATTGTTTCAAATTAAGCTACAATGTCGATATCCGTATCAATGAGCAGTAAACTACAGAATAAAAAGTGTTTTCCTTTAATATAATACAAAACAAGGGTTCTAGCTGAATTTCTGCTTAGTCAATTATTTTGCCTATAATGTAGTGACATATCAAAAAGGATTTTTTTACTTAAGAGATCTGAAACAGTTAATAATGCATTCAATTCTTCTGTTTGAGGTATTGGACCAGTGCTTAGTCACCCATTACAAAAAAAGTGAGGTGATCTGCTCTCAATCAGTTACTTCAAGTCCCTCAAAAAGGTAACAAAATAAACCCAGACCTGTTGAAGGATGACACATCCACACAGAAGACAAATAGAACTAAAAAGAGAAAATTACATGAAAGTATCACGTTTCCTCAAGATGAGGGAAACAGACTTGACCTTGAAAACTGAGTTCCATCCAGAAACGTTAAGGTATGAAGGACGCATGCACATTCCTTTATTTCCCAAACACAAAGCCATCGAGTGTTCTTCTGTCTGAGAAAACTCAAGCTACAACAAAAATAATCAAACTCAAAAATTGTTGCCGCTATGTCCAGTGACCCAGTATAGCTTAGTCTAAGACTGTTGCTGTGGTATACCAAGAACATTTTCAACACTCTTCTCAATTACAGCTCAAAATAATCGCTAGCGACACAAACACAAGCGTCCTAGACCTGGAGTACCACACTGTGCTCGTGTTACACAGAAAGTGTGAAAATTAGCCGTTTTCAGTACATGAAAAATATGTCATATAGAAGGAGCATTTAAGAAATGTGTTTTGGATAAGTCTGTTGATTTCCTGGGTTCAGGAAGATTCAATAGTGATCACAACAACTTAAAAAAATCCCAGATCACAAACAAACCTAAATCCTCCGCTCCTGACATTTCACTTCTGTGTAATTTGTCTCTTGCTTCCGCTATTACTCTGAGTGAAGTGGGATGAGAAGTAGGCCTGTGTTCTTTAATGAGAGTCCAACTTTTCCTCATCACCCTACACCACAGCATGCCAGGCTAGGTCCTGGAATCCAAACACTCTATCTCCCCTAAAGCATAAACTACACTGGACTGTGAAGAGCCACTTTAGCCTCCTTACTTCAGTAAGCCCACAGGGGGGTCTGGACTCAAATCTTAGTTATTGCACAAAGTGTTCATGTAATTAGTTTGCAATTTGTGACTTTTGCTTTGTGACATTATCATTATGCTGCATGTTAAAAGAGAGACAAATTGGGAAATTAAAAGAATGTGCAAGGTTAGAAACATGCTCAAATAATCTGTCATTCAAGTGATTGCTAAAAAAACATTGAAAAAACATTCCCCAGCCTATTACATCACCAGCCTGGACTGTTGGCACAAGGCATGTTAAGTCCATAGATTTATGTTGTTGGTCAGATTTTGACCTACCATCCATGTGATTCACCAAATAAAGATGCATCATAACAGCCTGTTTTTTCAGCCTTCATCTTTCTAGTATTGGTGAGTCTGCAGCTAAAGTATTCTTGGATTTCAGTTGTGGAACATGGCATGATCTTCTGCTGCCATCTGCATCACAATTTTAATGTGTTGTGCATTCCATTTTACTTTTCTGCTCATAACATTTGTAGCAATCTGAGTTACTGTAGTTTTTCCATTTGCAGAACAACCACATACTGGATGTTTTTTCTTCACTGCACTATTTTAAATAAACTCTAGAGACTGTTGTGGGCAAAAATTCCTGAAGATCAGCAGTTCAAGAAATATTTAACACAGTCTGTCTGGCACCAACAATCATGCCATGCACAAAATCGAATTGATTCCAACGTCCTGATGTGAAAATTACCCGAAGTTTCTAGCATGATTTTCTGCCGCCACATGATTAGCTGATTCCTAGTGGTACAGGTGTTCCTAATAAAGTTTTCAGTGAGAAAAAACAAACATATACCAGAACTTTGTTTTGGCTTGCTTGGTTTTGACCAGAGCATATGGCCTTTCTCTCATCCAGCAGCAGAATCCTGGAATGTTGTGCAGAAGAACTAAATGCTGGCCCCTAAGGCATTTCAACATCGAAGGAAGTCACTCGCTGTGGAAATGAAATGACCTGCACTGTCACTCACCCAAGAGTTTATGTCCTTGAGGCTCTCCAACCCTGAGCAGCAGACATCAGGCCTCCGGAATCACAACCCCAATTACCCTTGCTAAATGTAAATCTGTATTACTGCAATGGAAAAGTTATGTGTAATTGAATAGTGCTTAAGAATCAAGATTTCGAATGGAAGAATGTGCTTTCATGAAGCTTGGCTTTACTGCTTCTTTCCTTGAAAATGATAAAACAAAATCTATAGTGTCAATAAACATCATATAAATAATCCATATAATGGAACTAAAATATACATGAAGATAGCTCTATAAACTCTTCCAAATTGCAATTTTTTCCGTTTGCGTCCAAATATTTTTCCCTCAGCAACCTTCTGCTTCTCGACTGTTGTGTTCACAACAATGTGAGCTACTGCAAAAGTCATCCTCAGTTCTACAGCTTTGACTCTCTGATCAGCCAAGCAGAACTTTGAACCAAATACCAGCACTGCTGACTGGCTATCCTGCAGTGTCTAACACACACACACACACACACACACACACACACACACACACACACACACACACACACACACACACACACACACACACACACACAATACATTTAAAATCTAAGACACCATCATGATCTAATCATGCATGCAGCCCTCTAGCATCACTCTGTGGTGTCCTTCCCAATCCATCCTTCTGGCCTCATGTGTCAGGAAATCCCTCTGAACACACGTCACTAATCACAAAAAAACAGGCTGAAGATTAGGCATGAACCGTAAAAGCAAATAACCAGAGTCAAACAAAGAAAGCAATGTTTAGGCTACCGGACAAGAAGGTCATATAGGTGGCTTGCCCAGATGTGATGCCATGCTTCATTCTCAAATATTCAATGTGAATGAGTCCAACAATATGAGGTGATGTATTCAGTGAGCAACAAATCCGACCACTATTGTTGACCCTACTGTCTGAATGAACCTGTTTCTGTCTGTGTGAGTTTGCAGGACATGAGTGATTTTGTATGAGTCATTTCTGCAAGGCTTTCTAAGGGAAATACGAAAGTGGGTATGTGTATTTCATGTCACTTGAGTCTTTTCTTTTTAGTTCTGCATACATAAAGTATATGAACTACAAGATTCCATCCGTCAATTATATGCTTATGTTCTCTGAAATTACTTATTTACCGGTACTTATTCTTCAAAACAATTCAGCATAAATATTTCCAAGTTCGAAAAATTAATAAAAACAATATATATATTATTGTTGCAGATTTCTCAAGAAGCTCACACACACACACACACACACACACACACACACACACACACACACACACGTGTACAAACACACACACACTGCCTGTGCTGCGTTATCATAGTGGCCATTGATAAGCTAATAGTAAACCTCTTCCTCTACTTCTAGTTCCCTTCAAGTGTTGCATGCTTGATGGATAAGCTCAAATGCTGCTCTGAAGCTATAGTCACATATGATGTCAGATTGAGTAGTTGCCCGCCAGTCTGCCTTTATCTGAAAGTTAAAATAATAATAATATAAAAAGGCCCCTCTTTGTCTAACAGAAGAGCTTGGACTGGGCAAGCATAAAACTGCAGCCATCAGCAATTCCAAACACAGATCATAAGCAAGCATGCACAGATTTGCATAGTCAGTTCATGGAAAAGAAGAGTGTATCTGAGGTTTTTTTTTTATGTCCTTTATATTAAACTCAAAGGATCACATTCCTTAGTTGTTTTTTTATTCACCCCACTGGAGGAGAGAAGTGCAATCATCTGGTTAACAAAGTATTTTAGAGACATACGGTCCCAATTAGGACATCCCTATCACCATGGTGGGCAATGCATGTTTAATTTGTCCAATAAATGTTTTGTGCTGCATTCGAGAACAAGGCTCGGACGAAGTCCCACGCTTGTAAGCATACTCGTTGACACACACTGTGAACATACCTCACCCGGTCCTCCCAGAGGAGGGCCTCTCAGTGAGGGGCAAAGTATCCCCTCAGCACTGTAAATAACCTTGTTTATCTAGAGGACATCAAACGAATGCTTTGTGGTGAGATGAGCAAACCAATTGGGGCTGGGTTAATGATGAGGAGCGAAGGGAAGCTGGCCATGTTTACATCTCCAGGCCCAATTGCTTTTCTCTGTTTGGTCATTCCTGTCACCTCTTTCTCCAGCAATGTTCACAAATACACAATCACATGCTCTATACACAGATGCAAAAAAAATTTCCCAGAGCATGCATCATGAAAATGTTCCACAAGGTGATACAGAACTGTAGTTGGCCTCTGATCTCATTTAGAGGATATGCATATACATTAATTTCTTTCAATGTAATTACATTTATATTGCACTTTTAACAATGGACAGGGTCACAAACCACATTTACATAAATCGACAAGTACTTATAATTGTATTGAATTAAAATGGTGGAATCTATGTTAGGGTTTAGTCATAATCAGCATCCACTGCTGTACCATCAGATGAAAAAATTTGTTCTCAACACAAAAAGCCAAAGTTTTCAGTGTTCTGACATTTGAAATAAGGTATGAGCACACCTAATAATTTCCGACAATAGTCGAAGTCTGACAGATTTCTACATTCTAAGATTCTAATTATTATTTGCATTCAACCTCTACCTGAAAACCACAACCAGGCACAACCTTCTACACAAATTCAAAGAATTCAAGTGATTTTATATATAACAAGTTTCTTTAGTTTTTTTTACCTGTTCTGTATCTGGTGTATAAATTTCTATTTAGCTTAGATGGCATAAAAGGATTATTTGGTGCCTTGAAGGTGAGTTGTTTTGGACAGGATACGGTGTGGACAGCAGCCAAGTCTGCAGTACTGCCCTGTGCACCTTGTCTGTCTGGATTCTAATATTGTTGAAGTGACAGTTAGCCATTTAGCTCTTTGCTATTCAACACAGTATATAACATTGAGTTATTTAATTGAGCAAATATTACGACCTAATATGACTAATAATTTATTGCAAAAAATGGAAAAAATGTAACAAAAAATTTTAACTTGGAAATTAAAATTTAAAAGCAAAATTTACCTTTCCTTTACACAAGTCTATTGCTAAACAATAAATTCCTCTTTTTTAGGTAGATCTCTCTTAAAATGGTCAGCTTGTCTTAAGTAATGTCATCTTTTGATGATGTAATGAAACTTTCAGGTAAATGAGTTCTGGTTTACCTATTATCTAATTCTTTCTTATGTCAAATGAACGAGTATAAAAAAAAACCCTACTAAAGTAAACGTGACTCCATCCCTAATCGTTTATCTACATGGTGTTTCTTCCACGATTTCTCCCTTTCTTTCATCAGGAAGTCAACCTGAGGTCCACAGTTTCTTGGCGTCAGTAAAAATGGAAGCTAGGTCTGGCTCCAGGGTCTCTGGTAAAAGCATACAGAATCTTGCCTCTGTAACTTCCCTCTCAAAACCTTTGCAAGGTAGAAAAGCAAAGATTCTATGTGGGAGTTTTTGCATTCTTCGCTGAATAAAAAATGTTAAGTGCTTTAGAATGCAAAAGTAAAAAAATGACAGCGATGCTTGGAGTGATAATAAGTGATTCAACGGTTCCTAAAAAAAAAGGAAAATCACATAAAAAGAATGAAAAATATAAGAAGAGCACAGGTTTTTAGATCAGAAAAGTAAATAGCAGTGCTATTGGCGCTACAGCTCAGTTGCTAATCTAAAATAAATAAGCAGAACTCCTAACAAGTTCAACAAATGCTAATGGTTTGGTTATCAACAATTCCTGACTAGTTAATCTCAGCAAAAATTAGATTCACAGCAAATCTGAAATAAAACCCACCAGGTTTCTAACAATGCAGCACTTTGCATAACAGATGTGAATAAATTATTTTCAGATAATCATTGATTTACTTCCTCATGCTCTCAGTTCTAACATTGTGATTTACTGAACATAAGCTGTATCAATCAAGGGTTACAATTACAACCATTTTATTTACTGAAAATACTGAAATCCCTGAAAGACAGGACTCAAACTCTACAGAATTCAAGTCTTATTGATTTATGAGGTCTAGGACAACTCTAAGGATCTAACAATTTAATCTAATAAATACACAATTGTTTTGTCACAAAACAATATTTGCAATCACATTTGATGCATATTAATAAATATTTATAAATATTTATGTACAGTTCTTTAAAGAGTAAATTTCATAAGGTTTGTAGTTGGAACCTCTCGAACAGGGAAAAAAAAAACATAGAACCTTTAAAGATACCCCCAAAAAGCACAAACCAAAATCTTTTAATAGTTCTGCATTTTATCTTTGTTCCCAAAGACTACATGGTTTAAGTGTATGTTTAAAAATATTTTATAAAAGCCTGTAAAATTTCTTAAATGTACTGAGAAACATTTTGTATGTTATCACAAACTGGTCATGTTACAGACCTCAAAATAGAAACGTGGTCAGTTTTATTGCCTACTGTTCCCTATAAATCAGTTATGCCCATAAGGCATGCTGATAAAAACATGAAAGCCCTCTAGTAAAACACTGGCTTTGTGTAATAAACTGAAGTCTTGTTGACCTTTATTTATCCATATCCCCCTTATTATAGCTTAAGGGAAAAGGTATTGCTTCAAAAAACAGTCTCCATAACAAAGTAAAGAAACATTACAGAAAGTAGAGAAAGAAGGGGATGATGAGAGAAAACATTCAAACAGCAACAAGAAATGTGAATCTGGGGACACTTAAGTTTATGCTAATGAAAGTGACAGGTCTGAAACACAAGGGAAATGAGAGGAAAAGTTTTACATCTTCAAAATGTTTTTCCAGGGCATTTTTTTTTTTTGTGGGGGCGGGAGCAGGGGCTAACTGTTGTGTTGACACACCAGCAAACCATCAGATTAGTGTAAATTGTGAAAACTTGAAAATTGTTAGTTTTACCTATGAGCTGACCTTTATAGAACAAACAGTCCTCTGATGGATGCCTGCTTCATCCTCACTACGTGATTGTATGTAATTCTAGAGATGAAGGCTGCAAGGTTAAGAAACAGCATACACTGAAGATCTTCTTTAGGCTGTAATATAACACCCCACCTCATCACTAACTCAGTGACCTCAGCAAAAATAGACTTTGATGATTGTTACCACTTGTTCATTTCTTTGTCTATTAAAATATGCAACATTCACAGAAATATCCATTTTATATAATATTTCCTTGTTAAAAAAAATAATTAATAAAATTAAACAAATTAGGTTGTTAAAGACCTTTACATTGTACTGTAAGTCATGCAAGGGTCCCTGACCTTTACTGCAAATGTATTTTACTTTCATGTTGCGTGTTAATATGCATTATTAAGTCTTGATTTATTAATGAGTCTTGATTTAGGAAAAACAATTGGGAGAAGCCAAAAGAAAGTTTTAATTGTTGAAAACAATCAAGTGGCTTTTGACTTTCCCCTCAGGTAACTCAGTCTTTTCATGGGTCATTAATGGCATGAGCACAACATCACTTCCCAAGCATTTGAGTTTCATAGGAAAAGGAAATTAAACCAAAGAGGAAATAGCAAAAGCCAATTCACAAAATCAAAGCCTGATGTGGACATAAAAGATGAAGGTAAGTCATCTAGGTAAGGCCATTCTCCTGAACAGACATCTGGTATAGTCTTCATTCACATAAGGATAGCATTGATGGCAAGATTTAGCCAGGAATCTGATTCCTTCATTACTTTGCCCTAACCTTCAAGTCTTTCTATTTCAAGCAGAGACATTTTCATTTCATATGATGATGTTTACCATGTATTTTTTGCCATGTCCATGTAGGTTGCAAGGTCTGGAATCACCTGTGAGCTATTGAAAAAATCAAGACCCTCAAGAATAATTATCTTAAAATTTAACAGCATTTATTGCTGATGTTTCACAGTGATTGAAAAATCTGCCTAGGCTCACAGCAATCATTTTATCCAAAAATGACAGTTTATGATGTGGCCACAGTGATGGTCACGGTGGTGAAATTCATGTTTTTTTTGTAATGACTGTATGGTTGGAAAGATTCTATCACTTCCTTCCAATATAAAATTTCATCTGAGGCTGTTGGTTTACCAGAAATTAGTAGCTGATGCAAAGCAGATGGGCTTCTGTTCCAGCACAGTTCCACAGACAGACGTACAAATTCGTGCCTCTAATGGTGCTTAATAACATACAGACTTTAACAGACCTTCTTTGCAGTGCAAAAAAGAGCCCCTGGAAATGTCAGGGTAATTTAGCAATACTTTAAAGGTTGTGGTTTACCTATGGAGGGAGACCTGTTTCTTTTTCAGGGATCTGCAATATCCTTTACCATCAAAACTTTTTAGCCCATAATTAGGCTTGGACTCCATAAGGTGATACATGACCTTTTAAAATGAGCTACTACAATTCCAACTACTGGGGCTGCTTTGCCCAGTGACAAAAATACTCCAGAGAAAGATTTTTTTTTTTTTGGACTTTCAGATTCAATAAAAAGTGTTGTTTTTGGCAGGCAGCCCTAAGCTGTTAACATAAGAACTAGCTTGCTCAGTGTAGTGGACAGCAGCATGTGCTCTGATGCCCACAGGAAGTCTGCTGCAAGCAAGGGGCCTGTTCAGAGCATGCCAACACACACTGCTTTGCCTGGAAGCTGAAACCAAGATCTACACACAATATCAGTAAGATGGCATTGCTATAAAGATGTAATTATAGATAAAAACCTAGATCTTTGCCTGATTCTGTTTTAAGACAGTTTGCTGTGGTGGCCAATTGCAAATTTTTGATCTTTTAATTTTCAAGTCTTTTAGTTTTACTTGATTTCAGAAGCATGGAATTACATAGCTATGAGTTTAGAAATTATTATTAATTAGTTATTTTGCTTCAGATTGGTTGGCCAGTAAGTTTCAGGCGATTGGCAACATGTAAACTAATGGGACAGTCTACAACTTGTGTTAACAGTTGTTTCTAAATGTCTGTTACACATTTAACTACATGTCAGCAATAGGCATAATGTGAAAAAGACTTGCCTGGGTTGCACTGTCCACACTGTATTTAAGAAAACCATTTAAAACCATTTAATGCATCATTTACTCTAGTAAGTATGACCATATGTCTTCTATTGCCATTTCATTTACAAAAACACTCATACGTGCTTTATGAACAGCCCATCTTTGATTTATTCGCACTTTTGTTGTAACAATAAGCTCCAATCTTCTGGAAAGGTTTTCAATTATATTCTGGTGTGTAGCAATTGAAACGATTCCTCGAATAACTTGAGTAATTCTAATACAAAATAGCATGAAGGCAAATTCATTCATTCATTCATTTATTCATTTTCTCCCGCTTATCCGTAATTCGGGTGGCGGGGGCAGCAGTCTAAGCAGGCCCCCACCTTCGACTGCTGCCCAATCCTCACAGCACCGTCCCTTACGGTCCCTCCTGCAGGTGGTGAGCCCACGGGAAGATGAAGGCAAATTACTATGCTTCATTTAGTCCACTTTACACAAGGAGTATTGTGTTTCCCCACGGACCATTGTTGCTAACGCACCACCCGGTAAACTCTGGAGCGCTCAGGACAGCTAAACACAAAAAATGCTGCAGAATGAAAAATAGAAGAACGTGGAGAAAACAGCAGAGATAACAACATATGGATTTACATTTTGGGATCATTTCAAACTAAAACGTAAATATATATACATATAGTGTATGTAATATGCCATTAAAATTTCACAGATCGCAATTTCAGCAATAAAAATTTTTCTAAAAAGGAAACAAATTACATGTTTATTTTAAGAGACCTGTCCTATTTTCTTTTTTTTCTTGTATATTCAGTATTTCTCTTTAATAAAGAAAAAGTACTTCTTATTTGATTACTGGATTAATCAATGAAATAATTGGTAGAAAACTCGATTACTAAAATAATTGATAGCTGCAGCCCTAGTAGCAATAATGATTTGCTCATTCAGACACAAGCACTTCAGTTAATTCGGGCATTTCAAAAGCACACATTTCAAGTAAGGAGGCCTGGAGTACAGTCTATGTTCCAGTTCATCCCAAAAGGTGACCAGTTGGGTTGAGGTCAAGACTCGGGTCGCTTAATTTCTTCCACTACAACCTCAGCAAACCATTTCTTCATGGAGGTTGCACAGGGGCATTTTGATGCTGGAACGTGTTTGGGTCTATTAGTTCCAGTGAATGGATACAGTTTAACTCTGTACTTCTGACTTTGTGGGAAAGACTGGAAAACGTTTATATGGATGTGATGGTTAGGCATCAATGAGGTTTTTGCCATTTAATGTATCTTAAAATGTTTTCTTTATATCTGTCCTTATAAACATTTACAATATATTTAAAAAAGCACATTTTACTTTTTTTTTGTTTGTTTCGAAAAAATGTAAGGTTTACAAATAAGAAACAACACAGTATTTGCACACTAATTTATCATCTAACCATGGCATGCTATTCCAAAACACTGCACACTTTGCCATGAATTAACCTGCAAATCTATCAACCAAAATCATGGAAATAATTTTCTAGCATTTAGCACGCCACTGTTTGTTTATCCAAAAATTTACTTGTACTGTTCCAGACATGTGTGCTTGCTATTTTTCTTCTGCTAAAAGCTGTCCAAGAGTAATTTTCAATGCAGGCTCAGTGGCGCTGGGCTAATTACCCCACTTCACATCCACACATTCACAATCATGCATTTATTTGTAAAAGCACAAGTAGTCACACATTTGGCCACACACAGCGGACTGTCCACGCATTCTCTCTCATTATTATTCAAGAAACATGACTAGAATGAAATAAGATGAAACCAGATCCAGATTTTCAAGACCTCATGCATGGGATGACATGATTTAGATTCTGGGCAGAATGAACAGAAAGCCTTTCAAAAGCACAAAATTTGAATGGAGGTGCTGATATGCTGTGTAGACCCTTTTAAACTGCACAAAATAAATATGCATTTAATCAAGTAAATATCTTTTATACTAAAGTGCTATCCTCCTTAGTCTCATATGGAATACATTGTGTATATAAATGAATGGTAAATCCTGCCAAAATGGTTGTTATGAAATGAGCATTAAGAGGTGGCTGTCAAATGTAATAAAATAAAAAGTAAAAGATGTCATTGTTTTTTAGGAGCATGGGCAAAAAAAAAAAGATTTCAGAAGCAGATTCTCAGTCAATACGAGGTTCAATGTAAAAAGCAGATGGCTAACCACATAGTGTTCTCCTTCATTTCCAAATCACGCGCTCTTTCCCTGTCTGTCTTTCTCTTCCTCTCGCATTGTCAGTGCTCTCTAGCCACCCGACTTTTATTTTTTTGTCTACTACAGACTTTCCTGTGACTACACTCTTTCCTCAAACATTCTCTGGCCCTCATGTGAGACTGTGTGTCTGCTGGGCAAAGTTAGCAGACAACACCTCTCCTCCCAGTAAAAGCGTTTTCTAGCAGCTGAGCTGTAAGCTAATCACACGCCAGGAAAGGAGATCTACCACTGCCTTTTCCTGTCAGAAGACATGACAAGTTGAACTTGGGGGCGCTTAAATGGCTAGAGCCACTGACCTCTATGCCTGACCTCAGCGGCCTTGCCTCTTCAGGGTATCTGAGGGGTATTTTTACATTTGGATTAAATGTACTTTACTGGACTGGCTTAATTTGGATATGTGTCCCATGTGCTCTCGCAGGTGCTCTCTCATACTTTCCCACCCTCTCTTTCTCTTTTCTGCATGTCTATCTCTCCAACTTGCTCACACACACAGTCATTCTTTGATCCAGTACAGTCTACATTGGTCTGTCATCAGGCAGCACTGGACGTTCCCTGAGTGCCCTACATGCCAGGTGCTTGACGTCCACCATTGACCAGTGAAAGTCTTGACACAAGAGGGCACTCTAATGAGACAGTGTGGGATTTCTGCAACCAAACAGTCTAACTGTCTTCATATAACGTTGCTCAACATTCATAAATGACTAGTCGTCAATGCAATCCTAATTTCTTGTATGGTATATTAATAAACTTTGAATATCCTCTTCCTTAATATTCACCCTGGAGAAGAAAAGAGTTATATATATATATGTAAATCTTTCTGAAAAGCAGATTAGCTAGAATAGTCGCAAATGCAAAGAACACTGTGTTGGTTGATCTAAGTAAGAATTTCCCACACCAGATTAATTTGGTAGTTTGGATTTGAATTTGCTAGGCATGTAACGCTAGCTGTATTGCTACAGGTTATTTAGCATAAGTTTAAGATTTACATTTAACATTCAGGTAAACGCTTGCTAGCTAGAATTACCCAGCTAGAACCTAAGCTGAGTATGTCTAGTAACTAGTAACTTGACTAGTTACTAGACTAGCAGAAGATTTTTAGACACACTAAAGTATAATCAGACAGATATAAGTAGGTACAGTAGTAAGTATTGGTTTAGTTGCAGTCACAGAAATGTGTATTAAAGAATGGTATTTTTTATATGTAAAATATTCAGACCTACTTATTTATAGTGCACATAAAATTATATATTTATGTGATCTGAAGATTTACATTTACATGAGCAACTGAATAACAGACTAGATATTACTGTGCAGTTCTCAAGAAATAAATCACTACACTAACCAGTAAACAATTCAAGAAATTTGTTCTGGTTTTTTTTTTTAGGTAGTGTAATGGTAAAACATTTGCACTGTGACTAATAAAAGGTCCCTTTATCTTTAATGGTAGTTTTACAAGAATTGTTTGTGCAAGTGTGTAGAAAACAATGTTTTTGGGAGTCTCCTCTGTCTGTCCCATTTAGTACTAATAAAGTGTTGTGCACTTTACTGTTGCTATTGCTGGTGTTTAGAAGATGCTATGGCAAATATGCCATCCTTAGAGACCCTGCAGTCCAGCTCTGGTTTCATGCACACTAGACATGGCCTCCCCTCGGACCCTGGCCGCATAAACCATCAAAGCTCACTTCCGGCAGCTGGAGGGGTGTGGCTTTAGAGGCCTTTATCCACCGGCCTTTCCTGCCATGCTTACTCGCTCACTTTTTAATCCACAGCAGATGACCTCTACAGACATGAGTCTCTGCCCAATTTATTCCATGAATCAAAACAAACAATCCACTGAATCTCCAGAACAGTCAAATTAGTGAGTATGCTATGCATATTTTCAGCTATACTTTTTAAACCACTGCCTGGCGTTAGTCCAGTAAATTCACAAGGCAGCTAAGTACTTTGGGATGCTCTTCGATGAAGAGGAAATGAAAGTTATAGGGGTGCGTGGTGTATGAAAGTGACAGTTCAGTGGCCTCTTTCTTTTCCTTTTCCTGAAGCAATGTCCAAGAAAGTGCCAATTAGCTCTTTAGCAAACAATATGTGGATTCAAGAAAACTCCTGGGGCTGAGACCTGGACTCAATCTAACAGTCATGAAAGTTTTCCTGCTTTCTGACATGGCTGTTATGTCCCATAAGGAAATCTTTTGCCAACCAAACAATATGCAGTACTGTTTTATCACCTATGATATTTGTTCTCAACTTGGTTATCAATCCTGGCTTCAATCCATATGGCTAATCCATATATCCAAACACATTACTGACATTAGAAACACAAATACTAAATTATGGGGGAAAAAACACACCTTGCCACACATCATTCTCCACACCAATAAATCATTGTGTTTATCTATAGCAAACATGTATATTTGCTTTCGCAAATTGCTCATGCAACAGTAATTCAATCACAATCTGTGTCACCATGACACTCTTACCAACACTATCTAAGTAACAATCACTGAAGCCATTTGCTGATTAACAATGTTTACACATAAACATCTGCTTCGCTGAGGTCACAGTACATTTTTACAGGGGCCTTTTTAGAAAGCAGGATTTGAATAATTGCATACATCAGCATTCATGAAAATCATTTTTTTCCCCATTCAAGTTAAATGGATAACACAGATTCAGGATCGATTCAATGTCCTTGTGTGCAAAATATAATCAAGTGTGTATTTATGTAATTATGTATCAGTATGCAGTACCTTTAATAAAGAAACTATTGCAAATTAATTGAACATCTTCTACAGAAGAACTAATGATCCATTTAAAGGGTTAAAAACACTGAAGTAAAGTGGGCTCTCTACCTGGAATAGAGCCCAGTAAAATTAAGATCTAAGTGTCATTTATTTGGCTATTTCCTAAGGAAAAGGAAAAGAAGAAAGTGTCCACTGTCTCCACACCTCTAAATGCCACACTGTCATAATCAGTCATTGCATGAAATATTAAACATTCATTCTTGGGGCAGTTTTCATAAGCCCCTTTGGATAAATATTACTTAGTCTGCTCTTTAATGGCAAAAGGTTAAGGTAGTGAACCGTTACCAATTTTATGGACACGTGGGGTTTTTAAGTTGGCTAGAGATCAGCTGTTGTGAGTTGTTAAAGTTTGTCATGAATGCACACACTTCTAACTAGACTCATCATGGCACAGACCTTAGGGACCACTGACACACAATGCAAGCTTTCATGTCAAGTGGACTTCACTTGGTCACATTCTTATGGTGCCAGTTTTGCAAGTAAAGTGGTATTTAGAAAATGTATTCATGCATTTGTCAAAACAAAGACAGCTAATATTATACAGGCAGTAACACAATGTTAAAACATTTTGAATAGATGTTAAGGACACTCAACCCTGAGGACAAAGTAGTGGTGAACGAAGTAAACAAAGTGCTCCCTTTAAACCTTTTTTTTATTTATTATTAATAAAATTCAAAGAGTATGTGAATTTTGAAAAGAATGAATTTGATATAATTCATTTGAATGTAAATTTAAAATAAAAATGTGCTATCTAGATAGGCATGTACAAGTCAAAAGAGGCTTGCCTGAATAAACTATGATTTCTGTTCTGACTACAAAAGTGCACTGAATGAACAGTTCATTGCAACGGAACAACTGCCAGGAAGCATTAATCTGGATAAATATGAAATTAAATGTAAATGTACTGAAATATTTGTATTTATCTAATGGAAATATGTTGTAGAAAACTTATTTTATGTAAATAAATCAACATTTTTCTATGCTTTGGGGTTTTGTAATAATAGATAATAACCCTTAGGAATGCAGTCTACCAAGCAAAAGTCTGTCTGTTTTGTTCTTAAGCATGTGTGCATTTTAGGAAAAAGGTGTCTGAGGGCCACGGATGGGGCCACTACTAGTTTGTGTCCCTTAGCACTGAAAATAAACAAAGGAATGAAAGCAACCCGAGCACGGCCTGGGGGAATGATTGACAGACAGCAGCTGGCGGAAGAAGAGCACTGCACATATATGCATATTCATATTGCAATCGAACACATACAGTAAACATACACGCAACATAAATAGTACCACAATCCTATCTGAACTATGCCTGCATTATGCAATGCTAATTAATTATGTACACACATCACTTTAATATTAAAGCCTTGACTAACTCAGAATCAAAATATCGCAAAGCCACGAATGTGTGTTCATCATGAGACCAGAAAGTTTCTCACAGTCAAGTCATAAACTACAAACATGTTCAAACGCAGACACCATCTGGGCCATCCACACAGTTAACACACTGATGACTACTGCTGATGGGCAAATTAACACTCACGTGTGTGCTGTCTCACCTCTTTCTCTTTTTCTTTCTCACACACACAAGTTAATGGCTTACACCTGGAGTCTGGAGTAAGAAAACAAATATCTGCATGACGGAACCTCTAGAAATGTATTGAGATTTCGATTTTCCAGAGAAAGTTCAAGAAATACAAATCTAAAATTAACCATCAGCAACTAAACAACAGCCAAAGAATACTTATTTTTATGCTAAGATTCACTCCTTTAACGTCGTGGTTACTGTCATATTGCTAGACCACATTGTGTTCTCGTGCTTGCATTGCTCAGGTTATATCCTAGGAGACATAAACCTCGCTGAGCCAGTGTGACTTATTAGCCATCAGCAATGGACTTTGATGGTTTGCTTCACAATGGAATTCTGAGATGATGCCATCCTGTCACTCTGTTTTGCATCATAACCCAGCATGACACAAGTGAAAGTCAATGACTGCCAACAGAGCCCGAAATATGACAGCACCTGTCACTATAGAGGTGCCAGATCAGAGGCACAAGTGCACTCTCCGTTTAGTTTTGGATAAACAAGAAAGGACTTTTTCTACACACACTTTTTTTTTTTAACATCTTTCTCATTACACAAGGGAAATGGAATTTAATTGACACCAGATATGTTTTCATCCCACAGCCATGCCTAAGAATAGCTGCATTCATATATACCTACAGGACCAGAATAGGAGTGGGATTTTGTGAATGGAAGTCTCAAAAAGCCTCAGTGAAAGACTTAACAACAAAGCAAATGTAAACTGTGCTAACCACAGCTTTCTTCAAAAGCCAGGTGTGTTATAGTCAGTATGGCTGGGTTCAGAAGCAAATGGTTCGACCTACCTGGTGGACACAGACAGGCGTGGGAGACATCCCGAGTCTCTCTGGTCTTCGGCAGACGAGACGCTAACTTCTACAAAAGTACAAAGAAGAAAGAAGTTATGGGGAATGACCTTACTTACTACGAAAGACTTTTATGCCATCTTCAAGGCACATTGCATTTACCACAATGAAACCACAAGCGTGTAAACTAAAGCTAACATTTGTAAGTTACCACTGATGTGAGATTAAATATTAGAAATTCCCTAAAAACACTTTTCTAATAAGTTTACTAAGATCAGTATTTTTGCTAGATGAGGGAGATATGGCAACTTACTACCTGCCTACAGGTGATCATTGTAAATGATCCTTGTAAATAAGTTTGTAAATAAGTTCAGTTACTATGACTACAGTTAAAAAAACAGTACATCATGTCTCATAATGTAAATTCAAATTCTTGTGTTATGTTCTTCTTATAGCAGTATCCAACATATTTCTATGGTCCCAGTTTACGCTAACCACAATTCATTCCAGGGGTTTATTTGGTTGATACTGGCACACTCTCTTCCCAGCTGCAAAAGTCTTTACACAGACCAGGCTCAGGCACTACAAGTAAGGTTTTATTTTCTCTTGCAGCACTGACACTGACTGAAGTACAGTTGAGTGTCTTGTAAAACAAAACTAGAGCTAATGATGATTAATAAAAAGATGAGCAAAATGAGAAACAATGTCATGCCAGTAAACCGTAATGCAAGAGTCTGTTGTTGAGAATGTACAATTGAGATTTGTAAAATATCTAATGCGAAAATCACTGTGCAGTGATTTTTCTAAAAGCTTTAATCCTTATAAATATGGAACAAATTCCCATTTTTCCAGTGTCACAGACTTTGCTGAGACCATTTGTTTTTACAGAGCGAAAACCTGGAGCACCCACGGTAATTCAAGACATTTTCACTTTGACCAGACAAAGGACAATTTATTATTATTGGTTTATTTAAATTATTCACAGTCAGTTTATTTTATGATGCCTCCATGATACCTGGTGTCTGTTGTGGTGTGAATAATGGCATTAGGTAATCATAATAACGAGGCAGCTGCTATCAGTGTGCTTTAGCAGACGCTATAAACGTAACTTTTTTAATTCCAGCATGTGATTACCTCAATCACTGACCCCCAAACTTTGTAGCTAAGAAAAACATCTCTATCTGTTGTGTTTCAGCACAAAATAAATGATTAATAGTGTTCTTATTTTGCTTGTTTGGAGTCTAAAGATGATTTAAGTTAACGATTGAGTTAGGAAAACTGAAATGCAGGTATTAAACATAAGTGGCAAAGATTTTATCGTTTCATGGTGACGTTAAACTGACCATATCAGATAAACATTATAAGTTCAAACACAGAGCCAAATCAATAAACTTCTCCAAGCCACTGTAAATGACCAAGATGTATTTTGCTTTAACCCAAACCTGGAATAAGTCCCATCTCACTTTACTTTAGTGCTGAGATGTCCCGGCTGCCTCTCTTGCAGTCTGTTTTGCTTCATTAAGGCCCTGACTGTCCTCTGCAGTCCTGACAGCTTTATTAACTATGGGCCGAGATTCTATCTTCCCAAAACACAACGGCACAGCACATAGTTTACACACTGCTGGGTGAGTGACCATTAGAGGCTTGTGTGAGGAAAGCATAGCTGTGAGAGACTGTATATCTCACTTTTCTACACCTCACTGTTTCTGACTCATAACTGCACAACATTTTGTGTGTCAGACTAGTGATGAAAGCAGTTAGAGATTTATTAAAACTGTGAAATGGGATGCTTAATGTTTATCCAGTGGCCTGTAAGACAAAGACTTTTTGTGACTGAGTAAAGAAAAAAAAGTAATTTTTGTTATTTTGTAAAACAGCTAAAACACTTGCAAGTGGTTAAATAATTAGAATTGCATCAGCACTAAACTTGGTATGTGGTAAAATACAAATAAAGAAGGTAGCTTACACAACTGTAATTAAAGGAATAATTATAAACCGATAAGTTCAAAATAGAAAGAAAGTGCACATTACAAAATATTTTTATTTCGTAATGTATTTATTTAAAACATCCAAAGAAAATGAGAGATTACTTAGAATGACCATTAATTATGACCCCCTACATAAGGGACTATTGGCTTTGCAATGACCAGGATGACTGTGGATACTCTAGACCAGGTGCTCATTGAAAGTGAATGGTGCATAAACAAAAGTAAAATAACAAAGAGAAAGGACATCTGGACAGAGAGAAGAGCTGATTAGTGGAGCCCTAGAGACCCTCAGGTGTCTCAGGAGCCTTGTTAACAGTTTTACTGTTTTTTAGATTGTTTGTTTTTAAAGACTAAAAAAAGTGGTTTCTGTGATCTAAAAATGCCTATATTTTAATGAAATAAAGTTGACCTCCTGGTGAAAAATCTTTAATCCAGAGTACAGAAGCTTCACTCAAGCTTAATTAAAAGCCTAAAAACTTGATCTAGAACCAAAAATCACAAGTCATATTTTCAACGACCTAATCATTTCTCATGCATTAAAAGTTCTCTGATTCATGTGCTGATTTCAGCACCCTCAGAAAAACACTCACCTCCTCCAGCATCTGATCCAGGCGCTTTAGGAGCACTGGTTCCACCTGCTCGAGAAACAACCATTCTGAATGCTGAGGTTCTCTGTGCTTCTCCAGGCTGTTAACTCTGGCCTGTAGCTCCGAGGTGCGCAAATACACCAGTACACACACCCCGAGAGAGAGGACACAGAGCGCGACACACACCGCCACCGCACCACACACCTCCATCCGCCTTTTACACGGATGCTCAGCGCAAGTCCTTTCTGTAGGAGAATCTCGACAAACTTTGGTGTCCTGTTCCATTTCAGTCTGAGGTGTATAACTTGGCTTTTTCCGACTTTCTTCACCAAACGTATAATCTACTCATCAGGGGGGACATCAACTGGCAAACAGGGCGAAGTTTGAAAACAAACCCAACTAAAAGTTTAGTCCAGGACTTCCTTAGAGAGCAGGCTGAATCAGGGTCGCGTTAAATGAACTGGGAAAAGAGTTATAATGGAGATAAAAGCATGGCTCCTGGTGATGTATACAGGTGAATGGAAAGGCTCTAGCGTTGCGCCATGTGAATGAGTCGTGCCATCTGAGTGTGTCCGTCTGAGCTCCGGTGTCTCAGTGCTGGAGTGATCTGTGATGTGAAACTTGAGCCTCGTCCCTGCAATCCGCTTTAGCTGCAGTCCATTCACTCCACACTCCACAGTAAGTGCGCCTCCTCACTGCGCTCTCCTCCGATCAACTGCGCTCTCGGGCGCCCTGCGCCTCTCCTGTGTGCGAAGCTCCTCCCCGCGTGCGTGCGTGTGTGTGTGTGCGTGCGTGCGTGCGTGTTAAGTGATCGCTGCTCATCTGCTCTGGGCGCAACTAAAGCTTTAGTGGAGCCGCGCGCTTCCCCGCAACCTCGCCGACAAGATATATTTAGGTGCCAAGAGCCCACGTGTATAAAATGACCCTTTGATCTGTGCGGCGTAAATGTTCTGTATCAATAATAATAATAATAATAATAATAATAAGAAGAAGAAGAAGAAGAAGAAGAAGAAGAAGAGGAAGAAGAAGAAGAAGAGGATGATGATGATGATGATGATGATGATTATGATGATGATGATGATGATGATGACACTTCAAAATTAGCGAAGAAAGAAAGAAAGAAAGAAAGAAAGAAAGAAAGAAAGAAAGAAAGAAAGAAAGAAAGAAAGAAAGAGCCTTTGTTTTGCCAAGTCCCAAAATACCCCAAAATTAAGATTTTGATTCTTAATTGCAAATCATTTGTCAGAAAATGAACATGCAAAAAATAAAAAAAAATTGTGAGCAAACATTTCAAAAAGAAGACTCAGTGTTACATTTACGGCATTTGGCAGACGCCCTTATCCACAGTGACTTACAACTAAGCAGGGGAGGGTTAAGGGTTCTTGCTTAGGGGCCCAGCAGTGGCAACTCAGTGGTGGTGGGATTGGAACCTGTGACTTTCCGATCCAAAGCCCAACGCCTTAACCACTGAGCTACCACCTCACATGTTGTTCCATTCAGTGTTGCTGGATTCAAACAGTTGAGTTTTTTGTAAAATGCTTCAAACATTTCAGTACATGTAAGCAGGGCACCAGAGGATTTAGGATTTAATTTGGATTTATTTGTTTAATTTCTGATAATTTACTGAACAAATATTATTCTTATTAATAGTAGTAGTCAGGCAGTTCAAAAAATTTATATAAGTAGTTAAATTATTAAGTGAATGTCCTTTTTTCCCCCAGTAGTTTCATTGTCTGAATTGACCAATGTATTATTCTACAATCCATGTGAACTCTCAGTTATTCTCATAACTCATCATTCTCACTTGCAAAGTAAGCTGACCAAATAGTTTATTTCTGCCCCCAAAAATAAGATGTATGTATCTGTATGTGTTGCCAAACCAATAGCCGACAGCTCTCAGGGTCTTTCAGAAACATCAATGATTTTCCAGAATTTGTCCTGTAGCATACTGTACCACATAAAAATGTACAATATGAAATACAATCCTGGTATAAACAATTTTAAATGAGATATACAAATGTTACTAATGTAACACACATAGTCATCTTTGCCAAGTTTGGCTCCCAGTTTAGCAACAGTGCCGTGTGTGATGTGCTCGCCGTGTTTCCTGTTCTAATCCATTACAACATGGTGCCAACTTGCTGATCCCTCCATGAGAATGCTGTCATTCTCCCTGTGTTGTCAATGTTGTCAATTCCCTCTGTGTCTAGAGACTTTTGGGGCACCTTGATCATTTCCTACCTAATGTTTTCAACATCATTTTTTGAAGAATAAAAATGACCTTATACAATAAATATTAAATGTAGTATGAAGCAAAAGTTATTAATTGTTTATTAAAGAAATGAGGGTGGCCAGGACTGACCTCATATGAATTAACAACAATGTCTTTTTAAGAACCAAATAAGACCAGCTGGCCATAAGTGATCATCCATAATCAGTTCTTAGAATCACTGTAGTATTATTGTAACCTAATTATGATATTTCCCATGTACAAATAAACCTTTAGAATCTTCTGCCAATGCTGAAATAACCTGTCAATGGTTTGTTTATTCTGTGGAGATACACTTTCAATTACACTTTCCTTACTTTTACAGTTCCTGTTTTGTCCGGCTTCCATTAATCCTTTGATTAAAGGTCATGTCAGGAGTAATAAAAATAACCTGGTTACTGTTTTTTTACTGTAGAAACTGAGGCTACCATAATCAAGCAGATAAGCACTGACTCACCATAACCAAGATGGCAATCTTAAAAAGTAGCTGCCCAAAAAACCACACAGGCGGATTGGACCATACGTTCCAGAAAAGGTTTAAAAAGTTAACAGTGAATTTCCTGACTTGGGTCTCCAGCTGTGATGTATTCAAAAGAAAAGAGATGTTCCCTCTTCATTCAGCCACTTCTAAAACATCTGATAGATTTTTTCATGTGGGTCAGGCACTCTCTAATGCATTTAATGAACCAAATGTTGAATACTGTAATTCTGTAATTATAACATTCAGTGCATCCGGAACGCATTCACAGCGCTTCACTTTTTCCACATTTGGTATGTTACAGCCTTACTCCAAAATGGATTAAATTCATTATTTTCCTTACAATTCTACAAACAGTACCCCATAAATGACAATGTGAAAGAAGTTTGTTTGGAATTTTTGTAAATGTATTGTAAAAATCACATGTACATAAGTATTCACAGACTTTCACAGCAAACCATCTCTGCAGCAACCCACCAATCAGGCTGTGAAAAAAGTAAAAGAGCTCCAGCATTTCTCTGGAGAACCTTCCAGAAGAAAAACCATCTCTGCAGCAACCCACCAATCAGGCTGTGAAAAAGTCTGTGAATACTTTTGTAACATTGGAACTTTGGGAAGTTCAATGCTGCAGATAATTTTCTGTACCTTCCACAGATCTGGACTTCAATACAATCCTGTCTCTGACTTCATGGCTTGGTGTCCAATGTCCAATCAACTGAATTTACCACAGGTGGATTCCAAACAAATTGTAGAAACATCTCAAGGATAATCAGCGAAAACAGGATACACCTGAGCTTCTTTTTGAGTGTCACTCAAAGGCTGTGAATACTTATAGTATGTACATGTGATTTTTATTTTGCGTTTCATTTTTAATACCTTTGCAAAATTTTTAAACAAACTCTCCCGTTGTCATTATAGGGTTATTGTTTGTAGAATTTTGAGGAAAATAATTAATTTAATCCATTTTGAAGTAAGTCTGTAACACAACCAAATGTGAAAAAAGTGGAGCACTGTGAATACTTTCTGGATGCACTGTAATCAGCTGCTTCAGAAGCGAAGTCAGTGAGACTGTTAATGAATATGCCATGACTTTAAATGTTTTTTTTTTTTTAAACAAAAATAATGGAAAGAAAATGTGCTTTTTAGTAAAACAAATTGAAGTGTAGATTACGGTTTGACACAGTGTACATAATGTAAAGTGAGTAGTATTCCAGTTAAAACATAATTACTACTGTATGTGCATGTAGCTATTTACAACAATTATAACTGTGCAAAACAAACAGACAAAATTTTTTTTAATGATTTAAAACAAAAATCAAAACATAATTAACAGAAGATGGAGATAGACTTGTTTTTAAGAGCAAGGCAGAATGATCCAAATTGTAAAGCAAAACTCGATGTCACAAATCAACAAACAAACAACAATCAACTTGGCATGGATTGTAAAACAGAATAGTTTGTTACAACATGGCAGTATGGCACTTATACGGCCTGGCAATGTCAGGTATATAAAAAGAACTGAGAAAAGTCTCTTTATAGAGTTGTGTGTGTGTGTGTGTGTGTGTGTGTGTGTGTGTGTGTGTGTGTGTGTGTGTGTGTGTGTGTGTGTGTGTGTGATTGAGCACAGGTGTGCTCAGTTTGTAACTTGGTGATTAAGAGCGCTGAAGAGCATGTAGGAGGCCATGTTTGAAGGCTAAGAGGTTTGCTGGGAATTTGAGTTGCCATATGGCTGTGACCTGAAAATGAGTCAAAGACATGCATTTTGAAGCAGTGTGGGAAATTTCACAAGTGCCAAAATGGGTGTTTTCAAGACTGAAATCATGCAAATGCCTTAACATATACCATTCAATACAATACCTTTTAATCTAGGTTTTTTTTTTTTAATTTAGGTATCCCCAAAAGATTTTCAGTAAATGGTTCTTAAAATAACTACTGCCATAATTAACCTTTTCTAGTAATGGAAAGGGCTCTTTCCAAAGGATCTTTGTAAAAGCACTCAATTTTTTTTAATGTTAGTGTTAGTGTGTTAGTTATTTGTGCTTAGAAGCCTTTATCTTCTGTTCACTTATGTCTGCATAAAAGTGTACACCACATGAATAAATGCAACATTATGCTATGTTTTTCAATATGTAACAGAATTATAACAGTGGGACATCTGGACATGATCTGAACATGACAATCTTCTGGCAGCTACTCAGTAATCAAACAATAAACTCAACAGCTTCTCAGGACCATTAATCATGCATAATCTGAGACTGTCCTTCACCAAATTCCAGCCCAAAATTACAAGGTGTCATCTTTAAAATTCTATGAGACTAAATTAGCACTGGAAATGAAGAAGAGACTACCTTTATTCAACATAAACTAATCTTTAATCTCTGTATTAAAAAAAAAAACCTGCATGGTGCTGTAGAGACAGTAGAACTCATAGGAATGGAAATAGAAGTGAAACATGCATTTCCTAGATACTCCCCAGACAGTTTTTCTGTTTTTGGTTGTTTGTTACTGCATTACATTTCCAGAACATTGAAAGAAGTAGAGGAATATTTCTTCATTCTTCATTCTCTGGACTGGTTTGTGAATGCTTGGTGTTTGAAAGCTTATTCATGTCTGCATAAGCAGATTGTCTGCTAAACCAATTCCTGTCTGCCAAGAAGACTCAATGTGTCTCCCAGTCACTGAGAAATCAAGAACATGACAGCTTCCTGTGGTTGTTTTCCATCTTTTAAACTCTTTAAGTCAGACCTCAATGCCCAGTCAAGGTCATAGTAAAGTGCATAATGATAAATAATATGGGAACTGACATTTATTTGAGAGAGAGTGAAAGAGTGTTATGGTTGTCTTTGACTAACAATGTGCTTTTTTTTAAACACAGAACCTCAACTGTGTTAAAAACAAATCTTAATTTTCCTTTATTATTGTGAAAAAGAATTCAAGCAGCCTTTCCCATGTACTCAGCAATTTTGCAATTTATTGTGGTTTTTCGATTATTATTATTATTTTAAAACCAGCATCTATTATTTGAAACATGTTCCCTTCCTTTAAATGACGAAGCGGATTCTTTTGCTATTGCTGTGGATTTACTTGTGCACTAAGACTGTAGAATGCATGTATCTATTTAAAATAGACAATGACAACAGTGAGCTAGCATTATGAATTAATAAAATAAAATGGGGAGCGCATTTTCGAGTACATATCTTCATTTTTCATATAGAAGATGCATTTTGAATGTTTACAATCAGTCAGCTTTATAACTGTCAGCTTTATAACTGACAGTGTTTGGAGCTCAGACACACTGTATCAGGTTAAGCGCAGATTAAAGACGTATTTTCTTTACACAAGTTTACACATAACACATGCCATTTGGATCCCACTTCATGTGGAGTTTGGACACTGGACCTCTTTGAGTGTTTAAAGGCTCTGGCATGGAGAAGCTGGTGTTGGATCTGTGATGATCTTAAATGTTGAGTTGTTTTATGAGTTGCTCAGTAGCTCCTGGTTCCATAATCACAAATGACTGTAAAAGAGAGTAGAAAGGACATTACTTATAATCTTACATTCCAGTGCTCATGTTAGTTCTTACTCTCCAGTTTTCTGTATCATGCCAATCACGTGGCAGCAGCTCAAGAGTGAAAACGTTTTATTTATGAGAGAATCTCAGCAAGCACAAAAAAATTGAAAACCATATTTAGCTGTATTGGTCAAAATAGCAGGAGACCACATTGGGTAACATTCTGTGCAGCATGATTTCCATGATTGCACAGAATCCTGTTTTTAGCCTGTTTTCTAACATTCCTTTTTTTTTTTCATCGATTATAAAGTGATTATTTGAGTTACAAAAAACTTCCTTTAAGCTAAACCAGGCTGAACTCTTTCATCAAAAATGTAATTCACACTCTGTACCAAACTGCAGAAGTTAAAATTCTCCCTGAAGTTAAACCTTCTTAATATATCCATTTGTTCTGGTTTGGGATTATTGGTTTGGCTGTTCAAACTGTAAAATTGTGTGAAAATTCCAGACAATTACCATATTCTGAAAAACTTCAGAAAAAATCAGCCAATGTAGCATTAACTATGGTCACAGTTATTACATTTTCTTCTTCATTTTGATGTTAGCTGTGAACATTATCATTAATTAATCATTTGCATGATACATAAATATAATCTCATACAAATTCTCAAGACCTATATATATATATATATATATATATATATAAATATATATATATATATATATATATATATATATATATATATATATATATATATATATATATATATATATATATATATTTATTTATTTATTTATTTACATTTTATATACACTCAATGTCCTGTATTTTAACTTATTATTTAAGTTTTACCCAACATTGGGTTTTACTCAATATTGTAAGATATACATCAAAGGAGATTGAGCAAAAGATGACTAAGAACATGGATGGCCTTAAATGTGCAAGCTACAGTATACTGTACAAAACCTTTAAGTGTTAAATTCCTTAAAGACTCGATCCTTGACTTTGCTGCAGTGGATCTGGAGCCAAGTATACCACAGGGCACACACTTATTTACAATCAAATCATTCATATCTAGTACATTTTGGGTAGTTCAGTTAATTATAATAAGCAAACATATTAACATTTTATGAGGATACTAGAAGTAATACACAAATTGACATTAATATATCAAGACCAAGATCACTTGTTGCATTACATTTCACCAGACCAATTTGTTCATGCATTGTAATCCAGTTGGTAAACATCTGGATGTCTCTCTCATAACTGCTTTTACTGTGTGATGCTTCACAAAGCAACACGTTTAAAAAATACTCATTACTCCATTGCTCAGTCTGTTAGAGGTCTTGTTGTCTTTAATAAAGTGTTAGTGAGGACAAATTGGAAACAGGTATCCCGGGGGGAACAGATGAAAAGCCTGCAATGCAGAAAAACAATCACTCAGCATAGTGAAAAGCTGTTTAAATAACATACTGTATGGATCTTCTGTGTCAAAATGTGTCCATTACAACTGTGTTTACTGGTGTAGTAACTCTGATATACAGTATTATATGTTTTTTTTAAGTGTCTCACTTAATACTATTCTAAAGATCTCATCCACTAGTACTGGTTAATTTATGTCAACTTACCCAGTTCACAGTTGTAAATACTATTTATTGTATTTTTATTTTAAAATATGGAATAAAGAATGAGAAATCAAGAAATAAGTAAAATGTGCAGTGTTTATTATATACCGAAAGAGTTTATTTTTGTGTGTTTTTGCTCATGAAAGCAGCCTTGATGTTGGATTTTGCTGTATAAAATCTAAAGTAAATAATGAACCCACAGTGCGGGCATGTCAGTTTTTAAATGAAAGCAAATATAGAGGCTACACTTAATGCTGTGATTCATTTAAACCCTTTTTAAAAGTCTAAATTAAACCATTCTTCTGGCTGACCGTTTTCTAATCTACCATCTGTACTAATCAACACTGGTAATAAGACTTCATAGATGAGGTGAAAACATAACCACTTACTTATCATATATCATTACCACAGAGCATTATTAGGAACATTGGTGATATTTCTGGACTTTCAAAATTAAAAGTTGGTGCTTTTCTATTACCACACCACAGAGTTTAATTACATTGGGCTGATGGTGGGTGAGGTCATTGGGCGAGGTTTGTTTTCAGTGGCCTGGTTGAGTAAAATTAGCTGCCTCAGCATAGGCTTTTGGTCATCGTCCTGGCCCAGTTTAAACTGCTTGCTGTTTAGTCATGCTTTTAAGCTGGATGTGCATGTACTCCTCTGAAGCTTTGGTTTTGCTTCACATTTTTTTCCTAACTTGCACGTGTGTTACATAAGTTAAACACTTGCTGTGCAACAGACTAAATGCGAATTTTATGGTTTATACAGATTTCTCAATCTAAAGTTTCCCAATTAAGACTATATGGACAAACATACTGAAAACCTGACTTTTCCACCCATATGTGAGTCTTCTCCAAACTCTCACTACAAAGTTGAAGGTACACACTTTTTATGATGTATTTGGAGTAGCAATACATTTTCATGCTATTTGAACTAAGAGACCCAAAGCTGTTCCAGCATAACAGTGCCACCTGGACACAAAACAAGTTCTATGAATATATAGTTTTCCGTTATATATATAAAAAAAAAAAACATGCCACAACTTTTTGTCTGTTAATTGGATAATAATAATTTCACAGGAATGAAAACTATCCTGGAGTCCACTGGTCTACATATGCATCTCTCTCTCTCTATCTCTCTCTCTCTCTCTCTCTCTCTCTCTCTCAGAGGGGGTGAACAGAGAATTGGATGTTTCCGGCACCTCAGACATTGAAGTCCATCATTCATGACACAGATCTGCTTTCTCTCTATCTCTCATTCCTCATTCCTGCACTACCTCTGTACACTATACTCAGGTCTCAGACTTCTCAGTCTGCCTGTAGACCAGCATAGTGTTACATTGGCCTGATATATTAGATATCCTTTTTTATGCTAAGCTGGTTTGAATGATTTTGTGTCCTTAAGTGTAAATTATATTTTGTGAATTAGATTGTTGCCCACTGGCAGGAATAAAACACCAGAAAGAGTAAATCTTCAAATGACAAAAAATACAAAGCATAGAAGCAATAGGAAAGGTCTTACCTGCATTACTCAAGATTTCCCATTAAGAGTTCTGATGATTTTACCCACATGTAATTAATTTTATTCTTAGTGAGGGCTGAAAAAGTACATGTTAAAACTGCAATTTAATCACTATAAATGTCTTTTACTTCTGTGTTCAATTGAATTTGAAAGATTTGTTTAAATTACCCCCTTAAAGAGTTATAAATAGTATTATAAAATCATTATTAAGTTTAAAATTTTCTACAAATGCATTGTAAATAAAATTAGCAACATTGATTCAATACCTAGTACCAGATCAGTAAGAAATGTCAAAGTCTGAATAAGATTTATCCAAGAAATTTATTTTTAGAACTGGATCTCATTACACATAAACAGACTTATCTGGGAAATTTGGGTGTTTATGATTACATTTTTTATAATTAACACTTTATACATGATGTTTTTTATATTTACAATATAAATATAATTTATAATACATTTTATTTCCCGTGGGCTCACCACCTGCAGGAGGGACCTTAAGGGACGGTGCTGTGAGGATTGGGCAGCAGTCGAAGGCAGGGGCCTGCTTAGACTGCTGCCCCCGCGACCCGAATTACGGATAAGCGGGAGAAAATGAATGGATGAATGAATACATTTTATATTTACAATGAAGTGCTTCAGCAGCTGCCCAGTCCCAACGACTACCGCCCTGTAGCCTTGACCTCAGTAGTGATGAAGTGCTTCGAGAGACTGTCAGAGACTTCATCACTGCATCACTACCAGACACACTGGACCCACTACAGTTTGCGTACCGTCAGAACCGCTCTACTGAGGACGCCATTGCTCATCTTCTCCACACCACGATGAGCCACCTGGACCAAAGAAATGGGAATTATGCAAAGATGTTGTTCGTGGACTACAGTTCAGCGTTTAACACCATAATTCCCTCCACACTCACCTCTAAGTTGGAGGTCCTGGGACTCAGCCAGCCGCTGTGTCAATGGATCTCTAACTTCCTGACGGACAGACCACAAGCTGTACGGGTGGGAAAACACACCTCATCCACCCTCACCCTCAGCACTGGCGCCCCCCAGGGTTGTGTTCTGAGCCCCCTGCTTTACTCAATGTACACACATGACTGTGTGGCCACATCCAACTCCACCACCATCATCAAGTTTGCTGACGACACTGTTGTGGTGGGTCTGATCTCCAACAACGACGAGACGGCCTACCTACAGGAGGTTAAAAACCTGGAGAGATGGTGCCAGGAGAACAACCTTCTCCTGAACGTCAGCAAGACTAAGGAGTTGATCGTGGACTTCAGCACAAAGCGGGAGCGGGCATACCAACCTATAAACATCAGCGGGACCCCAGTGGAGAGAGTGGACAGTTTCCGGTACCTTGGTGTTAACATCACACAGGATCTGTCTTGGTCCTGTCACACCAACACCCTGGTGAAGAAGGCCCGGCAGCGTCTGTACCATCTGAGACGCTTAAGGGACTTTAAACTACCCTCTCAGGTGCTTAAGACTTTCTACACTTGCACCATTGAGAGCGTCCTGACGGGCAGCATCACTTCCTGGTTCGTGAACAGCACCATGCAGGACAGACGAGCCCTCCAGAGGGTGGTGCGTTCAGCTGAACGTACCATCCACACGGAGCTCCCTAACCTGCAGGACATCTATAGCACGCGGTGCAGGACCAGAGCCAGGAAGATTATGAAGGACCTCAGCCATCCCAACAATGGACTCTTTTCTCTGTTGCGTTCAGGAAAAGGCTTCCGCTCCCTGAAAGCGAACACAGAGAGAATGAGGAGGAACTTCTTCCCGCAGGCCATCCGGTGTTTAAACCAGGAAACACCCAGGATCTAAAACTGGCCCACTCTCTCCACCATCATCATCACACTTCTCTGTACATATATTCACCTTCGCACCACGTCACTTTAAACATATCTCACTGTTCGCACCACGACACTTTAAACTTTGGACTTGCACAGCACAGTGCGCTTTTTATTTTATTCATACCACATGGACCATATTGCACCATATTGCACATGGGCACTTTACGGACCTTTACACCACACCATACCGCACACGGACACTTTATGGACAACCCACCACAAACTGCCTATTGTTTACATATTGTTTATATTTTTATTTTGTTTACATTTTTCACTACACATTGTTTACTGTTTATATGTATATTTGCTCACACATTATCCTTTTATATATCTATATATCTATATATCTTTATACCTTATATTATTTTACTTTATTTTATTTATTTATTTTATTTTATTTTAATAGTTTTTTCTTATACCTTATAGTTATTTATCTGCCTCCTTTTCTTTCCCCCATCCTATTCCCTCATGCCGGATCATCGTACAAAACATTTCACTACATGTCGTACCCTGTATGTATGTGTATGTGATGAATAAAATTTGATTTGATTTGATTTGATTTAAAAAAACAAAAAAAAAACAAGCTTCGCTGTGTTTGTAAAAAAAATATATATATATATATCAGAGAGGTCTCTCAATTGGTAAATTGCACATAATGGTATTGTAAAATAGTATTTTTAAACTCAATCACTGTCAAACTTTCAGGTTGAAAAAGCACCTGTATTAAGGATCCATGTGTGAATTTCATTCTGCAGATTTTATTCATTGCACAGTGAAAAAAAATAGGCTTACCTGTCTGATCTCTCAATGAGCAGAGAGGAGCTTTGCTTAAGTGTGAGGGGAAAAAAAGAGGGGTTTTATAGTGCTGTGAAAATAAACAACTGTCATTGGCACTTTCACCTTCCTTTTGTAGCAGTAGAAACCAAAGGGACATTTGTTCCTGGATCCTGACTAATTTTAAGCCTTTGTTCTTAAGGGGGGGTGGGACTGCAAAAGATGAGCGCACACACACACACACACACACACACACACACACACACACACACACACACACACACACACACACACACACACACTGTATTCATTTGAACAATTTTATTATTCTATTCACTGAGAATAAAAAAAAAGCATCTTACTAAAACAAAACTGTGAAAGATACACTCATAATTGTTACTACACTTACCATCACAAAATTTAAAGAGAGCATGCTATTGGCTGAGGATCAATTCCTGTACAGGGCAGTTTATGGATGCTAGGCCATGTTTTAGCTATTAGGGGCGAGAGGGTGGCTAATTGCTGGCCTGCAGCTAGATTCCACTGAATGTCAGCTGAGAAAACATGAGTGCTTGTCTCGCAATCGGCACAGTTGAAGGGCTAGTCAAATGCCCCTGAGAAAAAAATAAGAAAAGCAGGGATCACAGAGATGCCTTTCTTAAGCGACTCACTCTGAACAAGTTCTTTCCAACAACACCTAAAACACTTCTCATAATTAACGTCAGTGTGCAGATCAGTACCTCACTTTGCTGTTGAAAGGTTTAAGCAAAACCACTGCCATTATGTGTCTGACTGAAACCGGATTTTGAATAGCGGATTAAATCAGCACAAATGGAAGCGGGGGAGCATGGAGAAGTTCAAATCTATAGACTAAACTGTTTGCCTTTATGACCCTTTCACTGCTTTAAAAAAATAAACTGTTAGAGCAATGTATAAAAAGCAGCTGTTTTATAAAATTCGCTTGCTGTCAGCAAGTTCAATTAAAAAGCTTTTTCGTTCTCCTGCAAGGATAAATCTTTTTTTGTCACACTAACTCTTCGAAGCAGAATTGGTCCCATCTCAGCTGTCTATATTTATATTTAGTGTTAAGGGAGAAAGTGAGCAATGCCATAAATTTTATAGCCTCAGGAACTCAGCTTGCAGTCGATGTTGAAGTGTGTTGTTTTTAAAAACCCTTTAGGCACAGGTGCTTTTTGAGAAGTTCGTTTCCTCTCCTATTTAAAGCATTTCGTTTAGTTTAGTTCTTTACTCAGACATTAGACCTTCTATTTAACCACTGTCATGCAACAAATCAAACTTCCACTGATGACATTTTAGGTGAACATCTAATCAAAGTCTTGTGCAAGGCCTCCCTTCCTTCATTTCCTTTTGGATAACTATTGACGTTCATCCATTGTATTATTCAAGGCCATTGATATTGCATTTCCTCCATGAAAATGGATTTGCTTTCTTATTTTGTACAGATCATTTATTACTGTTTGTTTGTTTTTTATAGTTTGTTTGTATTTCATAATTAGAATTTTCACGGTTTATTAAATTATTCGTAATTATTTCCATTACAACAATGAAACAATTATATAATAAATGAGAAACTTTATATACGCACATTTGTTTTTAAAAAGGTTATCGACAGCTGATTGCAGATCAGACATGAGCTTTGCCGAGTAAATAACATGCCATAACAAAATGTACCATCTAATAAGAAATGTATCATCCGAAATGATGAACACGTGTTTTGTAGTCAGTCATTTTTGCATTGTGTCGTGAATGTTGAAATTTCATACATACATGCAAATACATTTTAGTTTTAAAAGAACAAAGGATTCTGTGATTTCGACACACATTAGAAACTCCCTACAGCTGACATGGTGCACTAATTTAGCCACTAATTATCTTGATTGAGACAGGGGGTTGTGTTTGACTCAGGTCATTAAAAAGCTCAAAAAACTTTATCAGTGAGGGCTTTGATTTGATCACAGATAAAGGTTCAGAGCACAACACTGGAAGTTTGCTAGAATTTAAACTCACAACCTGCTATTCAGAAGTGAACAGCTTTAACCACTAACCCAAAATTGGTAATCCTGGAAGGACATCATTTCCAGGCCATTACATATATTGTATATATCATCAATTTTACACCCTGCAATCGAACACTGGAGGAAATTTAACTGCTAAAACACCTCCATTTGCTGTTTACTTTCTAACCTTTGAGAGACAGATAAGCAACTTGATGCAAGATATAAAAAAAAAAAGATATACTAATAGACACTATACAGTGTCTGTAAAAAGGGTTTTACCATTTCTACAATTTATACAGACCCACATGATTGAAGGACAAAATATTACAAATATAAAAGAAAATAATCCTAAAATGGAAATGGTGGAATAGTGGTTTTAAAACAAAGATGGAATTGTTTTTAAAAATAGCTTTGCAAACTCAGAGGAAGATTAGATAACAATGTCCAACATCATAGCATAAGAATAAGATGATAAACAGTCTGTTCAAGCTCGAAAGGTGATCCAAGAATAACAGACCTTTCACTAATGCATTCAGGTGCTGAAACAATGTAAAGCGTTTTATAAAGAAGTCACTTAGGATAAGTATATTTACATAACTTGTGAACTTACGAACTAATTATTTTCGTTGCCTCTCAAGGGATGATCTTTGTGAAAATAGAGCGGTGTCTTATGATCTTAAGACTGATCGGATTCCCATTCAAAGAAAATATGTATGAGGATTATGCTGATTCATTTGTACTATCGAGAATACTGATATGACAAAGCTATAGAAAAGACTTGAGACTATAGACATAACCTCTGTAATAACAGTTACCACTTTCAGACGGAGTTAATATTTCTCTTGGACTTGGATGTCTTTTAAGAAACACTGGTGGAAAAGTGTCATCGTTGTTTTATGTGTCCTTAAAGCAAGCATTTGCATGAATATGCGGTGAGGAGTGATAATTGCTGTCATGCTACACTTGACTTGACAGACTGAACTGCCTGTGATGTTCATTATGTGTAGGAACAGACGCTGTTGACACAGGTGCTAAACTTATCATTAAGGACTAATGCACCATACTGTGGGGGGTAATTGTGTTCAAAGCCAAGCTTTTTTTGTTAATCTTGTTACACCCAGCAGACTGGACATGTCTTTGCTAAAGTGATGAGTGTGTGATCTAAATAAATTGTGTAGGAGGAGGATTGGGGTGGTTGTGAAGCAAACCATTTCACACGTTTGCCTCAGGCACGTTACCTATGTTTTATTTTATTGCTAACCCAGTATGATCACTCAGACAGTAAACTGTGGCCCCTTCGACGACCCAGTAAATTATATAACCAGAACAGGCTGTCATGGCTAACTAGGAAATACTGTAAAGAGAAAAACTGGGCCTTTGACATTTTCAGAACGAAATGAAATCTCTATTGAGTTATTATGATTATGATTAAACCATGATGCAGCTAATTGGGGCTGTTTAATTTGGGCATGTCTTTCTGTTTTTAGTATCAGGAAGAAAGCATGTGGAATTACTCAGAGACCTCAGAGAACTTGGTTATGACCCTAGAGAGCATGGGCCTGATTGCAGCTGATAAAATCTTGTGCCTGCCATTATAGCCTTGAGCACAGAGCTTAATGATATCAAGATACTCCGGATACCTTAGAGGGACTGACAAGCATATCTTTAGGACACAATATAATAATAATAATAATAATAATAATAATAATAATAATAATAATAATAATAATAAGGGAATAAGAAGAACATGAACAAACAACAATTGTGCAATAGGTTACATTGCTGTCTCACAGCTCCAGGGTGCCTGGTTTCATCCTGAGCATCTTAACAGACTTTTTACATGTTCGGTTTCCTCTGTGTTCCCTGGTTTCCTCCTGAACATGCACTAAAAAGTGCACAGACAATTTTATCTTTTCCCCTTAAATGTGAAAATCGCTATAAATGAAACCCTGTAAAATACTAACAGCTTGTTCAGTGCACATTTTTGCTTTCTTCCCAGTGTTCCTGAAGACAATTCATAAATAAAGAATTACAATTAACAGTGTCATTAGAAATGTGTTGACATGTTTAAAGATATAAAATTTTTTTACAGTTTTAAAAGAAGTACAGTGATGTGTGTTAAAAAAAGATTATGTCCCGTTGATGTCTAATTATCATCAGCTTTACAAGATCTAGTATAACAACATGCTTTTAGAGTAAAGATAAAAGAAAACATGTAATGAGCGGCTATCAAGTCCATGGGGTTAAGTTCAAAGTCATTTTTTGTTCCCTTCAAAGACATAAGGCCTGGGAGAAACAAAAGTGGTTGTATTGTAGAGTGCAGGTCGTAGTTATTTTTAGCATTTTTTACACACACACACACACACACACACACACACACACACACACACACACACACACACACACACACACACACACACACACACACACACACACACACACACACACACACACACACACACACACACTTAAAGAATGCTACAGACACTGCAGTCAAAAACATCTACCTTTACATATTTCAGTCAGTTATTTTGCTGGTTAAATGTAGCAGTTTAATTTTCTTATTAACTGTTTTCAGGAATCTCTACAATAGAAATGAAGCCTGTATTATCAGATATAAGCGGAGTCAATAGAATAATTATTATTATACTATGAACAGGAAGCTACTGCAAGGTAATAATATCAGTGCTGTCAGTAATGTCAGGGTTGGCTTGAAAATAGCATGCAGAAGGGACTGTTCGGTGTACTACAGATAGAGAGAGCTAACGTAGTCATACATGTTATTGAATATAGAAGGATGAGTGCGCTGGGCGCCAGTCCTGAAGGACACAGGGTTAATAAGTCATCTGAAACACTGGCCATGACGCAGGTTAAAACAATATAATCTTCACGTTTGCATAAGCGAAGCATAAACAATAGCTTTTCCGGGGAACTTATGTTAATATTAGGGATATCCTGTAGATACCAGGGGCCACAAGCTGCTTGGAAAGAATAAACCTATGGCCTACCTTGACACTATAATATTAGATATTATGTTGTCTCTTTTTCAGTCAATTTCCGATTCCACCCAAAGGACAAATACTGTATGCTAAACATAAAACAGCAACATGATACAGCAATAGATTTATTTTTATGGGTGTCACATATTTTTGTGCTGAAACATTTCTTTTTGCATTCAATTTTACTCTCTGCATCAGTGCAGAAGCTGTACATTAACTAATCAACTCCTGTTTCTTCTTTATTTCCAAACAGATACTTTTACTTAATGTTTAATTACCCCAACCTTCGTATTACTACCATGGACTATTATCAGTCTGGTTGTTAATCGTTAGTCTAATCTAAGCAGTCCGTTCCCACTGACTGAATTGAGACACTCAGCCAAGAAAAAAAAAAAAAAAACAGAAACCATTCATCTAATGATAAATCTTTCTTAAGAGTGCTCACAGACTTTGTTGTATCAAACAGCAGCTTATGTATGTTGTTAACCGTGTGTATGTTGTTAATCATGACCTTAATGGGAAGCATCTTGTCTGAGTCACTGAACCAAACTGACCTTTAATCTGTCATTAAATGTTTAATGCTGAGATACCTTTCATATGGCTAAATGGGCTGAGTTTTAATTATTTTCCATTTATCCAGTGGTTAAAAACCCTAAGCACATGGCAGAAACATTAGCTTTAATGCAATCTTTAATGACAGCCCATGTCTGTGTTCTTGCTTTAGTGCTTCTCGTGCATGGTGAGTCCAACTTTTCCTGCCTTCCTGTGAAATCATCAGTGTATTGAGGTGGTAGGGAGAGACATCAAAGCAAGGACATACAGATATTTTTTAGATTTTCTACATAGACCGCACAGCAACCCTGGGCAATGTAGAGTAGCCTGTAAGCCCATCAGCATTTTTTACTTTTGTATCAAAACAGCATATTTTTTAAAAATATGTCTAGCATGAAAGTCTAAGACTTCTTTTTTATGTTTGGTGTATGAACCAAATAAACCTATATTTATGACACAATCTGTCAATATGAATAATTGATAATATACTGTAAATAAGGATTACTATGCATGTTGTGAGATTTATAATATGGATACATGATTGTGACTTAAATAAACAGAGACAATTTCATTACTTTTACTGAAAGTGCTTTTTACATTTTTTTCTACATCTTTTGCAAATTGTGAATGTAGACTATATACCAGACTAAATTCTAAAGTCAGCTAATCCCATGTACATGAAAGCAGAAGCACTAAGCAACACACAAGCGGATGCTGAACTGCCTGTCAGATTACACCTGACAAATACCAGATCAGCCACACAAAAAAAAAACTTGTGTCAGTGAAATGATTATAAATAGTGTTCATATGGCCACAAAAATCTAATATCTTCCGCTTTCGGTGCACTGCACCATTTCATATTTTTATTAGCATTGAAATGGTTTTCTTAAAAAAAAAGGCAGTAAAGTATTTTTCATGATGCATTTAATGGCTTGTCTGTGTATCCCTTCGCTCCAAGTCTGCTCGGATTCAGACAATGCCTCGGGCTGTAGGACTGATCAGAAGGAGAAAAAATTAAAGACTTTTTCATTGCAGTGTTGACAAATCTGTTAACTCCTGTTAATGATCAAGGCTTGAAATGCAAATAATTTCAACCAAATGCAAATCAGAAATCTTTATGTTAACTGTGAATGTGATTTTATAATTCTTTTTCTAACAACTACAGAGCCACATCATAAACAAGATAAAAACTAAAAACTACAGTGACAGTAGAACACATCAATTGTTTAGAGATCCTTGAATGTGTGTATATATATATATATATATATATATATATATATATATATATATATATATTTATATATATATATATATATATATATATATATATATATATATATATATATATATATATATATATATATATACAGTATATACACATATACATATATCAATTGTTTAGAGATCCTTGAATGTGTGTGTATATATATATATATATATATATATATATATATATATATATATATATATATATATATATATATATATATATATATACACAGTATATACACATATACATATACATATATATATATATATATATATATATAGCAACATTCTACTCCACCCTGAGGAAACACACAGAGCTCAAAACCCTCTATTCAACTTCTCTCATGAGACAGACTTAAATGGAAATATCTGCTGAGGTGACCTGAAGTCCAGACTTCCTAACCTTAACAAATTGCTTCCTGGTCATGCTTTCAGATAATCACAACTGCAGAAGAAGCCTCTACAAGGTCATTATCCTGGAAAACCTTAAGAGAATTTATCATAGAAGAGATACAGCTGTGACTAAACCTTTTCACACATATATTTATTATTCACCTTTTCTGCTGATGTTAATTCTCATTTAGCAAATCTTACATTTAGCATAAAGGGTCATATTTGATGAATTTCATTTGACAAATAAAATTTGTCACTACAAGCAATAGTAATACATTGTTTTTGTGTATTTAAAAATTGAAGACAGCCCATTCAAATGTTATTTTATTAAAAGTGCCCTTTAACGTTTGGACATCCTTGAAATACACTGAAATAATCAAAAATAATAGTGCATAGCATCATGCTGAATGCTAAACACTGTCATCAGTGGGAGTTGTAAGTTTTAATTGATTATACATCTGTGGAGAAAGGCCTGATAAACAGGGTGGGTCTTGGGCCTCATCTGGAATGCTGCTAGTTTAAATGGTGTAAAGTATCCCCAGGTACTAATGAGAACTGACCCCTTCATTATAAACTAAGACTTTAAGAGACAGTTGACAGGTCAGTATTACAAAGGTAGTTATATGTGGTTGTGTGAAGCAGAACCTTTTCTTTGGGACAATCAGCGCTAAGAATGTCTGGAGAACTAGGGTCTGACAAGAAATCCTGATGTCACTCTTAGCCGAAACAGTCTGGTGATGAAGTGAAGGTCGTAGTTTGGAAAGAAACTAAATACAGCATAGAACAAATGCCATGGAAGCTTAGTCCTTAAAAGCCTGCACCATGACCAGAATACTGTAATTCAGAGATTTTGACAGAAGAAAACCTGTTGTATCACAGGTGGCTGCATGAGCTAAATGCTCAAAATAGTTTAGTTGCACTACTGTTTAATGATGAAATCCACCTGACTGTATTGAAATAAAAAAATTAAATCATATCAAAAACAGGATTCAATCGAGCGTTTACAGATTTTCTTCTTTGCTATAAGCATACAGTCTCCTACCAGATGCAGTTTCACAGAGAGACAGGTGAGTGGAACAGTTTCCATACAGGAAGTGGAAGCAGGCTTTCATCCCAGAAACATATCTCTAGATTCCCTACTGTCACAATCTCCAGACTGAGCTTATCCTGTCCTTTAACAACTGTGAGGAGAGGGTCCTCTACTTGCTGTTTGGCCTTCTTCTCATCTGGCAGTTATCAAGCAAATTAAAAGAACACATGTCCATAGCAACTGCGCTCTGTGGACAAATCCTGCTCTCACAATAGCAGAGGCTAGGATGATCTAGCAGGAATTGAAGGGACTTGGGCCCCCAGGGGCACTATTTTCCCACTGCTTTACCTCTGGTTGAAAAAACTATCCTGGCCTCAGATATCTTAGTTATCTTTGACCGTAATGGGAGCTTTAGGAAAAGCAAGCATAGAAGGACACAAAGAATTGTAGAAATGCTTTAAAAGACTATAATATGTCTACTTTTTATAAATGCTTCTTGTGCCATAGAACCTCTGATGATGTCAGTTAGTCAGTAGTCTAGTGCCAAAACTTCCACCCTCAAGACTGGTACCAAAAGAAACCAATTTTCGATAAAAAGTAAAGGGCAAATGCTCAATTCTGGTTGATTAGATTTTTTGACATTATGTTACCATTTGGAGAAATGGAAGATAATACAGCACATACAAATAAGAAAATAATTAATGGCTACTTGTGTCTTTAAAATCAACATTGTAGTGATTTATTTCTTTACAAATACAAAGTTATGTTCTATTCACTTATTCGTCACTCTTCATTATTCGCTTCATCAGATTCAATCCCAGGAACATTTAGGAAAAGGCAGGAATATGACCTAAAGAAGATCACACAATCGTTTAAAAATTTTTAGCAGAGAGAACACCTGAAAGAAACCTATGCTGACACAAGGAGAACATGTGTCAGCATGGGTCTCTGCATCTATGCATAACAGCACAAATATAATAACTAGTATTTCTACATTAAATACACAATAACTAATGTATTCTGGTTAAACACGTAGCTGACAAGAACATTAATTAGCATTTAATATAAAGTTTAGTATAATTTCTGAAATTTAATGAAATTTCACCACTACAACAATTCCAGTTTATTCCAGTCATCTCTGAAATTGTATATTTTTTCTTATTTATTATGTTCTTGTTTGTGAATGTTCTATGAACTGTTCTAGACATGTGGTGAAACTGAAACCAATAACTTAAAGAAATTTTTTTAAAACAGGATCTTTCATATCATCTCATACTAAATGTCATAAAATAGCTGCAGTTAAAACCACCAAACATAACTTCATAATATTTCATATTTAGCAGCAATTGTAAAAGGGAGATGCTAAACTGTTATCCAAGGACATTGGAGTTTTGTGCAGTGTGCAATGGATATATGTATATTGTTAATGACAGATTTACATGGTGACATTCAGGAGGAAAGCATAAAACAAAAACCTATAAGTACCTTAAAGGCATGACCTATGCACCCAATGCACCCCATTTGGTAGGATGTATCTCAATTTCAGTCATCATAGAATCATCAACAGTGGCTCTTCATCAACATTATCCAGTGGGTGACAGTTTTATATGCTTTGGGATCAACTATAGAGATCCCTTTCCTGCATTAAACAGAAGTGTCTATCAATAATACCCACCCACATCCACATCCTGTGTGAAACCAGAACCTTTACCTGAACCGGAAAAAGAAGAAAGGGCAGAGGATGTGCATAAGGAAAATGATATAGGTTATTAGAGAAAGACACTTTCTGAGGGCTGAGAAAGAGATCTGGATTCAAACCATATGTGCAGAAAATACACACCAGATACTTAATTGTCTAGGGCAAGAGGAGAAAGAGAGATAAAGACAGAGAGAGTAATACTTTACAAGAGGAAGACACTTTAATTATAAGCCATATCAAATTTCCTGATGGCTTTTCCAGCCCCATGGCTTAATCTCTGGTCTAAATTCCACTCATCAGTGTCACTCATCAACATCTATCTCTACTCATCCCTAAATCTGCAAACTCCATCACAGCAAGAGGGGTGGAAACATTCCTAATTCAGTGTCCTGAACTCTTTGCCTCTTAGCAGAAGATAGTTTGGTAATGAGAATGTCTCTTTCTAAAATCTATTTGGTAAACTGCTTTTTTCCTGTGTGTGAAACCTCAAACATGGCAGTTAATTAGAAACCGAGTAGTAGCATTGTTGTAATAAAACCGTCAGCAAAAACACAAATCACGTTCTTGATCACTTTCCAGCATCCAGGTCAATCTGGCTGTTTCTGCCATGGACACCCAAAATCAAGGACTAGAATTGTTCTGTTCTGTATTAACAGGCTGTAAACTGTGTATTGTAATTGTCCGCCAAACTACAAGACAATAAACCTATATGAATTACTGAATGTTAATAATAATGTTCGATACAAGCACACCATTTAGAGTTACGTTTGCTACCTCGCTTGCCTCTTGCTGATGTAATCCAATATAAACAGACACGGTCAAAAGCAGAGGGTGTTGTTTTCCCAGCAGCACTCCAGCGATCTGGTTTTCCACTTTGTTGTGAAAACATCACAAAAATGCTAGCCCATCTCACAGTGGGATATGTGAGAATGGGCATCATGCATAAAGCCCACTGTACTAAGAGGGTTATGGCCCTCTCACGGAATACTGCCTTCAAGTCCTGCTGCTGATGCTTTTTTCAGACATTGGCCCTAGAGAAAACTATGGGAATTCTGCAGACATTCTCATCAGCTCTTTGTGATTTTTTGCAACGCAAAAATCAATAAAGTTCCAGGACGTGTGTATAACCAGTTCATATAAACCTCATTATGGACATTCCATCAAAATTTGAAGAATTCATGAGTGAGAGCTCTCAGTGTCACTCAGTAAGCCATTTCCTTCCATGTCATGCAACCCATCTCACTTTCCCCTGCAACTACATCCAAGCCACGGGTCTACGTTTGAAACTCCTGTGGGAAACCACTGGGTCAAAATCCAGAAGCATACCTGTGTGTAATTAAACGTTATTAACATATGTTGTGAACAGTAATAGAAAACAAGGAAATCATGAATAAATCTTAATAAATCTTGTTCATTGAACAACATATACATAAGAAAACCACATAAAAGAATAAGAGAAACCATATAAGGGTCCATATAAGAGAAACAGCATAAGGTAATGTATGTATTAATATCAGCCCAAGTAAATTACTATCTAACAGAAAAAAAAGAATTTTATTAGTGATTTTAATTGTTGTTGTTGTTGTTGTTGTTGTTTTTGCTTTTTTGCTTCTAACTCAATGTAAAAAAAAAAGAATCAACACCTTTAAACAAACTGTTCAGAATCTCAACAGTTGCTTGTTGGCTAAAGGGTCAGAAGCAGTTTATGAAGAAAATATGCTCAATGGCTTTGCTGATGGAAACTGTATTTTTGCTCAGAGCTTTATGGTTTATAGTTCCCATTTTAACATACAGGTATAATAGGATACATGCTTTACTAGCATGTGAATAACAATAAAACACAGTATATTGTGATTAATCTTTATGTTCTGTTGTAAAATTGGTTGCCATAATGGTGCTTTAAAATGATCCTGGAGCACCTGCATGTAGGCCACTGCACAGGTTTGTTAGACATTTCAGTAAGAAGCTCAGTGCTGAAAGTTCCAGTACTTGAGAAATACTTTTACCTTTGAAGGAAATATAGAGTTAAAATAAAATTTGAGAGAATCCCATATGCTTAACCTCATATTTAGTCAAATAACATCAAAAATGCAAAATAGTTTGTTATAGTTATTAATACTATAGCATATAGTTGTTGATACTGGTATGTGTAATGCATTATAAACTGTATTCCATGCCACACAAAATGTGTAATATGGAATGACAAGTTCTTGTTTATACTAAATAGACAACCAGTAGACTGTGGAGTAAAAAAAATAAAGAATTTAATACCAGATTTTTAGCCAATATATTTTACACGATTAATTACTGTTGATAAAAGTTATGATTTATTATGTTTCCAAAAGACAGTTTACTTATTTTCAAAAAAGGTCTACAGTTTAGTAAAAACATTTTAAGAGTATGACCCTCGCCATTCTAAAAACCCACAACTTAGATGCCATGCAGAAATAATAACAAGGTTGTTGCTCCCACAGGCACCTTCCTGACACAAACAGCTGCATGGCACATAAAAAACATAGACAAAAATGTTTGAACATTTATTGTATAACCTAGTTGATCACAAGCTCAAACACATGTTCCTGTAAATTCTAGTGCTATGGGCACTTTACCATAACAGAACCACTGCTGCTTAAGGACGGTAATTTTACACACAAGAAAGCAAAGACCCAGATTCAAGGGTCAAATCATGCACCTGTTTTAAAAGCCAGTCTCTTTACAATGAATTCCTTATGTGGGCAATATATTTGACTAAATATGTGTTTTTCCAAAGCTTGTAGCTATGCAGTGGTCAAATCAGCACTTTCCTCACACTATGAAGTAAATACTGAATGAGCTTGTTGCTGTGATTGGTCTCAGCTGGAACACAGACGGCAGTGTCCTCCGAGCCTCAAAATGCTGCAGTGAATCAAGAGGACCTCACTAGAGCCTGGATGGGGTCCATCACTTATTTGAGAGATCACAGCTTGAAAGCAACATGCTAAAGCACTAAATAGTGGAACTTTAAATAAAAAGAAAAAACAGCTGGCGGGTCTAGATGTTAACACTGCTGGTACTGTTGATAAATGGATCTGCTCACAGCATTACCGTTTTTAGCAGGGTTTAAAAGTTTCACAGTTGAGAGAGTTGGTAATTTCACTTTTACTGAAAGAAATGCTTTTCAAATTTGCATACAGAGACTAATCGCCAGACTAAATATGTACATACACTTGATCCATCAATCCAATTATCAGTTTAACAAAAAGGAATTAGATAATATATGTACATATGTAGTGGCCTTGTGGGTCAAATAATGCATAATGTCCCTCCTTTCAACACATATATTAGTTCATATCATCATATTGTATGCCATACATGTCTACTTGCCGAATATTTGCATATGGCAATCAGCTGTGAGGGTTATTCCCTGTAACAGGTCAAGCAACTTATGAAAAATACCTGACATCTATGACCTCTACCCTGTACACCCCTAGTCTAACACCTGCATTACGCTATAATGTTACAAATTTATGCACAAACACATCTGTCTTCCACAGAACTCAGCAGTTCTTCTCACATGCACTGCAGATGGGAGCAAACTATATCTTTTACACAGGTATAGGGTGTTTGCTTTAAAACTGTATTTTATTGAGAAAGGGCACTGAGATTTTAAGCCCTTCTGATGTTTCCACCTGTACTATGCTCTCCTGGGCACCTGTGAAAGAGAGAAGTGCAAGCAGAACTCAAGCAAGTAGAGTTCAAAGCATGTCTGCAAGCAACCTGCAAGCTTGGGGCCAGTAGTCACTACAGCACCCAAGAGAGTTCATTCTTCAGCTATGTGAATGTTTAAAACATGTGAATATAAAACAATATAAATATAAATGGATCTTGAGGTGTGTGAATATTTCACAGCAGTGTCATCAGCTATTATTGTGTCTTTAGATAATATATGAAGTAGCATCCTATCTATCCTCTACATTGCTTTTGTTTGTCTCGTGTTTGTTTGTTTTATAAAATGTTTTGTGTTCTTATGGACACAATTATAGTCGAGCAGCAATAACTTGGCACTAGTTTTGCCCTGGTGAAATTTGAACACACAACCTTTCAATCAGCTGTCCAATGGTTTACTACTACATGTTATTCCTCTACAGCTGTATGTTAATATAATGTAATGTTTATGTAATGCTTACCCTCTGTAGAACATAGAAAAGTGCACTGGGAATGAAAGATCTTTAGGAAAAATCAAACATGTTAAAAGAGGCTCTCAAAAAACAGCCCCAGTATCACAGCTAGGTAATCCAGAGGACAACTAGAAAGTCCTGGAAATTCCCTGGAACTCATTAAACTTTTTTTGATTTCTTTGCTTTAACAAGTAAGTAAAAATATATAACATACTACTATCAATCTCAAACTATATATATCAGTGGCGGGCCGTGCATTTGGTACCTGGGCCTTCATTGGGGACTTACCCGACTTAATCCACCTCTTAATACCACCACTAACACGTCGCAATTATAGAAACCATCAATAGAAAGCACTGATTCCTGTACCTGTACGAAAGCACTGTACACTTTGGTTGTATTCACTTTTGTTGCCAGCTATTTTGACAATACAGTGAAACCCCGTTGTACGAGCAACCTATAGTACGAGCAAACGGAGATACGAGCAAACTCGCTCGCAAAATTTTATCCTGTTTCACGAGCATATTTTAAAGGCACGAGCAAACTCACGCTGCCGGTTCCCCGTTTTCGGCCGAGGGTCGCATCAGTCGCTTAGTTGATGACGTATCACTCGGTCGCTCTCGTTGTTTAGTGCAGCAAAACGTAACTTTTTTTAGTTTTATATCTTTATTTCACTAGAAATCTTGAAAAATTTCTCCCAATAAAATCAGTGATGGTGCTGTGAAAACGAAAGTAAATAGAATTACCATGGAAACCGAGGAGGATATGAGCGTGGTGCGCATCTCACACTCGCAATCAACCACTACCACATGAGTAAGTGTTAAATTAAATTTACATTACGGTAATTTGCGGTGTATTTGTTTGTTAAAACAGGCTACAAATACTTTATAAGTGCAGAAATAAGCGATCGGATGAGATCTCGGAACGGATTAAATCACTTTTACATTCATTCTTATGGGGAAAATCAGTTCGACTAACGAGCAAATGGACCTACGAGCAATTTTTCAAGAACGAATTATGCTCGTACAACGGTCTTTCACTGTAATGGCTTTTTTCTGTATTGCTATACAAGCTGCACATTAACTGTTCTAAAATATATCCAAGTTTCAATTCTATAGTATTGTTCCTTGAGGAAGATATACCGTAATTTCCGGACTATTAAGCGCACCCATATATAAGCCGCACCCACTGAATTTGACAAAGATTTTTATTTTGAACATAAATGAGCCGCACCTGTCTATAAGCGGCAGTGTCTACACTAAACTTTACACAGGCTTTAATGAAAGACAGTGTCGGTTACATGGTGTAATGGGTGAAATATGTTGTGGCTCCTTTAAGACCAGAGCGGCAGTTTGGGAATAGCCTGCTGCCGCATTTTTGTCCGGTATTACTGCGTGTGTGCAAGACCAAGGAATATGTCCTTATTATTTTCTGATGCTCAGTTCTAAGTTTCTTTGACTAACCCGTAACGCTGTTGCCAAGAAAAATAAAAAAGCACGAGTTTTGGAAACCTGTCTGTGCTTATATAATTTCTGTTGCAACTGGAGTTAGCGCGCTCTCCCTTAATTCAGACTTAACGCGTTACAACGGCTTGTATCTAAACAGTAGCAGACCAAGTAAGTCATTGTTCACTGTCTTCCTCCTTCCTTTCACAACTATTTCTCTTGAGAATTTTTCTTTTGGCATCGTCGTGCGTTTAAAAATCAACACCGGTGAAAGTTTTTTCTCCCGATGCCGAGCAGCTCAGAACACAGGTGAGGTGCGTTTTTTCGTTTCCTTTGAAAATATTATTGGTCTAATGTTATTAGGTTAATTTATTTGGCTTGCAGTTTGTGAAACCGGGAAAAACCCAGGAAAAATCCATAAATAAGCCGCTTTATTGTTTAAGCCGCGGGGTTCAAAACGGCGGAAAAAAGTAGCGGCTTATAGTCCGAAAAATACGGTACTAAAATGGTTACTGAGATGTGAGGTGTATTTTGCCTATCAAGAAAATCAGTGACCACCTGCTGTTCTATTAGACTATAGTATGTCTACAGTTCATAGATGTTGTTTGAATGCTTGCAGATTATATATACATGATTTTTACTTTATTAGGAGCAAATAAAAACAAACAAGCGTATCATCGGATTATCATGTGGCAGAAATACATGAACTACAGATACGAGTGAAATAATTAAAGCTTAAATTAATTATCTCAGTTGTTTTGTCCTTGGCATGGTTTTTGTGCCACACAGGCTGGTTAGAGTATTTCAGAAATAGAGTTTTTGTTAGTCTTTTGGGATGTAAATTTTTACACAGTATGGTAATAGGAACAAAAAAAACACACAGTGACAGTTATGTCATGGTCAGAGGAACTGACAGGAATGCTATGGAAAGTTTTAACAACCACTCTTTATTTAAGAAAAGATAAATTGATGGTAAGTGGGAAAGCATTTCAGAAAGGTAGCTCAGAACTGGGCAACAACAAGGAAGGACTACATATATTTCCACTCCTTAGACAACCAGACAACTGTATTTGTGTGTGTATATATAGTATATACACACATGCAGTGGCTCTGTAATGATTTTGTGTCATTGTCTGAAACACAACAGAGTTTTTGTTATTCAGTTCTCTGCCATTAATCACCTGTGTTCTTAGACTATAACGTTCAGTAACAGCTTTGTATAACAATGAAGACCAAGGAGGATGAAGGTCCTCAAATTTCTCACAGTTCTAAATCACACAGTGCTCAGGCATATCCTGTGGCTGCGTGGATTACACGTTTCCTTCCACACCGACACAGAAACTTGCCGATCAGGTGATTTATGGCAGGTAGTTTAAAACCCACCCACCCCTCTGTTACTTGCTGATGTGTGTTATTACAATATGATTTATTCTCCACCGAACAGGACAAGCTGATGGTTTTAGCAGCCATGCTTGTGCCGTGAGGTGGCCTACTGTGGGAAGAGATCAAAAGGGGTTCAGATCAGGGATGAAAACTGGGTGGGACACAGGATGTGATTGAGGGCAGAAATGGCTATGGACAACAATTCCCCACCATACCTAATTAATTTCCTACAGTTCACTTCTGTAAAAAGACATTACGACCTTTAAACAATGGTGGTCCACGTAAGTAACTTTGACTCTTAGTTAATTGTCGACAAAATTCTTGTTTTAATTGATTCTTTCGACATTTGGTAGTTTGTTAAATTGGAAAGCTTAAAAGACTGAAATGTTTAAAACAACTCTTTGTCTTTATATGTTAATGTTTATCACAATGACTCACTCAATAATTCATAAAAGACATTTTGCTTACAATGGTTTATCAGGAAATCAGGAAACATTTGTCCAGAAATTGGATACATAATACAAGCATCCTTTTCCAAGGAGGAGTTAACAGCTGGCCATTTGGAGTGCTATAGACGGGTTCTCAAGCATCTAGGAGTATTGTGGCTACAGGTGAATCATGCTCTAAAAATAGACACAGGCCTACTTTAATCACCATTCACGTTTATACGCATTCAGATTGTCAGGGGAAATACAATTCTTCTAGTCAGCTCATTATTCATTGCAATGGTTACAGGATGCTTTATTAATAGCTCTATTGAGATTTATAATTAGCATGATATATTAGCAAACCCCTGCCTTAAACTGCTAGCCTTTCTTTTGCTCATTATGTTGCTTCCTTTCATGTATCTAGCATGTTATATATTATTAACTAAATGCAGATATTTATTTTTATTTTTCAGTTTTTTTATTAAATATGGTACACGATTGCATACACATAATTGCCTTGGAAATAACATTGTTCTTTTGTAATAATATTTAACAATCTGAATACAGATTTTAGCATTCACTTCCTTTTTTAATGGATTAAACACCAGAGATCACATCATATAACTCCTTTAGATCAAATAAATTGAGCATGGTTTGAAAATGATTATTATAAACAGAAAACAAAGCATGCAAATTCCAGGATGCTGGGAAGCTGAGCCTGCATTTCCCTTCTCACAATTTGCAGTTCTTTTTACTTTCACATCACTTTCAGGCAAGAGCTTATTCTATCCATGTCCACTTTCAAGCCATTAGTGTGCCACATCCAACAGTGACATGTAATATGTCTTTATTTTAAACTTCCTGTCAGGTGATTGTTTAGTATCAGCACAGATCTCCTGCTTTGTTGCCTTACAGTTTACACAAAGTCAATGTAATATTGTAATAATGCTATCCACTGTAACAAAATATTAGTGTGGCCTTTTGTAAAAGAAAAAAAAAAAGAACATTTTGTATCATGGTTTGAGCTGAGCTTTTCCTCCAATACACATATGAATCTTATTGCTAAAAGCCGATGTTAAAGATTTTTTTAAACAGGCTGGCTTAGATCAGTGCAAAGTGTAGTACAGCTGTAATAAGCCTGTCTTCAAACTACTGTAAAAGATAACATTGTGGCTGCATGTTGGAGAAGACATCTTTCACTGAGCACTGTTTTGCTCACTTTAATTGTGTAAATGTTTCCTTCTCCTGCAGAATCCTTTGAACTAGGTCATATATGCAAATGGGAACCTGCATGTATGTCCTCAATGCTATCAGATTGGATGTAGCTAGAGTTTCAAAACATCGCATGATGGTGAAGTTCTAGTGATGTTAAACGTTCTCTGTGGTCAGAGTGCATCTCCGACAGAGAGCCATTCTTGGCACAGACCTTTCATCTCCCTCTTAGTTCTAAGGGGCATGGGACATGCAGTATATCATTTCAAAAAGAAACAGAAAAGCTTTCAAGTAAGCACATCTATTGAAATGTTACCCAGACCGTAATTATAGCACAGGGGAGCAGGGAGGACTTTGGTAGCTGGCAGCATATGGAGCAAGCATTTGGGAAGAAGTCTGAAAAGATGTAGAAAAATAGGTTGGAACATAAAGATTGTAGGAAACCCTGATGCTGGAAACAAATGCATGTGATAAACAGAGAATTTTATCCTGAAGTGAAAAGCCATATACTGTCCATTTAAGCAGCACGCAAAAGTTACGTGATCTCTCTAACTACAGCACAAAAATCCATGATGAGGATCTGCAATTTATTAATGTTTGTAAAACATTAATACAAAGTATCATAAACCTGTCCTGCAGTCATTGCTCTAAAATCTTAAGTGTGATTGAAGTTTGCTTTGATTCATCTTTAATCATCATTCTGTTCTTGAAAATTTTATTTTTTGAGTAGCAGGTTAAAGTAGTGATGCACAACATCCTAAAACTGTTTTAACATCTGTGTGTGACCACTATACTGTTTTTTAGAGAATATACCTCTTCCAGATTCCACATGTCTGCCTTAGTCATTTTGGAGGATGAGGAACACACAAAGTGAAACAAATAAATGAGATGAAAAGCAGACAGATAGACTGAGTTGGGTGAACAGGTCACATCCTAGTCCTATAACTATTATCCCAGTGTTGTCTTTATTTCCATTTTTTTTAATGATATTAGCCATTGCTGGAGCTTTTTATTTCAGGGTCCAAAAACAAATCCAGATGGCGAAAATGTCAAATTGTGATATTCACTGATGAGCCATAACATTAAAACCACCTGCCTAATATTGTGTGGGTCTTCCTTGTGCTTCCAAAACAGCTTTGACCTGTCGAGGCATGGACTCCCCAGACCTTTGAAGGTGTGATGTGGTATCGTGTAGTCCTGTGGGGCCTCCATGAGTCAAACTTGTTTGCCTAGTACATCTCACAGATGCCACATCAGCTTACGTTTTGGGGAATTTGAAGGTCAAGTCAACACCTTGAATTTTTGTTGTCCTTCAATTGTTCTTCAAAGTATCGATGGAAAATTTGTGTGGCAGAGGGCATTTTTGTGGTAAAACAGGTAATGTGATGTACTTTGTCTGAAATAATGCAGAACATTAGCATTCTTCCTCCATCTGCCCGCTTCCTAATGCGCATAGCCTACTGTTGCCATGTCTTTCCTGACATGCACACACTCAGTCAGAGGTCTCAACAGGCCTGACTGCTATCTTCCACCACCCATTTCAAATGCTCCTATAGATATTGTAGGAGACTTCAGAGGTCAGCATGGGCACTCTTATTGGTCTGCAACTATGTCACAAGATCCCTGTTGTCCTTTCCTTGGAGCACTTTTAGTATGTACTAATCACAGACCTGACATTTTGAAAATGCAATGAACTAGCTATCACAATTTGGCCTTGCTGCCTTTCTTGCTGCCTAATATATCCCACCCTTGACAGTGTAATTAATGTTGTTCACTTTAGCCGTCAGTGGTTTTAATGTTCATGCCTGATGGGTATATCTTCACAATGATTTTAAAATTATAGTGAGATCGGAAGCATAACCTTTTGCTGTACACTGATCTAATTATATGTGGATATGGCTTAGGTTTAGAGGAACAAATATGCACAAGATGATTACAAGCCATACTGTATATGTAGGTCTAAGTGGAAAAGTGTACTCTGTTGGCTCCAGTTGGAGATCCTGTACTCTACAAGTTTCTACCGTAATTTTCCAATTTAAACATGTTGGAATCTTATTTGAACCAGCTTTCAAGCCAGGAAGAAAGTCAAATAAAAGAGTGCACTTTCCTGGCTTGACTTACAGGATGTTGTCCAAAGGTGCTTGCACATCCAGCACACATGAAAGAATATACACTATTTTATATCTATTTATAACTTTATTTGATATAAAGAGGTCAGTCATATTCATATCCATGTTTAAGATTGTCCTCCTTATAACAGAGAATTCAATTAAATTTAATTCACATTCAAATAATAAGAAGACAGGTACTATGGTACGTGCTCACATGTCCATTTTTCTATTTGTGTGGGTAGGTGGTGGCTATGCTAAATTAATGACCCATGTCCCTTGGGTGTGACTGAGTATGTGAATTCTTTTGGATGCCTTGTGGTGAACAGAATTCTTCCACTTTGTGCTCACCATTCTGAATATATTGTCTGGCTCAACCACAACCTTGATAAAAATAAATAAATAAATAAATAAATAAATAAATAAATAAATAAATAAATAAATAAATAAATAAATAAATAAATAAATAAATAAATAGCAGTAATTGATGATGGATAAGCATGCTCCTTGGATGGCCCATTTTATTCTACATAAAACAAACCTTTCACATTTGAGGAAGTGAAAGATGTAATCATTTTATTTAATAAACATTTCTAAGATTGAAGAAATTAATGCATGTATCTATTAAGTCTGGAGTTTATTATTTCCTTGTTTCTTTTTTTAACATATAACCCAAGCTAAATAATATCTATAGCACTAAAGACAACTGGTAGGGCCACCACAAAAGAGGTCTTATAGGCAGGACATAAGCTGGTAGTAAATTATCTAATATAACTAAGAACCAAATAATTGCTTATAATGAGAGCTGGTCATCCTTGAAGGCTAATTCAGCTTTAATAATGTTTCTGCAGTAGCTTGCAGGCTTATTACACCCACACGTAAGATCCAGGGTCTAAAGTCTGACATATTGCATCATAAGCATCTTTTCCAGACCTGAAGTGATTAAACTATGTGGATTCCTCTTTAAAAATGGAACAGATACAGTAGAATACAATGTAGCGGGAAGCAAATGATAAAATAATTTTTTTACATCGTCTGTGAGGTAGGCCATAGATTAAGAGGCTAAAATGAAAAATGGTTTGCATATATCATTTCCACAACTGCCATATTTTTTGGCAATAGTATGCAAGGGCTGTTAACTTTTTGTCAGTATAGGTACCAGGAAGCATGGACATAGGAGTTGAATATGATAATCACTATCAAGTCATTATTTGTCACATTACACCACAATAAAATTCAGCTTTCTAAGAAGCCGGGGGTCAAACCATCTGGTTTCTCATGACATGGAACCCCTGCTGTAGATAGGTTTAAGGACTTGGCTCAAGGGACCAACAGTGGCAGCTCATCTATGCTGGGGGTTGAACCCATGACCTTCTGATTAGCAAGAAAGAGCTTTAACCATTCCACCATTCTTCAACCATCCACAAGTAATGCTGCTGCAGGATTTGAGTGTCAAATGTCTAGTATTTGTTAGCCTAAAATGCCATATTGTGTGTATTTTATTGAACATTTGTTAACTAATATGCACACTACAATACTACATTAATGCAATACAACTTGCAAAGCTGAAACCAAGATCAAAATGTTCATGAGGTCGCATTGCAGAAGTTCTATTTTTTTCTTACATTCATACACTTTTTTTTACAATCTACACTTATTTCAGTTAGATTTTGTTCAGTTACTTATTCTCTTTTTCACTGTTCATGCGCTCCTCCTCCTTTTATACTCGTGCCATAGTTCTATATTCTAATTATTCCCTTATGTCAATTTTGTATTGTAAACCAAACAAATAAGAGGTAATAAGTGTATTTATTTGTTTGTCTGATCGATTATTTGTTTATCTTACTCATTCCAGATGTAGTATTTTTCACCTTGCACCTCATCTACAATTCAACAAAGTTTTATCTGTCTTTGTGTGCGGTTGCTAATCTTTCAATGTTACCTGCCTGTGCTGTTTTTTTTTTTTTTTTTACTATTCCCCACCATTATATATCTATAGGTGGAGTTACCTTGTAATTGTAATGGAGGCCTGGAAAAAAAAGACCAATGAAGAGCAAGAGCCTGACCAGAGGGGGCAAAGCCTACAGTTCAAAAGCAATCACCTAAAGCCCTGCCTGGGGGAAGGAGAAGGAGAAGGAGAGAGAATTGTTTGTGCTAGTGGCCCTGTTTGTGCTAGTGGCCCTGTTTGCTTGGTCCCCTGTTATACTAGCTCACCTGGTTTGAGAACAGGTAAAAACATGCATGCACCTATATTCCACCATGTAGGTATCACCATTGTTTAGACACCCTAAGTTAGAGGCATAGCGTAGCCTAGTGTAGTCATTTAGTCTGTTGCTATTTGTTAGTTAGGTTAAGCTTCCAAAATACAGCCTGGAGTAATCCTTTTTCTTATGTTAATTACTTTGACACTTGACCATTAAAGTAATAACTACTCTAACCTCTTATTCTTACTATTTTGTCCAAACAACCTGCAACAACTAAAAGATTGTTGTTCCTACACTCCCCTAAGCCTAGCCAAAGGGGGGCACGGAAACCCAAACTGAAAAATTGTTTATTTGCAGAATAAAAGCAGACCCTCTGTTTATTTGCACAGACAAATATTTAATACTGTTAATGTTGTAACTTTTTACATCTAATGATTACTGAAACATACTGTAAAAACTATGTTACTACCCTTGCAGCTAACATAGGGTTCCTCAGCTCAAGGTAACTAGTTAATGTTACTACAGCTACAAAGTGCAAGCACTTTATAGACCATTCATTCCTCATAGATAAAGTAATTAAAATTTTATGGTTTATGGTATGCATTTATTTTCTTACTGCTTCTAGTTCAGAACCAGTGTATGTCATGACGTAAGGTAAAATTATAATGTGAAGCACTACTTGTCAGGATTTACGCATTAAGAATGAACTGTCGCACTCTGGTATATTTTTGCCTGACCATAATTGGGATTTGTCTATTGAAAATTTTCAAATTGAGCTTTTCTCACTTTTGTATTTGTTTATACACTGCACTGTCACAATGGGACAGTCAACAAAACCTCCACCTTTAGCCCTTAAAGGCCAGTGGGGTGAAATTCTTGTCCAGGTTAGCACAGGGTGCTGCAGTGTGGGAATTACTGCTGATGGAGGACAGGACAGGTGTCTCTGCCACTAATCCACAGCTGTATTCATAAATCAATGCCTGCAGGGCTTTACTGTGCCCAGAAGCTTTACCATCATATGCACAGGAAGTTCATTCGAAAAGGATTATCTGATGTCATTTGTTTTATCCAATGATATGCAAAACAAACTTGTTTTATTTCCTGTCTTCCTGTGGCATAAATTCTCATCAAGCAATGTTTCATGATATGTTCCCTCAGGTTAAATATATTACAGAGAACCAGGTAGCACAGAAAATGACTTCATACCATATGTTTAAGAAAAGTATGGTATATTGTATGCTACTATTATACCTGTTCTATTATATCTATTTTATTGTTTAAGAATTAAGTATTGAAATTCCGATTGAAATTTTAAAATCAAATTGAAACTCAGATTGTCTACATTATTATTATTATTATTTTTCGTATTTCATCTTCTGGCAGTATCGCACAGTATCACATTGTGTCCCAGATTTATGCAGTGAAATAAAATGTAGATTGAGCAATTTCTCTATATTTCTTTAATATTTTCAAACCAGACGACATTCTGCAGACTCTATTTTTTATTTTATGTAACAAAGCCTTTGGAGTGACAAGTGCATCATGAGCAGCTATTTGTCTTTCTCTGGCTGAATAAAAATGCCACTGCATGCCTGCTTTGCACTTGTTTACAGCCTTTTAAGGAATTACGATGATGCCTGATGGCCACAGTGGGTTTTGGTGCAACCTCTTCTAGGATCACAGGTCAGCGCATATATAAACACACTCCCTCTGTGGTCAAGGACTTCTCTTGAATTACTCAGTCAGCAAGTCACCCCTCCATTCTCGGTGTGTCTCCCATCCTCCGATGCTGATTTAAAAGCAGCATGGGGGTGGTTATGGCTAAAAAAAGGAAAATAGAAACAGCGAGTGTAGCTTATGTCCTCTTCTTTGTATGTGCAAGCAGGCAGGGGTGCTGGGACACTTATATAAGAATGTCTCCTGTTGAGCCAGGAACAGTGATGTCAATCTTTATGGTGATTATCCAAGAGAGAGAGTGCAGAGTATACACGCGGTCCAGGCACAACCTATAACTAACAACTATGACACACGATTAGATTTTTTTCACACAGTTATAATTATAGAATTTGTCTCTGTGTCCATTCATCTGTCTTTAGTCTTTAATGTGGACAGACAAAAAGCCTGCTCCAAGGTTCTGGGTAATACCTGATGTAAAGCCTCTGTATTTACCGAGTATTGTTTGAGTCAGATACTAGCTATAAGCTTCAAAGGGATGCACACATGTAAAGCTAGTGTACCGCATTGCTTTGAAATCTAACACTGCTATGCGGCGTTGTTGGGGTGACTGCCTATCAAAGTGTTCAGCCAATAAACAAAAAGCCTAAATACTGACATACAGGATCATCCTGAGAAGCTTAATAAACAGGGCATTTTTTTCCCCTCTTACACAACAAAACAAAGATTTTTTGAAATAGCAGCTGATGCCAAGCATAGATGTGCTCATTGCATGTCTCATAAACAGTTATTACTGCATCTCACAGGCAGTTATATATTACATCTAGCATTTCTATTCTCACAAACCAGCTGCATTTTTCACAGGGTTTCCAAAAAAGCCAATTATTAATGTGTTTTTTTATTTTTTATGTGTATCTATTTTTTTTCCTCCAGGTGAAAAATGGGATTATATTAAATAAGTGTGGAGATTGTGCGTCTTTGTACTTGGTGCTCTTATTTGATCCTGACTTTCCTTCAAATTAGATGAATCTCTTTGATTAATCATATACAGTATGTATTTCATTATAGAAAAACTCAATGGTATACAGATGCATGCATAGAAAATGTAAGCATTAAAACAGATGCCAGCCCTGAAAAAAAAAAACTTTACAGAAAGAAACATCTGCATTTGTGGAGTCCATTCTATATCTTGCTGCTTACAATTTTTTTTTTACAATAGACCTCCATTTCTTATCCTACAATTTATGGGCAAGACTCATTTTCCAGATGCATGCAGAACTGCACCAGGAAGCTGACCTACTCCATGGCCCAGTCTTGCTCTGATACATGCTGAGTGACACACACTTCTCCAGACACTTGGTGGAGGACTCATTTTCTTGTCCTGCCATTGAGGGCTCTGACATATAGTTTGCAGAACTCTGTGATGGATAGTGTACATGGATTATGAGTGTTACCTTGCATTGTCATGTCAAAGGCAGATGTGTCAACAAATAAACACAGGTGGAAGTAAATGAACAGTGATAGTTCTACGTTACTTACAATCGAACATTCCGATGCTCATGTTAATTCTCATTCTCCAGTGTTCTGTATTGTTGAAAGATTTATAATCACACTCTTGATGTCACCCAAATGAGGATGGGTTCCACTTTTGAGTCTGGTTCCTCCCAAGGTTTCTGCCTCATAACATCTAAGGGAGATTTTCCTTGCATTTTTAATTTGTCTCCTTAAAATGTGTGTGCACCGTCAGGTTAATATTTATGTTTTCTGATCACAGATTATTTTTACAAACTTTAGTCCACTTTGCCAGTTGGACAAAACTAATGGACAATGTCAGGTAGGATAAATAAATCTTTGGCTTATGGATCAAGCAGCAGTTTTTTCCCTTCTAGGCTGCCATCATCTGAGATCACTGCAGAAGTGCATAAGAAATGTTCTGGCATATAAGATTTGTTCCTGCTAATATTCAGCAAAGGTAAGAAACTTTCTGATTTAAACGTTACATAATGGAGGTGGATGTTAAATGTGTTTATTTGAGTTAATGCCACACCTAATAATTTTTATAGAATGAAAAATAAAAGTAATGTTGATGTACGTTATCGTGTCTATAAGTGATGGCATGTGTGTCGTTTGTTTTGTATAGGATTTTGCATACATTCATTTAAACGGATGCGAATTTTTGTGTTGAATCGGAAAGAGAATACTGAAATCCAAATCTTTTATTTTTAGATGTCCTCAGGTTTTGTCCCAGTCTCTGTGGAAGTCTGTGTCCCAGAGCTCCATGTTTAACAGGAACAGGAAATACTGCAGAAGCCTAGAAGTTGATGCGCTGCCAACTTTAAATGCCATCTCTATAAATACCCACCAGGAATTCGGGGCTTGGCAAAAGGGGCAAGGTCGCTGGCCTGGGGCTTGTCGCCACTTTGAGGGCCTATTTTGACACGACAGCCTTGTCTAACTGTAACCTTACCCTGTCTCTCTCTCCCCGACCTCTCTCACTACTTCTCTATAATTCCCTTCTACTCTTCAACTCTAAGTTCCTTTGTTTGACCAGGACTTATGGAGATTTTGAACAACAGTGAAGCGCTATGGTCCTTGGAACAGTCTGTTTGGAGTTTGATCCTGAAGATCAAACTCCAAGCTCGAACGGTTTAGCCTATAGCATTCTTAAACCTATAAATACCTGAACAAGGTGACAATGCTGAAAGTGTGATAAAGCCTGTTTCATCAGGTCTTAGAAAAGTACAGCACTCTATGTACCCAAAGCTGCCAATTAACAACCATGTTGAACATTATCCATTTCCAATGTGTCTACAGATTAGATTTAGGGGTTTGACAAAGTTGTAAACATTTATCATCTATTAGTCTTGCTGTTTAATTTCTAACGTAGAGTATCATTAAACATTTTATTTAAAAAATCCAGTGATTAGTGATTAGATTCCTATCAGTACTGTATGTAGGTAGCATTGCTGTTTCTTAGCTTCTTTATATTAGCCTTTATATTTATTCACTGTATATACTTTCATATATACCACTGCTGTAAATATGCTAGATAGTTGTCTGCACTTTTGCACGACTGCTACATTTTGCACTTCTGGTAGATGCCAAACTGCATTTCGTTGCTGTGTACATGTACTATGCAATGACAATAAAGTTCTATCTATCTATCTATCTATCTATCTATCTATCTATCTATCTATCTATCTATCTATCTATCTATCTATCTATCTATCTATCTATCTATCTATCTATCTATCTATCTATCTATCTATCTATCTATCTATCTATCTATCTATCTATCTATCTATCTATCTATCTATCTACATCTCCAGTTTGATCCTGAGCTTGGGTTACTCTCTGTGCATGTTTCACATGTTCTTCCTATGGCTGCATTGGGTTCCTCAAGGTTCCCCCACCTAACAAAAATACACCATTAAGTGGATTGTCTCTGCTAAATTGAATTTGGTATGAGGTGCGCATGTGTATGGTGCCCTCTGATGAACTAGTGTTCCGTGAAGGTTGTGTTCTCACTTCCTGATCACTTTTCCTATGATAAGCTCCAGATCCACTGTGACCCTAACCAGGATAAAGAGGTTACTGAAGATGAATAAAAGTTAAATGAATTAATAAAACTCAATCTCCCAGTTGTCTCTGTATATCGAGTATACACATACAGTGAATATTATATCTACTTGTTTCCAATAGCATGATTGAAATAATACAAATTAAATGCTCTTGTGCATTTCTATCTGGCCGATAAATGACTTTAATGAAAGTTAAATGCATTCTACACGTATGCAATCGACAAAACTTTCCGCACAGCTAATTGTGGTTTGGGACTTTTTCAAATGCTTATAGAAAACAACTTGAATCCCATCCATGGCTGCAGGGGCAGATCACCAGATAGGAAAAGTAAAATGGTAAAACGTAAAATGGTAGTGAATAACAACAGCTATTCTTAATTGCAGTACAATTACCATTCAATTTATTGTGGAATACCCAGACTGGGTTAAACTGGGTTAAATAAACTACATTCATTTATAACATTGATGCTGTAAATTATATTAAAATCCTTGGTTAATAAATAATTGAATACTGTGTCTTGCATGTTTTTGTTGCCCTTATATTACAACACTGGAAAATTGAATTCTGTGCTATTCTCTTGCTGCAACTTTTTCAGTTAAAAAAAGCAGTGTGTATGAGTGTGAACAGGACCTGTGGCCAGTTTAATATGATAGATGTGTGTAAACACACACATAGAGGAAACACAGTGCTTTCTTTCACTCACTCTCAAAGGGAGGTATATCCCACCAGGGGAATTATTCTTCCTCAAGATTTCCTGCATCACACAAATACATATTTCTAAATGGGAACAGTATGATCCATAACCATGTGTAAAAGTTTATGCATACTGTATCTGTTACATTCAATCGCTATATATATTTGCGCAATTGCTTAATTAAACTAGTTTTCCAACAAATACTCAGAAAAGTCTAAAAATATTAACTAGAACATGAAACTAACAGAACATTCTTTTTACTTACTAGGGTTGGAAAAACTAAAGAACACGTACAAAATTGAAATGTTGTTCATTTAGAACACAGTGATGAGTTACATTCTACTCTCTGTCAACTCCACTGAATAAACGTGGGTGTTGCTGGTGCCTCTGGGGTCCCTGTGGACTAAGGGCAATCATCAGCAGACTTTTTTGTTTAGACTGCTTAAACCAGGTGTTTAGACAATTCGGTCTGTAGCTGCTGAGTAAGAGTGCATGCCCCACTTCCCGACGCAGCCCTGGACCCTTTCAAAAGCAAGATGCGCACTTACCCCCAAAAAATGTCCCCAGAAGAGCATGGCTGGGGAACTCATTGCCAGACATCCTCTGTGCTAGAATCTACCACACAATGAGTATTACAGATTTCACTATACGGTGCACTTCGTTGTCTTCCTCTATGACTAAGCCTAATTTTAGGCCCAGAATTGTCTGCTTCCTTTCTCATTGGATCTTATAACAGCCATCTGGACAAGTCTCTTCATATCCTTCTGTCTGATGATTTGATTCTGGTAGAGATTTGAATGAATTGGATTGGACTGGACTAAAAAAAAAGATAAAGAGAGACCTTCCCTTTTCAATTCAGTATAATCCATTTTACTCCTTAAATGTGTTATCACAAGCATTCCACTGCATATTAGAAATAATTTGAAAATGCATGAAATTAAAATACTTTTAGCATATACTGTAATTTACAAGAAGGCAAGGTATAACTCTGCACTTATTCATCAACGCTCATTATATTCCCCTACTGGAAATAACATCTTTTCTGAAGCATGCTTAAAAAAAAGTTGGACAATCTCTTTGTCAACTTTGTCCACAAATATAAGTATCCTGATATCCTCTCAACTATATTACATTCTTTCTATATGGTTTGCTTAAGTCTTTTAAACAGTGAGTCTGACCCCTTTTAAATGTTTCTATGATTTGAATAAAACATCCATTAGCTATTGAACAATCATAATTGAAGAACCATGAAAGTATATGACTCAGATATTTCATAGTTTCTATATTTGGGTTTGTACTGTGACTGTTGAGTCATGTCACTGGAAATTGATTGTCCCAAAGTGTAGTGAGTCAGGGTCCTGCGTTACACTGTACACTGTACACTGTACACTGAGTCAAGGCAGAGGAAGCTAGAAATCTAATTGAGAACCACAGACAAATGTGTCAAAGTGCTTACAAACACTTAGTGGTTATCTACTGCCCTCTGAAGGAAATCTTCAGATGTGCACCAGAGAACTGTAATCTTCTTCTTCTTTTGGCTGCTCCCATTAGGGGTCGCCACAGCGGATCATCTATCTCTATACTACCCTGTCCTCTACTGTACATCTGCCTCTTTCAAACCAACTACCTGCATGTCTTCCCTCACCACATCCCTCACCACATCCTCCTTGGTCTTCCTCTTCTCCTCCTTCCTGGCAGCTCCATCCTCAGCATTCTCCTACTGATATACCACATGTCCCTCCTCTGCACATGTACAAACCATCTTAATCTCGCCTCCCTCACCTTGTCTCCAAAACATCCTACATGTGCTGTTTCTCTAATAAACTCGTTTCTAATCCTGTCATAACTCCCAAGGAAAATCTCAACATCTTTAGCTCTGCTACCTTCAGCTTCACCTCATGTCTTTTACTCAATGTCACTGTCTCTAAACTATACAACATCGCAGGTCTCACCACAGTCCTATAAACTTTCCCTTTCACTCTTGCAGATACCCTTTTATCACAAATCACTCCTGCCACTCTTCTCCACCCACTCCACCCTGCCTGCACTCTTTTCGTCACTTCTGTAACACACTCTCCATTACTTTGCATTGTTGATCCCAGCTACCTGAACTCTTCTACCTTCTCCACCTCTTCTTGCAACCGCACCACTCCACTGCCCTCCCTCTCATTCACACACATGTACTTTGTCTCCTACTGACTTTCATCCCCCTTCTCTCTAGCGCGTACCTCCACCTCTCCAGGCTCTTCTCAACCTGCTCCCTAGTCTCACCACAAATCACAATATCATCCGCAAACATCATAATCCATGGAGACTCCTGTCCGACCTCGTACGTCAACCTGTCCATCGCCACTGCAAACAGGAAAGGGCTCAGAGCCGATCCTTGATGCGGTCCATCCTCCACCTTGAACCAGTCTGTTGTTCCTACTGCACACTTCAGTGCTACAATCTCCTCATCCATGTCCTACCAAAGAACTGCAATATCCCTTTAAGACTTATGTAGGCAACAATAAGCCAAAGAGTAGACAAAATTCTTATATACATTTTACAGTATGCTACAATACACTCATTAAAATCGAACACTTAATGAGAATAGCGTGAACATGTGTAAAATGTGTCAAATGTTACTCTTTTAAAAGGAATGATGGATGAAAACCGTGGATTTAGTTCGAAATCAGAAACTTTCGAATTATTGTAGAGAAATATATACTCAATTAGGAGCATATTTGGACGTTTATAAATAAAAATAAACAAAAAAACGGATTCGGGAGGTAAAAATACTCAATATTTTTTTTAATTGGAGGTTATTTTACTATGTATTTTTGGGGGCCTTTTGCTCTATCTTTCCCCTCAGGAGCATCGGGAGCATGAGCCTGCCTCCATCGCCGGTACACTGCTACTGGCTCCAGTTTGCTATCCCTTTTTTTTTTTTTTTTTTTTTTTTTTTTTTTTTTTGAGAAGAAGAGGAGCTCAGCATAAGGGCACAGAACACGGATAAGAGCAAGAATTGCTTGCAGGAGCGTCAAAAGGCATATCTGTGGTTTATATGTCGCGTTGAATAGAAAGACAACAGGTAAATTCCAGCAAACAATAACGCACGGTTGGTTAATAGGGTTGCGATGGAGGGACGGGTTCCTCTCTCCGTGTGAGCGGATCAAGCCCTGAGCCCGAGCGCTACTGTACACGGCGGCCGCGAAGAAACAAAATGGGGGTTAGTTCGTGGGCGGAGCGGCTTTAAAAAAAACGCACCGCTTTCGGCCTCTTTAAAGCGTGTCGCTTTGATAAATCCGGTCGCGGACACACTGTTGTTTGTCATGTAAAGCGGTAAAGTTAATAGACGAAGGCCTTTTCCCCCACCGCGGGTTTCTGTGCGCACGGTTTGAGCGGCGCTTCTCCATGGCGCCAACGTAGCGACTGCAGCTCGACCCGGCTGCCTCCGAGTTAGCAAAGGAGACGCCGTTTTCTGCAGCTAACTCGGGTTTTTTTTATTAATAATATTCGCTTTTTGTCATTTTAATAATTTAAACAGACCCCACAATCCCAGGACGTTTTATTTCCCTGTATGGTATTTGTAAAAAAAAAAAAAAAGGTGATTTCGCTTTAAGTGTGTGTCTCTGTGTGAAGCCGCTGCAGCAGCAGTAGATGATCAATGTCTGTTATTCAGTCGCGCATTAACGGTGTCGCTCAGTGTATTAACGGTGTTCTCTCACTGTCATTTATTATGAGTTTATTATCTATGTATATATCACATTACACAATAGGTATTTATTATGTCAAGCAAGAATATTAACCTGCGACGTCAAATGAAAAAAAAAGAGCTGATATGTATACAGTGTCCAGATCAATGAATTATGTATTGGCTGTAATGCCAGCCGACAGGTGATGAGCTCTCTATACTCAATCATTATTATCCTTTATTTAGTGCAATTACAAATAGAAATGTCTAAATGTTTTGAAGAAAGAAATACCTTATAATAATGCATTTTTCAGTATTATCTTTTAAAACCATGGCCATTGCTACCACAATGTATTTTCCCCATCCAACAAGAAAAGAATGGTGTAAAATCATAATTGTGCTCAATAATCAATATTGCTTGAAAAGATTAAAATAGCAAAAAAAAAATATTCTGCTCGTCCATTGATTGATCGCATGTATCTGTATTTCGAATAGGTGATTATCCAGTGACACTGTGAACCAAAAAACAAACACAAAAAAAAACAGGTACCCATTTCATTTTTATTTTATGTTTAATGTGTACGCTTAAATTTGTGCTCAGACTCCAAAAGGCAAATGTCTTTTTATTATGTTTGTTTTTTTTTCTCCTCTTGATTGCATGTAAAGCAGAATGTCAGCCAGAGGAGGAAAAAAGAAGACCACCAAGCTGTCACGCTCAGCCCGAGCTGGCGTTATCTTTCCTGTAGGGAGGATGATGAGGTACTTACGCACAGGGACTCATAAGTACCGCATCGGTATGGGCGCTCCTGTTTACATGGCAGCTGTCATTGAGTACCTGGCAGGTGAGGGCAGGCATACACGGAGACATCTATCTGTCTGTCTGTCTGTCTGTCTGTCTGTCTGTCTGTCTGTCTGTCTGTCTGTCTATCTATCTATCTATCTATCTATCTATCTATCTATCTATCTATCTATCTATCTATCTAATAATGTCTGCACACACCTGTTAAAATTGCAGATTAGGATTTTTAATGTAATATAGCAACTTAATAATAGCAATTTAATTGAAAAACAAAAAAAGTAAAAAAATGTGTTTAGAAATGAAGTGATTCTGATTATCAGCTGTTTTTGTATGATTGCAAAAACCTGGTCTAGAGAGAGTTTACAAAGCATTTATGGGATCTCAGTGCCAGATAACAATTCGAAGAGGTGTACAAAAGAATTTCCAAAACATCAAATGTACCATGGAATACGGTAAAAGGCCATCGTTATCCAAAATTTAACAAAGGACAGGGGGGAAAAAAACATTTTAGGGAGACTGCCTAATGTAACATTCAACTGAGCTGCAGGAAACTGCTTCTTGTGCCCTCTCAATTAAAATAAATAAATAAATAAAACACAAGCCGGTTTAAATCAACACAAATTGTCCTATGTTGCAAATGTGTGATGGTGTGAGGAGTCCTACGTATTACATTTGGGGCATAACTGTAAAACATGTGTTTGTCAAAATTAAATAAAAGCATCTTATCACTCAAATCACACCACACCCACCAGAATAATACCGAACCTGTGGCAGGACTTGAAGAGGGATGTACACAGGAGATCCTCTCAAAAAATGATAGATCTAAATAACATATTTGCAAGCAAACATGAAATCAAATTCAAAATGTACAAAGTCGGAAGACTTTTAACAAAAAAAAAAATAATTAAAAAAAAAGAGTGCTTATTACAAGCCAAAACTGTTTAAACAAAGTATTTTGAGGTGTACACACTAGTGCAAACAGTTTATTGTAATTCCTCCCCCAAACCCTTTCTATTTTTTCTTTTCTTTTTAATTCAATTTTGTTATATCACATTAAAAGTGGATGAGAATCTGACTTGATTTATCTTAATTTTATTTTTTAAATAACAAAATCTTGCCGGTGTGTGTCGACTTTTTTATATCCTCTGAATATACACTGCAGTTTTTTTCTGTGTATATGGAGATGATTATAAATGCATATAAATGTGTCATTATTTTCATCACGTTTAGCTGAAATTTTGGAACTGGCTGGTAATGCGGCCAGAGACAACAAGAAAGGCAGAATTACCCCACGGCATATCAAGTTAGCTGTGGCTAACGACGAAGAGCTTAACCAGGTAAAGTACACCTTAGAAGAATGGTCGTACATCCTCCTTCCTGTTTCAGAATGGTGAAAGCAGCGTTTGTTTGTTGCAGTGCTGCTTTTATTCCACAGGTGAATGTGAATGAAATTTGTATGAATGAAATTTCTACCTATTAAATACCTTTTATTCTACTCCAGACATAAACAGTTAATATACATGTGACTCTGGTACAGTTAATACACATGTAACTGGCAACTCGTATATATAGCAATAACACCATAACAAAAGTATGAAACAATTTTAAATCACATTTACATGCACATGATTTTGACACCGATAGCCCAGTGGACAGAGCTTTTTAGGTGAAGTTTTTATCCTATCAAAACAGTTTCTTATTATATTTGTTAAGTCTATTATTATCACTCAAAATAAACCCAGAACCCCAAATTGTTCTTAGTGGTGTTATGAGCATAGGCACTTTGCAGAATGATAATTTATCATAGTTTATTGACAGTATGTTATGGAAAATAGCATATTGTTACCTGTTTATCATATTTAAACAACCCTATCAAAAGAAATTATTCAGGTCTGTAGCAGTAATATATCACACAATGGTAGCTTAGTGGAGATAAAATTGTCCAAGGGTAAAATATAGCAAGAGAGTTTAAACCATACATGCTGTCGCAAGTATTTACCGTAATTTCCGGAATATTAAGCGCACCCAAATATAAGCTGCACCCACTAAATTTGACAAAGATTTTTATTTTGAACATAAATACGGCGCACCTGTCTATAAGCCGCAGGTGTCTACACTGAAACTAATGAACTTTACACAGGCTTTAACGAAAGACAGTGTCTGTTACACGGCTTGTATCTAAACAGTAGCCTACCAAGAAAGTCATTGTTCACTGTCTTCCTCCTTCCTTTCACAACTATTTCTCTCGAGAGTTTATCTTTTGGCATCGTCGTGCGTTTAAAAATCACCATCGGTGCAGCTTTTCTCTCGATGCCGTGCAGCTCAGAACACAGGTGAAGTGCGTTTTTTTCATCCCCGGTTGTTTTCAGCATGACGAATGATCCGCATTTCCTGTTGACAGTCCTGAGAGAGAGGCAGAGTGAGAGGCAGGTCAAACATGAGAGGAACCGCATCCATATTTAGGATTCACCTGAAACCGTTCGGCAATTTCATTGGTCTAATGTTATGGGGCTCAGTTTTTTGGCTTGAAACTTGTAAAACCGGGAAAAACCCAGGAAAAATCTATAAATTAGCCGCTTCGTTGTTTAAGCCGCGGGGTTCAAAGCGTGGGAAAAAAGTAGCGGCTTATAGTCCGGAAAATACGGTACATGTAAGGTGGTCTGAGTATAAGATGGAATATACTCTGGTATCCCTCCTATTTGCTACCTTTAATCCAGGATCTTAATTAAAACAGGCCAGATTAGTGTTCTATGCTTAATAGAATGATAGAATAAAATAAGGAGTGTGTGATTAACTGTAGCAATCCAACAATTAAAGACTATAGTTTTTGCGTTCACATACAGTTCAAGACAAGATGTAACTTGCATTTTCATGTGGTTTTCTGCAGCTACTCAGAGGGGTTACCATATCCAATGGCGGCGTCCTGCCTCGTATCCACCCTGAGCTGCTCTCCAAGAAGAGAGGAGGAAGAGTGAAGGTGGACTCACAGACAACGGCGCCAGAGAAGACAGACAAAGAGGTCAAGAGCAGCAAGAGGTCCAAAAAGAGCAGAGGGAAACCAGGTCGTAAACCAAGGGTCAGTTCAGTGCTACCTTCTCTCGACAAGGAACAGCTTTACGCGTTCACACTTGTGACTGATTCCGAGAAACGCTTTTATACTACACTATTTAGTTTCTTTATGCCATTTGAACACGTATTTTGTAACGGAGATACTTATGTTTACTTTGGCTGTTTGCAGAAGAGCGCAGACAATGACAAAGACGGAACCAACAGCACAATGGAGGATGGACCAGGAGAGGGATTCACTGTTCTCGCAGCAAAGAGTTTGTTCCTTGGACAAAAGGTATTGATTTGACAGTTTATATAACTGTCACTTACTCATCCATTAACAATGTAATTTATACAGTGGCTTGTAAAAGTATTCAGCTACCTAGACATCACACAAAACATAAGGCCAAGAGTCACTCTGAAGGAGCTACAGTATGCCATTGTGAACTGAGGGTGGTTAGAAAGAAACCACTGGTAAAAAAAAAACATATGAAAGTGCAAAAGTGACCCAGTGAAAATGTAGGTTTTTGTTGGTTTGATGAGACCAACATTGAGATTCAGTGTGTTTGGGCAACATCACCCACATAGTGATATATGGATGGCAAAGGCAGCATCATGCTTTGGAGATGCATTTGGAGATCCATACTCTTCTAGCACTGCTCAACTCCTTCTCTCAGCATAAGAGGTGGGTGTACAGTCAACTCCCGATAATCCGCCGTTCAGAACCCGCGGCTCGGAAAATTTGCGGGTTCTCATATTGGAACCTAACTAACAGCACGTTGCGGATTATCTTCAAATTTCCGGGAATCCGCAGCAGGAGCGATTGTTCAGGAACGTTAGGAATAACATTTAAAACTATGTTTTCACTAACAAACTTTATTTTAAAAACAGCTGTGTCATTCAAGACATTCGAACGACAGGTGAAGACCTACCTCTTCCTGAAACACTTGAACTAGCACATTATTTCCCCCCGTTTGTTTTATGTCTTTATGATATGAAAAAAAATAGCGTGTGCTGTAATTCCTCCCTACTAAATTTCAGGCCAGTGATATAAGTTTGCAACCGAGTGAATCAGTTTTGATTTATTCATTGATAGTCTCCAAAGCACTTTCGTACATCGCTCTGGATAAAGGCGTCCGATAAATGTCGTAAATGTACATTTTGTTTCCAAGGAACCTGGGCTTCTTGTCAAAACTGAATAGAGAATGGGATGGTCTGCTGCAGATTGCTCATGCAGTGAGGAAAAACCTTCACCGTTCAAAAGGACAGTAGTACTAAATACAAAACCATGGTGGATAGTCAAATTTAAAGTCTGAAACCCATTTATAATCTGTGGTACTGTTTAAAAATCGCAGTCAAAACATCCATCCAACCTGGAACAAACCTCCCAGAATAGAAGAATGGGTGCAAATCAGTCCCAAACAGTGGGCAAAGCAATTCATCCTAAAAGACTTAAAACTGTTATTGCAGCAAATGTTTATACTGATTACTGGTCAGAAGTGGCTGAATACTTTTGCTCGTTTTTAAAAGTTCTAATCATGTTTAATAATTCGTGCTGATTTCCTTTAAGAGCAATACAATTACTGTCTGGAACAATATGTATTAGTGTTATTGTAATCCAGACGAATGTGAACTCTCTGCACAGATTAGTGTTCATGGGTATTTTAACGAAGTATGTATTAGCAGAATATAATATACTGGTCAAAAAAATATATGCATGCCATCTGTCTCCTGTTTCAGTTGTCCCTTGCAGAGAGTGACATCAGCAAAATTGGAACCATCAAAGTTGAGGGAATTATTAATCCCACAAATGCAGAGATCGATCTGAAGGATGGAATTGGTAAGTCGGCGAGAAAACGATGGAGAATTGAAAACATACGGTTTGGCCGACATTTCGGGTTCCTTGTTATGACGCTGCTTCTTCAGCTAAAAATACAGCAAAAAAAAAAAATACACATGCTTCTGGTTACTTTAGTTTCACATCAGTTTAATGAAGGCAAACTGCGAGCCGTGATGATGGGTTTTGGAAAGGGCATCTAGGATAATAAGGAGGGATTGTGGTGGCACTGGAGGAACTGCTTATTATTGTTTATTGATCACACAGGTCTAAAACTTCAATAAATAACTTTTTCCATCTAGTCTTTTTGGTCATATACTTGGAAGAGTAGCACAGAGTGCATCATAATTCCTGTTTAAATGGACGTATAAGGATTGTCTGTATATCTCTACCATGTGCTGCAGGTAACGCACTGGAGAAGGCTGGAGGGAAAGATTTCTTGGAAGCTGTAAAAGAACTGCGGAAAACACAAGGCCCTTTGGAGGTTGCGTCAGGTAGAATTTACACACTCATACAGAGGGAGTGGGTTCATAGTCTATTTAATGCCCAGTCTATAGTTTCCTCTTTGCAAACGGTTGTGAGCGCTCATTTATTATGATTTTTTTTTGCTTTCGCCATCCCAGTTGCAGTTAGCCAGGCCAGTGGGATGGCAGCACGTTTCATCATCCACTGCAACGTCCCTCAGTGGGGCTCTGAGAAGTGCGAGGATCAGCTGGAGAAGACAGTGAAGAACTGCCTGTCTGCTGCAGAGGAGAAAAAGCTCAAGTCTGTGGCCTTCCCTTCTCTACCTACTGGAAGGTGAATCTCCATACAGATGAAATTCAGTTAAAACATAGCATAAGCTCATACTCTATTAGATTTATATTTTATTATTATTTTTTTTTCTTGATTGCGTTTATTCTCGTGTGGCGAAATCTGTATATTCCGTCGTCAATCGATTTTTGTACTCATTCACAGGGACTATATAGCAGATATCCCACATACGCCGAGCCTAACAATACATTTGAAAGGTTATTTATCAAAAATCACAGGGGTGTTGGTCGGGGTTTTCCAGCACTTTTTTAAAGCCGTCCATTGACGTTTTTCGTCACACAAGATTCAGGAATTTTGCAGTTTCTCTGTAACATGGCAAGCTGCATCTGTTCATGTTATTAACTTCAAGAGAGATGCACAGGAGAGGCTGGTGAGGGAGCTGTGTATAGTTGCTATAATGTAAGTGATAACAAGAGCAGAGCTGTACAATACAAAGCACAAATCACAACATCCAGCCATTATTATTATTATTATTATTATTATTATTATTAACAACGTGCCCATCTTATTTTACTGGGTATATCTTCTTCTTCTTCTTTCGGCTGCTCCCATTAGGGGTCGCCACAGCCGATCATCCGTTTCCATACCACCCTGTCCTCTACATCTGCCTCTTTCACACCAACTACCTGCATGTCTTCCCTCACCACATCCATGAACCTCCTCCTTGGCCTTCCTCTATTTAACTGGTTATATAATAATTATATAATGATTTGTTGTGAGAGTAGAGAGCAGGTTGAGAAGAGCCTGGAGAGGTGGAGATATGCGCTGGAGAGAAGGGGAATGAAAGTCAGTAGGAGTAAGACAGAGTACATGTGTGTGAATGAGAGGGAGGGCAGTGGAGTGATGCGGTTGCAGGGAGAAGAGGTGGAGAAGGTGGAGGAGTTCAGGTACCTGGGGTCAACAGTGCAAAGTAATGGAGAGTGTGTTAGGGAAGTAAAGAAAAGAGTGCAGGCAGGGTGGAGTGGGTGGAGAAGAGTGAAAGGAGTGATTTGTGATAGTAGGGTATCTGCAAGAATGAAAGGGAAAGTTTATAGGACTGTGGTGAGACCTGCGATGTTGTATGGATTAGAGACAGTGGCATTGAGTAAAAAACAGGAGGTGGAGCTGGAGGTAGCAGAGCTGAAGATGTTGAGGTTTTCGTTGGGAGTGACGAGGATGGACAAGATTAGAAATGAGTTTATTAGAGGGACAGCACATGTAGGATGTTTTGGTGACAAGGTGAGGGAGGCGAGATTGAGATGGTTTGGACATGTGCAGAGAAGGGACATGAATTATATTGGTAGAAAAATGCTGAAGATGGAGCCACCAGGTAGGAGGAAAAGAGGAAGGCCAAGGAGGAGGTTCATGGATGTGGTGAGGGAAGACATGCAGGTAGTTGGTGTAAAAGAGGCAGATATAGAGGACAGGGTGGTATGGAGACGGATGATCCGCTGTGGCGACCCCTAATGGGAGCAGCCGAAAGAAGAAGAAGAAGAAGAAGATATAATGTAAATGATGTAATAACAAATTGGTTTATTCACTGTACAATGATGAGCTGATTTGTGTAGATAGATAGATAGATAGATAGATAGATAGATAGATAGATAGATAGATAGATAGATAGATGTTTTGCTTACAGAAAGCTTGTTTTTTTGTTTGGTTTCAGCTGAAGTTCACAAAAATGTTTTACAATGCTCATAGTTCTGCTTATAAGTACATGGGACTCTTTCATATCTCAGTTTACTCCAAGAACAATTGAGCATGCCTTTTACCCTAATTTCCTGTATTTATCATCTGCAATCGAAATGGCACTGTTTGATGTGGTCATCTCTGTTTAAATCAACATGTGATGTTTATAGACAAATGACTCATTCTGTTTTTGATTGTAAACAGAGCTCTCTTCCAATCTTTTTTTTTTTTCTTCTTCTTCTTCTTCTTCTTCCAGAAATGGTTTCCCAAAGCAAACTGCAGCTCAGCTGATACTGAAGGCCATTTCGAACCATTTTGTTTCAGCAACCACATCCTCACTGAAGAACATTTACTTTGTGATGTTTGACAGCGAGAGCATCGGGATTTATCTGCAGGAAATGACCAAGATGGAGGTCAAGTGATGATTGCGCAGTGGGTTCTTGTTGTTGGTAGCTTGCATAGCTTGGATGCTAGTCTGTTTTATCTGGTGAGTTCTGTGTAGGCCATTTTTTTTATGGAAAACTGAACTGACAGATGTTAGCATCCAGGCTAACAGCCGGATTTCGGCTCGTTTTCCAGCTGACGTGCCGTTTGACTAAAGATGCTGTAGTTATTTGGGTATCGGAACAAATTCGGAAGGTATATTAAAAGGGTATTTGTGGGTGACGTACTATATGCGTTTATGTTACACTGTTACCTTGACACTCATTTAGAGTAGGCCAAGTTCATTTGATCCATTTTTTTTGTTCTTAGACTGAGCTTGTTTTTAACATTCCATGTTGTATAGACTTTTAATCACTGTTTTTTCAGCTAGATTTACTGTGTAGTTTCTGATACACTTAGTTTATTAAGGGAAAAAAAATGTGTTTGTCATTTTGATTTGAAATAAAACAATGTTTTACACTGTATCTCAGGCTCTTGTTTTCAAGCTTTTGTGTTCACTGTTTTTTCAAAACGAACACTGTGCTCTGTCATGTTAAACTATACCTATACAGAAAGAATCTGAGATAAAGACAAGATTGCGATCATGGTCTAGTGAAAGAGTAGCGTTTAATACATTATTACTGTACTTTTCATTTCAACAGCAGTCAGGTCCAAAAACTGAAAAAGTCATTTCTCTAAGATGTATTATCTGTAGTTAATTAAAGCTATGAACTTGTGCGATGCAGAATAGAAAGACCAGAAAAAAGAAGGACTTTTAATTCATTGGACATTTAAATATAGCAATTACCATACATGTTACTTTTGTTCATTATATCATTTATTAGATTGTAAAAAGTAAATTTTATTCATATATATATATATATATGTGTGTATATATATATATATATATACATTTGTCATTCTTAAATCGACTGCAGAACTACATAAAATCCCTCCACTGCCACCTTCATTTCGAGTGGTGACATCATTACACACAAGCAGTCACATCCCAGTTTCACAAGATAAAGCAACCCATTGCTGAATGATTCTAAACTGCAGAAGCAAGAGACCCCATCCTATCCTCATAACTTGCAGTGTTCAGCAAAATTGATAAGAACCCTGTCAGCAAAATATCCAATAAGACCTGGAGCAAAAACTAGTGTTGTTGAGGTTGACTGATTTACTAAACCAAAAAGAATTATAATTTTTTTGTTTACTGGATTTTTGTAGAAATGTGATCTTTAAACGAATTACACCAACATCAGAAATAGTAACACAATATGACCTCAATACTGTACTTAGTTCACAATCTCTTTAAGACCTATCAGGACTAAAAACTAAATTAAATAAAACCTGGCATGCACATTTCCGTGTACAGCACATTCACCCATTTAAATTACCCACGACAGGCTTGACTTAGGAACAAATCTGGAATGTTCTACCCGTGTTCGCTGAGTGTAATATACCTTAGCATGGGCATGTTTATTGGAGGGGGTGCACTTTTACTCTGACTTCAATCTTTTCAGGTCCTGGCCTTATGTAATGTACTCATTTGTGCTGATCGTGCATCCAGTTGGAGCATGTCAATGCAAAGAGAGAGAACAGCAGTGTCTTCAATTCTCCAATGTCCTCTTCCAGATGCTCAAGGACAATCTTGTGGTTCTATTTGACCTCTGAAGTGTCGATCGGTTCAGTCGGACGAGGCACTGAAAGCAGGGGTACAGGAGATGTGGCTTCGATGAGGGCGGGATTTAGGATGATTGGCAGTGTCATGGGCGGCACGCCGACCTGCAGTGGAGATGCTAGGGGTTGGAGTATTAGAGGAGACTGAGTGAGAGTAGGCATAGTGTCAGACGAGCTTTTAACTGGGGTGGGCATTGCAGGGGTGGAGGGGGGCACTGGAGACGATCTGTCATTTCCTGTGAGAGTTAGAAACAAAAGATAAAATAAACACTCTGGTAAGCACAGTACACCTTAATCACTAATTGTGTGGTTAACATGCTTGGTGGCTCTTCATTTATGGAGTAGCAAGCATTGTTGCACTCTCACCGTTGGTACTGGGTGTTTGTATGTCCTGAGGAGATGCAGGTCTGCTGGGGGTCTTTGGCTCTGGTGAGGCAGTTGGCACTGGTGCAGGGAATGGCACAGGATGGGAGGGTGAAGAAATAGGAACAGAAGCAGGGGCGGGTTCTACAGGAACACTAGGGACAGGTTCTGTACACAGTCGGGGTACAGCAATAATTAATTATTACTTATTTAGCGTGTTTGTAATGGTGTGTATTTTACACTGGGAAGAGAAAAGTTAAAGCTCTGCAGGGTGGTACCTGGCATGACCGCTTGTTTAAAAAGCTCCTCTCGGAGATGGGGCAGGAAGCAGTCAATTCTCTCCCATGTGATCTCCCACAGATCAGAGTAGCCTGTACGCGAGTCTGCATTGTGGAAGATCCCAGCTGTGTCCATCACCAAAAGCATGTTCTTTAAAGACTCGGGGATCGCCTCCAACTGTGTAAAAAATATATATAAATTACAGCATTTTATTTAATGTTGATATGAAATTGGACGTTGGTTTCCAAATGTGAATAATGGAAACAGCGACTGTATTGATTTACACCGAACACAGCATGATCGTCATCATATCGGAACAGAGAGACTCTTCTATTGAAGCAGTGAATACAGTGCAGCCACAGTCTGTCACTTTCCAGTTACTTTGTAGCTTTATTGTATTCATTATAACCAATATTAAAACTACAAATATTATTATAAGTGTTTCTCACCAAGAGATCACTGGAGCCAGCGTGCATGTACTTGTCCATGAAGTCTAGGATGGTAAGCCAGAGCGCAGCAAAAGTGGGCAGAGAAAGCAGTGGTGAGAGATGCTGGAGGAACACCTGCGGAAGCCAACGCACCAGATATCATTTAGAATTTTCAAGATGGGGGGGAAAAAAAAATCAATCACTTCCTATTTACAGTTATGCTTCACAAAATACTAAATCTATTAAACCTTGGAGAGCAGTGTACAGGCCCTCATCCTGGTCTCCTCCATGCCCCCGACATCTGCTGGACTGATGTTGTCCAAGAGCTTAGTCAGCAGCGGAAACAGGACCTGACATAAAAGTGGTTAAGCCCTGAGTCAGCACCAATCGATGTTTGACTTGTATTTAACTACTGTGTCATATGTGATTATCTCACCTTGTTGAAACAGGATTCCCACTCCACAGCATCCAGTGTTTGCAGATCATGTACAAGTAGCGCCCTCTGGAGGTAAGTGAGGGCCTGCATCCGAACTTGCCTCCGAGCGTCACAGCACAGCCAGGCCATACCTACAGGGGGGCACCTTCAGTCTTTTATTCTGCTTTTTCTGCATGCGGCAATATACTTGTGCATGGTAGTAAAATATTAACCAATCCATGAACTCAAAAATCAGCTTTTTTACATGTGCTTTAAACAGATAGCCGACTTAAATTTGTTAACATATCAATAAAAATTTGTTTTTTTTTTAAAAGTCAACATTTCTCAAAATAAAAATAAAAAAAAAATATGCATGGGCTCAGATTGTGATGTCAGAACTAAGCTTAACTCTAAACCTTCTAATCTGTATGCAGAAAAGTATGATTCTAAAAGGGTAAAGGTATAGAGGTGCCCCTATACGATTGAATTTTCAGGCAGTAAAAAAAAAAAAAAATGCTCTATTATACAATGATGAATAATGAATTAAATTACAGTCCATGCATACTTTAAGGCTCTTTTGTATGTATTTGAATCTTCCTAAAATAAATAAATGGCCTCGGCACTGAACAGGAGACAAAAAAGAAATGTACTAAAACAAGATCTTGGTGTGATGGGAAGACATGGGAGAACAAAAAAAAAAAAAAAAAAAAAAAGTTTTTATTGAAACTGTTATAAGTCTGACCTTGGAGCAAAGGACACCAGCAACTTGACCAGAGTGTCTGAGAGTCAGCTTCAATCTTCTTTCCACCTGCCTCCAGATGGCGCTGTTCTTCTGCCCATGAGCTATAGATACTGGCTGCCCGCGTGTGCAGTGTATGCATCAAATCTAATAACTAAGAGTAGAAGCGCTGCATTAATTAAATTTTTTATTTTTTTTTAAAAACTAATTAGTTAAATTTCCAATCAATAATAAACGACCCATCACCTATAGGAAATAGCGATAAAAAAAAAAATGCACAGCTCAGATGATCAGTTTATTGATGCATGCTGATCAACATATCTACATTAAGCAGGTCAAGGAGATGCAGACAGGGGCAGAAATAAGCTGAACATTAAATGTTCCAAAGGAAATCTAGGTGGTGAAGAGGTCTAAAGGAAATGTAAAAGTGTGTCATGACTGTAATTCATTGAACAGGGAAATTAATTATTATTGGTAAGTTGGTATTTAAAGGTTTAGAGGATGCATAATTGGTGATTGTTTCTAAATATCCGAGCTGTAATGGAAAAAGAAAAACGAAGCAACATTCCTGGCCTAAAGGACCTCACCACCACACGACCCTACAGCAGCCGGCATGTACACAGTAAAGGAAGTAGGGAAAGGGCTGCGGTACTTACGTCCTGACTAACCTGTAAAGACACCGTATGGTAGCTGGCTGGCACCCCCTCGTCCTCCTCATCGTCACTGTGGGAACGGGACGGCCGCTGACTTGTGGGTTTAGCTCGGCGGGACACACCCTCTTTCTCTCTTGGCTTCTTCCGTAGCCGACTGGCTTTTGAGTCGTATTTGTGGCTCTTTTTTTTCTCGTGTGTGCGATAACCTGTTTAAGCCGCAAGAATGCGTTGGAAGAAAATGAGTTAACGAAAAGTTAAACCTCGTTTTGTCAGCTTGTCTACCAGTCTTTCCTGCCTTTTCAACAATCAAAAAGAACAACAAAAGAGTAACATCATCTTTTATCTTTCAACAGCAGTGCATTTCGGTAACAACATAGTTACCTTGGAAATACATCAAAATATTTTTTGGTTTTGTTTTGTTTCCTGATGTGCAAAAGACAAAGAACAACTATGCTGCATGTTTACAGCGCGGTTTCCATTAGCTTTTTACATGTTGGAACTATGAACTTTGATCAAGCCGCTTTCACAGTGAGCTTATAAGCCCTGTTGACAGCAGGTATCTGCAAAAGTGCATGGAGCCCTCTGATGAATAAGAAGCCCATGTCTAATCACTGTGCCAAAAAGTGCTGAATGTCTTAACTAAGCCCGCTGAAGATAGCTGGATTGAAGAACGGAGGGATAAACAGAGAGAGGGTATACAAGCCTCGCAGTTAGATTGCCCCGAGTTAAATGACTCACCCTTAGAGCTCAGCTTAAGATACCCAACCAAAGAGCTTCCAGGCACTGACACATCCAATTACAGTGCTATGGAACTGACTCAAACAAAGACATCTTAATCCCAAAGGAGTCAATCTGCACATACGAGGGCTAAAAACGGGTCGGTCTACACATATAGGACTTTCTATAGTGTTTTGCTTAAGTCAAAACCCGAGGAAAGAGAATTTTGTTGTCAGTTCAGATATTTACTTGTTTCCTTATTCGCACCAAGATTTCTCTTAAGCAAAGGCACCAAATCTTCTGAAGCAACATATTTGAGTGAGGCCATAATGTGGTTAAATTAGGAAGCAGGCCTTTTGTTATTTTGAAGTCACTGTATTGTTTAGCTAGCATGGACGTGACTCTCAGTGCTCATACAATCATAGACACAATGATATCCTTGTCTTATGAGTGCAACAATAATAATAATAAAGATGTGCGCTTAAACAAATTTACCTCCATTAAGACTGGCTTCCACAAACACTCGAATGGCTTTCACACAAAGCTCAAAGTTCTCAGGTGTGACGTGTGCGGCGTCACGTACAATAAAAGACAGTGACTCCACACACTTGATGAGAGACTTGGTGTCATGCAGGCCCATGTCCTGACCCAAGGTTAAACTGTACTGGTTAATCAGCGGAGCCTGAATTTTAGAGTCTGGAGCAAGTAGGGCCTTACTGCTGTCCAGGTCATCCTTACCAACCTATCAAAAAAACAATAAACAGTATATTAAGTGCAGATGGCATTAATAAAGAGCTACCTAATGTCTAGACATGCCTGTTTAAACAAAAAATCTTCCAGGGCACACCTGAGTGACAAAAAACACCTGTCAGTCACTTTTTTTCCAACTCTTGAAAAATAGGTTGGGTTCAAATAGGTTCTAAATTGTTTAACACAAATGTAAATATCAGGAAATACTTGAAATGAAAATTAAATTCTTGCTCCATCGTTTCTTCAATCTTTACTCTACTGCAATTATAAAAGAACTGGCCTTTGCTGTATCATTAATTTCAAAAAGGATATTTCTTTCCCTTGGTCACTGGGAAGACCTAATCACATAAGATCCTACCTTTAGCATTTTTTTTGTTTGTTTATTTCGGTTATATGGAAAAATTGAATTTGGGGAGCATACAATGCAGAAGACTCTTCTTCAGGGCACCTAATGAGGAAGAAGTTTCTAACAAGGATCATCATTAAAAAAAAAGTATACAAAATAATACAAAACTGAAAAGGATGTCGATTGTATATATATATACAAATTGTTAAAAGTAGGCAAAGTTAGTACATGTTTTTTCCGTACTCACCACTAGCCATCCGACTTCAACTTCAGTGGAGGAGCGGAGCATTCTGGGTTTGCTGTGTTCGGTGTAAACCTCGGAGTCAGAGGTATAGCCTCGGTCCAAAGTGACTTCACTCTGGTGGTATGAGCTCACTTCACTGTCAGACTGAGCACCTACAGAACCCATGTGTTTAATATTCAGGTATCACTGCACTCTAGATTCGACTCTAGATCAGAAGGATCTGTGTGGTTCACAGGACATTCTCTTTACCTGTGTCACTGTCAGGGCTGCTGCTGGTGACCTGCAGTGCGGCTGGAGGTTTGACTCCGGCACCGATGCACTCCAGCAGCGTAAAAAGGGTGTACCAGTCATCGGTGCAGTGGATATTGGCAGCATTGGTTTTGAGCAGCTCGTGCAGGCCATAGGCAATCTCTCGACTAACTCTGGACAACACATGAGGCTTCATCATCAGGAGCAGCCGCAAGGAAAGCAATACCTGTGCAGAAAAAAATAATTGTTTAATAGCATAGTGAGCAGTTAAATTCACAGCAGGCTGGTCACTGGTAAACACAGGATTAAGCAGTTTTGAGTGTTTGCGCCACTCCAGTCACTTCTAGTTAAATACATGCCCTAACCTTATCTGAATAAGTATTTATTGTGTTCAAAAGTGGCTCCTGACCAAGAATGTTTGTAGCCTAAAATGTAAGACAAAGTGAACGTGAGGCGCACATTTTTTAATTCATAAAATTTTATTTTCTACATACTCTACAGACAGGTATGTATGCGATAGACTTGCAGATAAAAAGTATTTGGAAATACCTGTGAGCTGATATCCTCCCGTCGCAGCAATCGTATAGCAAGTCTCAGCAGCCCCACTACAGCCCTTTCTACCAGGAAGCAGCTCTCGTTGGCATGCACACACAGGTGATACAAACGGGCACGTACAGTCTGCCACACACACGACACCCGGTCCCTGCGGGTACCCGAACAACATTAGACAAAATATATTAATGCTTTGTAATGTTTGAACTGTATCCAGTGACTTCATATGAACTAAGGCAGTACTTTATTACACTACTCTACGGAACAAGTCTCTGTAACACAATTTCTTGTATATTTCAATAGTCACTGTACCTATTTTCTAGAACTATGCGAAGAAGCATCTCTAGACAGAAAGCAGCATCTTCTTCATCATACGTCTCTTCATCAGGAGTCACTGAGATAAGAGCCTGGAACGTATCGATATAACTATTACATATGTACAGCTTACTCTAATATATATATATATATATATATATATATATATATATATATATATATATATATATATATATATATATATATATATATATATATATATATATATATATATATATATATGAACAATCTCTGAGAAACTGTTCAGTATAATGGATTACAGCTTTCAAATCTACAGTCTGACTGAGCTATTTAATGTCAGCAGACAGTAAAAACACTGAAGCCAGAGGTATAAACAAGCCTCACCTTCATTAGCTCTTGCAGAGATTCCAGCTGCAGGAACTTGCTTTCTGTGATCAGTTTCTCAGGATCACAATGCTGTCAAGGAAAAAAACAAACAAAAAACCCAATAATAATAGAAACAAATGAGTCCCTCAGCAAAATAAGTTTAATAAAAAATTAAACGAGGATATTGTGAGCATGCACATACCTTTATACAGAGCAGGGCAGACTGCTTGGCCTCCTGATTCTCAGCAGAGGGGCCTCGTTGTCCTGACTGCTCCGCTCCACCACTCAGTGTCAACCAATTAACAAAGCTCAACACAGCAGACTCTCCCCTGAGAAAGGTACAACCTTCAGTTTTAAACTGCTCTTATCACCAGCAATATCAAGACACCATGTTGTAATTTAATATTCATTATTTATCAGTTTTATTTAGATTTTCTGAGGTATAAATCTTCTATGAAGAGATCATATTCCAAAATGTCTCTATCTTTTTGTAACTTAAATGTACCTGTTTAATGGCGTCTCCTCACGCTGTAGAGAAATCTTTCCATTCGGGTCTACAAAATCCTCAACCTTTAAAGAAAATAAAAAAGTAGGAGACTTTCACTCCCAAATCAATCGAAACCTTTCTGTTCCTTTTAAATCTGCCAATTGACACTGACAAAAACCCTTAACACATGTTGCATTTACACAATTCATAGTTCCCCATGAGTATCCCTCTCTCACCTCTACCATGGACTTGGGTAAGAGCTCAGCCCTGAAGAGCTGTAGCATAGCATCCATGATGTTCTTCCAACCCTCTCGCAAGATATCACCGTGCCGATGAGCAAGGTTAAACGCGGTCTTTGCTGCTATCTGAGCCTTGGCATTGCTGCCAAAAACTGTGGGCAGGTTTTCTACAGACTGGACACACAAAACATGGCGTTACAAATCCGGCTGGTATGATCTCGAATGAAAAGTGTGAAAGACCGGTGTTGATTTTACCTCACTGTTGAGCGTAGTAAACTTGCAAAGAGAGATGATTAAATTATCAAAAACGTCGCTGAAGCCATAGTGTGCTGAGATCATTGCGCATTTCCTGGAGACGGTATTAAAATGAGTTAGGACAATATTACTAATAGTCATGCATGATTGTTTAGATATAGAGTTTTGTTCGGCATTTTACACACCTGAAGCCCGCAATGGCTTTTTGGATAATAGCGTCCTCTAAGCTCTTGTCGAACACATAGGACAGGGCAGCAATTGTCGGGCCCCAGGTCATCGTGAATAGGTCGTGATCGTAGCTGCCGGGAGGCACATGGAGAAAGATCCCCTCAGATGTGGCTCCTCTGTGTAGCAACACACTCCACACATAGTTCTCCTTTACCAGGCCTTTCTGTTCATCAGGCATAACAATTTCTTCATTCCTGCAGGACAAATCACACACAAACCACTTAATTTGAAGACACTACCTTATCCAATGTAAAACTTCGGGACAAGGTAGCAAAGACAGTTTTAAAGTAAATAAATAATTTTATAAAAAAAATATATCTAATAAAAAAAATATATATATATCCTTTTGCTTTCTTACTTGATGGCATTGTAGATATCCTCCAGCATGTCCTGATCAAAATCTGTACCACCATTCACATTTTTTAGATTCTTCTTGAATTGCTATTACATTACAGATAAAGAGAAGATTAAAATTCGTTAATGTCTGCAAACTGCAATACCATCTCTTTCTTATCACCTTTCAGATCTAATAATGGACCTTAGGGTTACTACTTTTGCTGTCCCTTAAGTGTTAGAGCTGGGCAGACTGGCCTAAAGCCAAACTCAGCCCCAATATAAACACACACATCCGTTGCTGAGTGATGGCGTTAGGCCACTGTTTTACTGCATGCCTTCTTAATGGCAGGTAAAAACAAGGGAAAGCTAATCTCCCTGGAGAGAGGGATGAACAGAAAGAGAAATAAACAGTGGAGTAAACAGGGAGAATGGGGGGGAAGTGCCAGCTGGGCCCGTGTTGTTCCATACTGGAGCTTTGGTCCAGACATTTACTATAGCTGCCTTAGAGATGAGACAGCTGCACTCACACACGTCAGCCAAACAGCACTGCGACCTCTCAGCTTCAAGAGCTCCACTTTCGCTTAGAACCCTGCTCAGATACTTACCCTTGAAGTATGCGGTGTGGGCATATCCCAGCACTAGCTTCCAGGAGACTGTGACGCATCTTAGATCCTTTGTTAATGGATTTTTAGAATTATTACGGTACTAAAATACTATTGACATGCCTGGCGAGAGTATAAACCTCTAACTGCGCCAAACATTGTGCAACTGTGTGTATGTGCATGCGTATATACGTTCAAGCCTGGTCAATAATGCTAGTGATTGTAATAATAAGTTGTCTGAAGAAGTTGTCTCTTTTCAAAACAGGATTTAAATTGTGAACAAAAATCATCCAACAAAACACATTGGACAGGGTAGTAAATATGAAGCAGCCATAATTAGTAGCTCATGTTTTTCGCCATTGATGGGAACCAAATTACAGCGAGTGATATAAAGATGCTGGTAAATCATCTGAGAACGTTTGCACGGAATCGCAGCAGTAGTGGTGGGTGAGGAACGGTTAGCAAAACTGCAGGTTTATGTTTTGAAAAAAGCTTTAACCGTAAAGCCCATCAACAGGTGTAGGAAAGCAGAATGACCTCTTGCAAATAACATTCACACTGTCTAGTAGCTCCACAGACACATAAAACCTATTTACATTCATCGTTAAAACTCTGCTAGTGGTTTACTGACAGAAGACATTCATAAAGGCTTTTCTGAGAAACGTGAAATTCTGCACTGATAACACAGTGTTCCGCAAATGCCGCTCACCTCTACGGTCATGGGGATGTTCTGCTTGCGGACGTTGTGGTTGTGTTGATCCGTGTTTAACATAATGACAGCGTAGGCCAATGCAAAACCAGCATCATTCGTCAAGAAGGGATTCCCGTTTACTTTCTGCACGTGGGAAACAGAGCAATAAAAAAAATATTCAACATCCAATCCAGTACGAGCAGAAATATCTTTATAAATCACTTTGAATATGCAAAATTAATTCAATGATCTGCTTCCTCTCAAAAGGTCAAAGAGTCAACCTTTTCCTGTTACAATATCCAGTGTAAACGGGAAGGGCACAAACCTGTTGTATCTATTTTGTGTGAAATGAGCTCATCCGATCTTTTCCGACTGCGACTAAAAAAAGACATTACTACGAATACTTTCCAGGTCACACAGAGAGAGCGACCAAACTTATTTAAGGAGTGTGTTCTACGTGTTCTCTTTCTTTGGTTTAGGCTTGTCTCTTGCTGCAGGGCAGATCGATTATGTCACATGCCCTCCTGCAACTTTTTCCTTGTCCCTGATTACCTGCATGACTAATAACCCTGTCCTTCATTCCTGTTCCACAGTCACTAATTACCTGATGATAGGGCCAGTTGGTGGTAAGGATTGACTTAGCATGTGGTAATGGAAGAAGTGGTGTATATGTCCTAGTAATTGTGTGCAAGTGAGACAGCAGTCTACACTCTATTTACAGTACGTGTGTGTGTGTGTGTGTGTGTGTGTGTGTGTGTGTGTGTGTGTGTGTGTGTGTTGCTGTGTCCCTGCCAAGGTGAATGTGTGTATGGCAGCTGACTCACATGCCAGTTGTCAGTGAAGGTCTCCAAGAGCCGATGAATGACCGGCGCTTCGCCAGGAAGTCGGAAAGCCTCCAGATACAAACGCAGAGCCTCGTCTATACGCAGCCCTTGAAAAGCGAATGTGCTGGAAAGAAAAGAACGATTACATTAAGTATCATATACACAAGTACTTTTTCAACACTTTGCATTCGCCAACTCCTTTTGCAAATCAATGCAACACAAATGCAATCCTGAGGAAATGCATCTTAGGATCCAGCTTTGAAAGTATAAAGTCACAACAGCAGATGGCAGCACACTCTGCCATCAGCAATATTTCTTCATACTGAAGATGTTGAAGGCATCATCCATCTTAACATCCCTGCTGAACTTGAATATTAATTACCCTGAAATATACTGCAAAGAGCTAAATCCAGTTTAAGAGGATCCATGAGAACCTGAGGTCCAAGGAAATCTTACTTGACAAAACTGTCGAGCAACTCCGTGTTGTTCCTGTCACTTATGAATTCTCCAATCATCTTCTTGTCCAGTCGAGGGTTTTCTCTAAGCCACTGAGCCACTTCACCGGTGTCCATTGGGCTACTCAGGAGACCTTTTTCCTGCAGAAACTGGATCCCCTTCTTAGGCTTTTGATTGAACTGCTCTGTGCCTGTGATGAGAAGCTATAAATACAGACCAAAAACATAAAACTTTAAACACTTATGTTTGCTCACTAACAAAGCTAATTTGTCACCAGCACTGCCCTCATTATGCAACCATACTCGTCTGAAAAATGAAAAGTAAAAGAAAATAATAATAATAATAACAAAAATCACTCACTCGGCCCTTTTTTCTTTTCTTTTTCAAAAGCTACTTTATTGCTATGAATTTCTTCCATATTAACGGCAAATTATTTGTGCAACCTATTTCTACAATTACAACGTGAATATATTAGCCGTTTATTCAATCTGTGAAATATCAAAAACTACCTTTTTCTTGTTTTTGATGTTAATCAGTTCCTGGGAGTCCGGGAAACAACTTGTGAAACGGTGAGGCTTTTTAGGGCTTTTCTTTTCAGCTGAAATATTTGGAGGACAGAAATTAAAAAACATTATTCCACTGTCGAAATAAAAACATTGATATCATTAGTTGTCAGGCTCAGGCTAAATGAAATATTTAGTCACGTAGTATGTTAAAGTATAGCACCTGAATCAGTCTCTTCCTGGTCTTGTCTACCCAGCTTCATCTTCTGAGCCATTAGATGTCCACTGGTTGGAGGACACACTGATGGAGCTCCTGACTCTAATGCAGTCTGTCCATTTGAACCAAACAAAGTCTTGCCAGCCTCTGAAGATTAAAGAGCAAAAGCTCAACAAAAACCAATACTTTGTGACTACTAAATATCAGTACAATGATGATGATAAAAACCTGTTGCTGCATCTGTAGTATTGTAGACAGGGGCCTCTGCTTCAGCTGTTAAAGTTTCTGAGTGCTCCTGCTCAGCGGCTCTGGTTATCACTTTGGCCTGACAGTGAGCCTCTGTGCTGTCTATTACAGTTAACAGAGCTTCAAGTGAAAGAAGATGGGTTGTGTAGAGCTGTCCAGAGACTGGAAAAGCATTCTGCAAAAGTAGTGGATCAAATTAACTAAATGAATTTTCAGGATTAATGCTGCCTGATGTTAATCAGTCTTCAAGAAAATCAAGGTTGAAATGGATCACCTTAGAGAGCAGTTTGGTGAGGTCCTCAAAAAGATTGGAACAGTAGAAATCACAGTCATAGTTAATATAAAGCTCAGTCACGAAGCTAGGGATTCTCCACAGCTGCACAACTGCCTCAAGGGCCATTTCCTTCATTTCATAGGGCATCTTTGGGTTCTCTGAGGTAATGATGTCCATTAGCTTCTTCAAATAAATCTAGAAGAGGCACAGCTAATTAGCTATTTAATACAATTCCAAAAATTCAACTTCAAAATTAAAGAGCCATCTCTATAATTCACACAAAAGAAATTCAGATCAAGAAATTTGCTTTTGTGCCAATGTTTACATACCTCGAGCTGAAATTTGAGATGTCCACGCATGCTCTCAAACAGGAGGAAGCAGACTCGGATTGAGGCAGCATACAAATTCATTCGCTCTTCGCTTATTAACTACAAAAAAAGCGACACGTCATTACATTAATTTACCTCAGGATGAAAGAAATACACACTAAAGCACAAAAAAAACTCAACCTGTATGAGATGTCTGCAGAGTTCATCTTTGACTAGGACCAGAAGTGACTGGTATGGAGCGATGTGTGTGGCCTCCAGAGCCACGTTGAGCAGCTGCAAACCCATGTGCTTCATCACATCCGAGTTGTGGCGGTCGTGAGGGTTGGTGAGAGAAATGAGAAAGCGGAAGAGCTCTCTCAGACATGGAAGTCCATATGGGATTAAAGCTACACCTGAGGATAATAGAAAGTAGAGTGTGTTAAGAAACACTGTGCTAAATATATGCATTTTTATCAAACTGCATAAAACATAAATGAAGCTGTACCCTCTTTCTGGGAAGACTGAGTGAAGCGCACTCCTCTGGGATTTACATAGTCCATGTCATGCACTGATGCAGAGTCAGACTGATCCATTAATGAATCTCGGTCCTCAAGCACCTCAGGAATGGACTCAACTGAGGCAGACTGAGTACGTTCTACCGGTCTACCCTCACTCTGTCACCAAAACACAGCAAGAACATTTCTTGGTAAAGAGTAAAACACATACATACATACATACATACACACACATATATATATATATATAAAACAACACACACACACACACACACACACACACACACACACACACACAAGAATGATAATAAAACATAAGAACTACTGAAAAGCATATTTCCATTCTCCACTGCTGCTGAAAATGATTTACTACATTAATTAATTAATTAACTGGTTAATTAACTACCTGAGTGTCGAGCATACAAGCATCAGTAGAAGCTGCTGTGCTTGGAGTAGTGGCTGTGGAGCAGCTCTCCAGGTCAGTGAGGTCTTCTTTAGATGTGGCTTTAGACCAGTTGGAAAGTCCACTGTCTGCAGTAGGGCTAGAGAGGGAGGAAGCTACACTGTCTGAAACGGCCAGTATGGTAGATCCATCATCTTGTTGCTCAATAAACGGCACTCCACCTAAAAAAACAAAGAGATGCTGAATTATCACTTCATGCTTATCTGTATTTGTAAAGTTGAAGTTCCTTAGTGTTTACTATAGGGCTGCTCTTAGACATATGATTCTATGATTCCATGATATATATGATTTATTGATTCACAAGGTCTGAGGATGTGAGATCAAGAGGCAGACAATTACATTTCTATTTTTGATATTTGCCAAATACACTGGGGGGAAGAAAAAAAAAGAGCATAAATGACAAGTACATTTATATTAGATGTTAACTAAAGGCAAGTGCACCCAGGCCATGTAATTATTAATTACAAGTTTCAGAATTTTTCTGGGTGATCAATTAACAACAATCTTGTTCTGCAGTTACTTATGAAGTATAAACATTTGTCTGGTTTGTATATTTTCTAATGTGGGCTGTTAAATAGTCTATTATATTAGTCGATATAACAGCCGGTGCTTTTGTCCTCTGTTTTTCAAGCAGTCTTTGAAATCACTGCAAGCCATAATTAGCGATCTGTGAAGTTCGATTTCTTACAGAAATAATGGTTTTCTTGCCTGCCCTGCTTCATTATAGCTACATGTCTAATCTAAGTGTTTACCTGAAAGGTTGTTGCTGAGAGCGCTGAGCTGGGCCTGGTCCATCTGTCCTGAGGGGCTGCGCACCATGTGATGCGAGGGACGAGGAGACCGCTTTTGTTTCTTCCACTTGGACGTTTCGGACATTCCACCTGCGCGCATCTTCAGCTTTAAAAAAAAATAAAATATTAAATATTCAATTCAATTGCAGGACCAAAGAAGCAATAATTTTATCTAGAACACTCCACATGCACTTGCTAAAATGCAGAAAATTTCAAACACTCCCTGTGTAAACAATAATTTGCATATGTAAGATTGGAGTTGACAAGGTAGGAGCAGATGAACATGCAATGACAAAGCCCTGATATGTAAAACCTTACCAAGCACTTATCTACAGTATATCTGGTCACAATTTATAAAGCCAAACTAATTCAAATAGTGCCAAGCTACAGTGACCCACCAACTTTCAAGAGCTACGTCATGAAACCACCTACTATGCAAAGTCTGTCTGTCTTTTTGAAACTGAACAGATGATACCATACACACACACCACAGTAGAAAAACTGAAACATCATGGGCCAAGGAGGAAATGGGATGGAAGAAGGAACACTGATTATGGACTGCAATCTCATCTCCTTACCTGCACTCGTTTGTTTTTCCATAAGATATTGTAAGCCTCGGGAGAGAAGGGGCATGCCCCAGGATTAGTGATGAACACAATATACATGCAGAGAGTACAGAAGAATGACAGAGGAGTGCAAAACACCATGCACAGGGCTGACGCGTGCGCACACACACACACCCACCCACACAACCATATCAGATATAGACACTCGGTGGCAACCCATTTACTAAATACTGGAACATTCATCCAAGGAAAATATATATTCATAATATTAGATAGATATTTTGTGTTCAGAATGTGAAATGTTTACCGCACATTAAACTTTTAGATTTTTATTATATTTTGTTATTTATGCCCATACGTTTTTACTGTAAAATGACTTACTGTTACAATGGTCTTGTGTCTTAATGACAGCTACATGCAAGAAATCCTTTTAACGTGTTAAACCTCGTTGAATGGTTACTATATATATATATATATATATATATAATACATGTATAACATTATGACAGTAATGAAAATTAAACATTATATATATATATATATATATATATATATATATATATATATATATATATATATATATATATATATATATAAAATACATATATACACACACGATATATATATTATATATATATATACACACACGATATATATATATATATATATATATATATATACACACACACACACACAATATATATATATTATATATATATATATATATATATATATATATATATATATATATATATATATATATATATATATACATATATATACATACATACACACACACACACACACACACACACACACACACACACACACACACACACACACACACACACACACACACACACACACAGCTTTAAGCCATGCCTCCCAGGGTATTATTTAAATGCACTAGCTGTGCCCCAGTAGTTACTCCAATTTTATGCAAACAAAAAGTACCCTGTCTAAACCACTCTGATTGGTGTTTCTAGGGTGATCAGCTTTAATAAGATCGTGTGTGTCCAGGATACGGCCTGGGATCTGCAGAAAAGAACCAGCACAGAAAGGTACTATGGAAAAAGCAAAGGACACACACCTCATGATAGCAATAAGAGGGTAATGTCGATATCTCACGAAACAAAACAAAAAATACTAAAATAAATAAAATGACAAATAAAATTCCACAAAAGCAGCAGTGCCAATCCTATTAATATAGCTATATATATATATATGATATTTATCAGTGTGAAAACTAAAGATTAATTAAAAAAGCTGAAAGATTGGACATGAGGATAAATGAGCTGTATCTTTGTACAAAGCTGAATAGGGATAACAGATGTAAGGGAAGCCGTTGCAAGATTAAGGCACCAGGGAAGAAGCAGACAGATGAGACAAAGTCAACTGAGACACTCAATTCAATCACTCAACACATCTTTGATATTTACCTTCTTCATGTTTGTGCCCACAAAACTTTTAGCCTCCTCTTTAAACTGTGGTAATCTACAATGAGAACAGAATGCGAGGAAATAAATTAGAAATAAAAAATTTTTCCAACAATTTTTTTAATTTACTCTGAAATGGACCGCAATATCGGTTTAACACGGACACACGCGATTCTATGACACTTTCATACCACTAAGAAATTTCCCCACTTTGGGACAAACACAGGTACATCTTATCTTAGGTATATCTTATCTTAACTTTATTAACTTTAAGGAAATTAAGAAGTGGGGGATTGTGGTTCTTGTCAAGCTGGACCAAATTAAAAGCCATGCTCGCTGAAAGAGGCCCTTCAAGGTGTAACTGGAAGACAATATGTCAGCTGAGCTGCCATCTTTGTTCGAATGTCATGACTTTTTGACCTGTGCTGCCTGTTCATTAGCCGAATTAGATGAGATGATGTTCTCATGGTGCGTTGTGTGGACTCTGCAGCTTTGCCTTAAATAAGCCATCACCTCTCACACAGTGGGAAAGACAAGACCTGATGTTAACTCTGCTCTGCGTTAATAGAGTGTTGTCTTCCTGGCTCAATTATTGGATGATCTGTGAGTCCAACAGATTAACATCCCTAATGCTTTCAGCAGGCTGCTTAAGCCTCCTCCTGAGCACTCAATAAGTCTGCTGTTCATTACTTCATCTCTCACTCTCCTACACATGTGCATGCGTATAGACACTGCATCCACTGCTTATTACTGCTTCTTCTTCCTCACATGCCTGCATAGACTGATACACCTGTACACACATAAATGCATACTCATTGTTAAGGCCTTTCACCCTTATTATAAAGATATCATGGACAAGTGGGTCTATAAAAAAATGTAATAATAATAATACTAATAATAATACGAGCACAGCAGGAGCAAAGATGCGTGTGTGCACGCATACTGAAGCGAGAAAAAAGGTGCTTAATTACAAAGCCCCATATAAACAGGCTACTGGTCATCTCAAGGACACTGGACTAAATCAAATATACATTCAAGTACTTATAAACCAGAGAAAGTAAAAAAATAATCTTTTAAAGATTTCTTTTACTCTGATTTTTTTTATGACATTTTTATGTGTAAAACTTTGTGTGTGTGTGTGTGTGTGTGTGTGTGTGTGTGTGTGTGTGTGTGTGTGTGTATACAGTTCTCATCTATATGCAGATGGTAGACCAGGTTGCTCTGAAGCTCATTCTCTTGTCTGTGTGGGATGTGACTGGAAGCCTAATACAAGTGCTGTCTCCAAGGATACGCACCTCTGATAAATGCCATCCCATAATCATGTTTTTGCATTAGAGAAGCAGCGCACTATGACCTAAATCGCAGGACAAAGTGGTGGCGCACACAATTTGACAGCATTCATAGCAGCGCAATAGTGTACTAAATAAAGACATCGAATCTAAATCAAAGACGTTTTTTTTTTTCCTTAAACGCCACTTGGCTTTGTCCGCGTTTTAAAAGAAAGAAAAAAATAGTGCAGTCTGAATCCTGCAAAGCTTCGCAGTGTCGCAATCTCATTAGCGTTCGGCTGGAGAAGAACCTTTTGTATGTCGGAAGTGGAAAATCTAGAGAATCGTCCGAGAGTGAAATTGGAAACCGTTAAGGACACAAAACAAGTTCCTGCTGTGTTTGGTCTCAGGTTCAGTTTGATTATGTTTACACCCAGCAGAGAACTGGGTCCTTAATCCCCTCCAACCCCCTCACTCGCTGTCTTTGTCTTCCACTCTCATCCATTCCCCTCTCTCTGGTTACCTGGAGAAGAGCAGCTGCACCATGTCCACCAGCGTGTGTTCGGCTGATTTCCTCAGCAGCTCTGTGGAGGGCAGACAGAGCACGGATCGAGTGAGCAGGAGGTTAGCTTAGAAAAGTGGGAGCAGCAGTAGCTCAGGACCCGAGAGTCCCGCTCTGTTTGGCCAGGATTAGTGCTAGGCTTTATTAGCACCCTGCGCAGGGACTGGGGGCAGGGAGCTGTGAACTGCAGTCTAACATACACTGGGTCAGTATTGAAGATTTAACTGTGCCAACAGAACAGCTGAAAATGTCAATATAATAACCAAGATTGCATCTGTTGTCTTATTCACTTAGAGATATATAGCTGCTAATAATGTTTCAAGGGGGACTGTAGCAACCTCAGTTGCTTGGCTCACCACTTAGTCTCATTTCAAAGCAAATGCGGAAGCAGGACTGCATGATCTCACACACAGACTCGTTTGTCAGATGGGCTCCCACTGGAGTCAGCAGCAAAGTCCTCAAAACCTGAAACAACCAAAACAAAGTGAGCACTAAGCGAGAGAATAGAGAGTTTGTAGCAGCAAATATTTGCAGTGTCATTTAAGTGTATGGGGAAAGAATACATCAAAAATATAATCATAATATTTTCCACAGTACACGATCATCATGGGACTTTTAACGGTATGAATAATATCTTCAGAAGATGCTGTTTTACCGGCAAGTCTCAACACACACACACACACACACACACACACACACACACACACACACACACACGTCCAAGAAGTGACACAATACTGTAATAACAGTGGATTGAGTCAGCATTATAAACCCAATGATCTCAGTACACTGCATTGTGTGCACATCATATCATGCTACTGATTTCATACACTGTCACATCACCCAGCCCTGTTTTCGTGTATGTCTGGGTGAGATTTTAAGATTTGTCAGCCCATTACCTGGAGGATTTTCATGAGCACCACTTCATCACTAGCAGGGTCTGTCCCCACGAATCTTGCATGAGTGACCGCATCAGCCATGTTCTCAATCCCCTCTGCTGCTCCTTCATGATTGGCATCTGGAACAGACAGAAGTTAAAACAATATGCCAGGCATTTCTTAAAGCTTCAAATGCATGAAGTAGTTTCATCTGGAATAACGATATACTGTATATCCTATGGTGAAGTGTCAAAACTGCATGGACATCGAATAATCGGTCTTATACATTTCGCTTGGTTCATCCAATCACACCCCTTTCGTTTACGGTACTCCGCGAGAAGGGTCTATCGCAGCCATCTGACATCTAATCACCAGATGTGTCCTTTGTGGGCAGGTGGGTAAATTGGCTGTCTAGGCAACGGGAACCAGTGTTTTGAAACCTAAGCTGGGCCAGAAAGCAAGCTGGGGCCAGGCTGCTTTTCTTTCCCAACGCCTTTAAAGACTATTTCATTAACTAATAAGCACAGGCTGTCTGGAATGGAAACCCGGGGCTCTTGCTGCAGGTAGAGTTCAGAGACGAGAAAACTATTCACTTTATTAGAAGCTTTACAAAAGAGGACGGGGAAGAGAAAAGGTGGCCTTCATTCTACTGCTCCACAAGTCATGCTTCAAATGGCAGACAATTTCCTGAGTTTTATTTCATTAACCTGGTGCATAAACTCTTGCGTCCCAATGTTTCTAGAATACTAGAATGGCTATAAAGAAAGTTAAGACACAACGCAAATCACAAGGCATTTATTTTACAGTCTGAAACGTGCAACAAGGTTAATGAGGAACTTTACATTTATGAAGAAAATGTAACTTAACCCAGTATTAATATCACCGATACTTAAGACCGCTAATAGAGATCGCATGGCAAAAAAAAAAGAGGTTATGAGCACTTGTGAATTTAGTGCTTTTATAGAAACAAAGGCCCAAATAAACATGAGACGTTCTTGTGCCCAATCTCCACGGAAACCAGAGCTATGGGCTATTCAGCACAACATTAAAAGTCATCTAAAAAACTAATCCTCACTTGGCACCAGCTACACAGACAGGCGGCAGGGTCCTTGTTGAAATAACAGCAGTGCGGGTGGGGCTGAGGGACTGTGTGCATGTGTGTGAGAGAACGTGTGTGAGAGCGAGGCTCAAACAGCTGTCGTGTAGTAAGAGGGTAAAGTCAAAGTACATTCAGACAATATCATCACGAAAAAAACAACACGGCAAGGAACGGCATGTATGATGCACGTCCTGAGCGTTAAGGCACAACTTTACGCATGCTAATCACTTAGCATCAAGATCAAGGAAATATACTCTTTATTTTAATCTCAAGTCACCAACTGATAGAAACTGTTCGTCTTACACAAGTCTCACATGCACCATTGTGCATGTAAATGTTCTACTAGTGTAGAAAATGGTATTTAATTTGTTGAATGAACCTCCCCAGAAGGAATCCTTAACGCGAGGGAAATCAGAAAAAGACATGCCGGATTGGGAGAGTGGGAATAGTAGGATCTGGAAATCTGTCAGTGCGGCCATCCCCCAGAGTCAGCCAACCTCAGGCCTGAGATTTGAGGGGAATTAAACCCTCGGCAAACGGACTCGCTCATACAAACACAGACCCCCCAGTGTGCTAGAACGGCTCAGGTCTCACTGTACACTCGGAGTGAGAGACAACGAGACGTGTCATCGGGGACTGGTTGATAAAAAGCACATGCTGTAAATCTTAGGGGACGGGCGTTAGCTAGAATGCGCTTTAAACCGTGTGGGCTTCCTTTCGCAATTAAGAAGAGCGAGAATACATGAATGTGCGACTGTATAACATATGACTACGGAATAAATGCTGGTGTCTGTCATGCAGACGAGCGTGTCTGGTTATCCGTTTGACCAATAGATGGCAGTGTTCTTTATGCAGTGCTTACTGGACATAAGAAGTGTCATTATTTACCTCATCATTTCAGATTAACTGTACTGCAGCGAAGCTTCTTCGGAGGCTGAAAATTTAGTGAGAGCGAAATCGAGAAAATCTGCCTGTTAGTGATGCAGTGTGCTAAAGCGGCCAAATCATTCGAAGAGTCTGCTGGAACTATAAAACGGTAAACTGTAGGGAATGGTGTGCGTTTCGTCTGTGGAATGCTAATTCGGCCTAATGATAATATCACTCCTCAAAGCAGATTAGGAGAGAGTGAATGAGCACAAGGCGTCAGTCAGTGTAAAATCACTTGCATGCCAAAAGGTCATTTAATCACAATCTCATACAACTGCATTAAGATATCGAGCTCCTCAAGTGTTCACATGGGATTACAGCAACTATCACTCTCGCTGTGTGTGCGTATGCGTGCGTGCAACAAAAAATAAATAAAAGGTTTAAAATAAATACATCGCTTACATGATTTCAGTACCCACACAAAATACAAACAAGACGCACGCCAAATCAGAACAGCCGCTTCACTCAAATGATCTGTGGACGTGTTAAAAGCTTGCCGGATAGGCAGAGAAAACTTTAGCTTATGACAGGAACCATATGATCCCTTCTATGGCAAGGCGGCCTATCTTCCTGATCGCCCCAGGCTGGTTGCCATAGAAACCATTACACGTGAACCCCCCCCCCTTGATGAGATGCTGGATAAGAGATCAGTGCTGGATCGTGAGTGACAGCAGGCCTCTGGGAGCCCATGACTTATTTGTTAGGCATGTGCACGTGTGAATATTTCCTCTCCTGTGCCTATTGTTCACTTGATGCAATTCAGTTGTCATTTGGGTAAAACTAATCCACGTTACATGTCTGTGAATTCCAATGAACTACATTCATTTTTCGCAATTTAAACATCACGTCACGCTCAACAGTGACGTGTTTATGTCACGGCCAGTACATTTCCTCCGTTATTACTTGGAGGAGGGGGGGGAATAAAAAAATCTGACTAAATGATGGGTCAAGTAACTTCTTGTTGCAATTGTAGCATTTCAGGTCATAGCGGGTCTCTCCAACTCTATTTTGTTGTGCAAACTGTACAGTTGCTTGACAAGTGCTGTCATATTATTTATTCAACACCCCCCACTATTTATGAGAGATTAGAGAAAAATGACGGATGGTTAACATCTGGAGCTGTGTGTTGGTTTTAGACATTCGCTGGCAAAATCGCACCATAGTTCTCTGCTAAGGCTATGGATTGGCTGTGCTAGTCACGTTTTTAGCAATACTAGTTCTCCTTACAGGGGTAGTTTATTTTATTCAACAAGCCACAAAAAAGGTTCTATAAAAAAAATTTTTATTTTATATATATATATATATATATATATATATATATATATATATATATATATATATATATATAACACACACACACACACACACCTTCTGGTAAATATCTGTTACTTCACAGAAATCACGCTGCTTCTTACGAGGAACTAAAACCACATCAGAAAACAAAAACTATATATGTAAACTATGTTTACATGAGAATATGGCACACTGGATTTTACCTATGAGGCCGTAAGAGAGGAACTTGTTGACGGAAGTGAGAGCGAGGCCTGTGATTGGTCCAGTTGTGTCCTCCGAGCGAACAACTTCCAAGAAGGGTCGAAGAAAGACATTGGGCTCCACTTCGGAAAGGTCTGAAAGAGAACAAATGAGATATTAATGCATGTCAAAACACTGGGCTTATTCAGATCAAATGTGTTTTAAAAACCTAGTTGCACTTCCTTGTTAGAACAAACCAACATCTAGATCCTTAACAGTGGAGCAAAACATCTAGATCGAAAATAGTGTTAAGTCATAAACAGGCCAACTACAAAAAATAAAAATACAATTTTGGCAAAAATGAGAGTTCAATACGGCAAACCAGATTTCCTGGGGCAGGTTTAATTCACCAGCAGCGTAGGATATCTTATTCCAACTCAATTTCTACAAGCTTTGCTAAAGCAGTGGTATAGAATGTAGGATTTAGCATTAATGAAATGTCTCATCTAAGTAACAACTAAAAAAAAAAAAAAAAAAAAATACACAAACCTTTTCTCATAATACATGGGGATTTGTGTCTAATAAAAAGCATGAAAACAGCACTGAGGGCAGTGTAGGATTATTTAAGATTCAAATCAAATATATTAAAAGCTTTGAGGCTGTAAAATGCCCCGAACAACGGATGTGTCTGTGGTCCATCGTGTACAATTGTACTATTTGAAAAGGTAAAAACATACACCTACAACCACAGCATTTGTTACTGATGAACTCTCATGAAAAACATCAGAGCCTAGCGCACATAAATCCCTAATCTCACAGAGCCAGTAAATCACAGCAGCAGCGCAGGGCACTACACACTGCACAGCCAGAATGCGGCTCTGAGCTGCATGTGTGGATGGGAAAGCACCTCGGGCCAATCCACTCAGGAATGGGAAGCAGCCCTTCTGAAAGCAACGGCGAGATGAGGGTGAGAGGTTACAAAACACAAACCAGGTAAAACAACAAGGGAAAAATTAGCTGAGTCACGAAAGGTGGCGAAGACGATACGCTGGCGCTCTGCTTGCCGTTTTAATACGGCCTGGATTAATGCTCTCTAGAACGTTTACTTTATATAAGAAAAAAGGAAAAAAAAAAAAAAAAGCAACTTGTGACTTCAAAGCCCAAGATGAGCACATGTGACCACTGAGTATTAGCTGTGATATCTAATATCCCCGAGGCTTGTTTGGAAATCAAATATGAAACAATTTAGAAATCTCCACAGTTCGTTTTATCTGCGGCCAGGTCGCTCTCTGACGAGCCTCCAAAAGCAAATCTTCAGCATCTCTGGGACCAGGGGTTGCTTTGCACTCTCTAGAGAAAAGCCTTGATGCTGCATTGTAGAGCAATTAATGCACTGGAAGTTCTTTGAAAACGCTGCCGTGTTTAGGAATAGACAGCGTAAGTGCTTTCGAGTTAAGTCCGTGAGAAAAGCGAACTCGCACGGCAACAACTAAAGTAACTTTGAAAAACTGCTCGAAGAAATATTCGCTAAGCTTTCAAAACACTCGGTGTAATGACTATTGTGCTAAATCATATCACAAGAGCTGGGAACTTTTAAGGGTGGGCTTAGTGTCTATTACTTTACAGTGGGAGAGGGGGTCTGAAAAGAAGCGCACAGACGTGGGAGAAAGCGCTAAAATGAATCTGTCAATAGAGTCTAATAAAGACTTCATCAGAGGCGATCACCCCGTAAGTGCCACCATGGCGCTCCAAGGCTCTCAGGCTGGAGAACACAATTGTGTTGTATTGATCTGGAAGGCCATCAGCAAGCAGAGACATTCCATCAGCTGCCCCCTCTTCTCCTCACTCTCCCCCGCTTACGCTCCTGTATGTGTGGGCCAATCTCCTTAAATAAAGGATAAATATGACTCTGTACTTCGGAGAACTCTCCAGGGCCACGCAGGTAAATAAATAAAGAATAAAGGTTGGAGCATCACGGTGAGACAATCCCGCAGTAATCCCACCGTGTGACCTCCAGGTGACACGGCCTAAAATAAAACGGGGATTAAAGGTGTTCTGCCCTATGTGTATATTTCATCTAAAGGCAACGTGAATGAGTGCAAGTGGGTAAACGGGTGCGTGTGTACTTGCCGTTCTCGGTCTGGCAATCTCACAAACGGTATCGTATGACTGTAACCAGTGGAGATACTCGACATCGAAAGACGAAAATGCAAAACAAATCATCTGCTAGCGTTAAACTCGAAATGTGCGTCTTATTAACATCACTCGGGCCATAATTTTAAACCGGTGCAGAGGGGCTGCTAGTTTCCAACAACAGAAAGCGAGCGGAATCCTTTTTGAAGCACCAGAGCTGTGCATCCATGTGTGTCTTGTATTGTGCTGTAACAAACCCAGTGCTCAGAGGACACAGAGCCTCATTGGAGCACCTGTGGGAAAACATTACAAAATGTACATGCATTGGCACGGAAGCACAAAGAGTTTGATTTACAAACCAAAAAAAAAAAGGAAAAAAAAAAAAAAAAGGTGTTTATAGTGATGGTCAGTTTTACTAGTCAGAAAACAAACAGGCTTTAGTCCAGATATCAAAGTATCAATTCACAACAACCAAAATAATTAACACCATTTCCAGATAGTGCGTAAGTGTGAACGGCCAGTCTCTGACCTGAATTCAGTTCTAAACTTAAAGGTTAACTAACATTCTTTTTTTTTTTCTTTCTTACTATATACATTTCATTTGTTCCTGCACGCTTATAATCACCATTTATGATTAAATAGGGGGGCGGGGGGCGCGGGGGCTCCCTAACCTTGCTTGTTTTTAGAATACTGGAACTTGCGATTCATTGTTCTGCAGCTTCGGGTGTTAAACCAAAGCCGTGTATACCTGGTATTTAAATGTAAATAAATCTACAACATAAAAAAAAAAAAAAACATTTATTAGAAGAGAACTGAAAATATATATTCAGAATTATAAATGTACATATTTTGAATAATTTAACCACTAAAGACCCACAGAATTCCACAAAAGCATCATTTGGCAACCAAAAACTTTAAACACTATATTAGTCATCCAGGAGGCAGAGAAAGAATGGAGTTTGCTAGAAATTATAGATATAAAAAAAAAATAGTGTGGAAAAAAAGAGAGAGAGAGCGAGAGAAAGAGCGAGAGAGAGAGAGCGAGAGCGCGAGAGAGAGAGAGAATGTGTGTATGTGCGTTGGACACTGCTATTCAGAGCGGCACATGATTAGACTACAGCACCAGAAATACAAACAGTGTCTGATGGAGTACTGGAGCCGACACTGCTTTGTATTTGCTTAATTTAACCACAAAAGAATGAATAACTTAATTTGTCAGACTGCTGTGTCACATATTTTAGTCCGTCATACCCGGGCTGCAGTCACTTGTAGTGTAAACACCAGTTCATTTCCATCCCTTAACAAATCAGACCACTTTTTCTTTGCTAAATAACGTGTATGGAAATGAATGCTCACAACAGTTTCTCAAAACAATAAAACTGCTACGAATTAAAACCTGAAAGATATTTCTTTAATTCGTCCCGATTTAAGTGAATGTCATGAGTGAAGTAATGCAGAAGTCCCGAACTCTTTGATGGCACTAAAAATGTTCTCGCTTTGAAGTTCAATATGTGCATGTTGTAGGAACTGGCTTTGTATAGTCACTAAATGGCCAAAAGTGTCCGGACACCTGATCACCACATCCATATGAGGGTCTTTACTAATCTGTTGTCACAACACGGTCATATAGGCCCTCTTTTTATGCTGGTGCATTACAGCTTCCTTGGAACTAAGATGTGGTTCACACCTGGCATTAACAAACGAGATCACAAGTGGACAGCAGAGACACACTGAAAAGACATAAGAAATCAGACTGCAAAATTAATCTATAAAAAGCAACTGCTTTCGTTTATGCTCTTATGAAAAAAATATATTTTTATTCATTAAACTAGCGGCTATAGCTTTACCATTCCAACAATAGGAATTGACGCATGATCTCGATGCCTAAACCTACTAAGGACCAAATCCACACAGCCGCGATGCAAAAGCTAGCAGATCGCCTTCCCAGAAAATCGGAAGGCTCTGTCTCTTGGATGAATAAAGTGTTCAATCGATTGAACCATCTACAAAAAGTGGATACAGAATATAATGGACAGGCGTCCACATACTTTTGGCCCCATACAAGCAACTCATGTCTGTATGATTCAGCACCAATCAAGTCCTAATAAAAGACGTTACAAGAGTGGAGTAAATATTCTCTCCAAAGTTTTGGCCCATGTTTCGGTGGGGTGGTGAGATGGTATGGGGGTTAGTCACCCTGTGAGCAGCCCAGGCACTCATGCTTATTGATCGGCTGCTAGAATTAGATACAGCGCCTCTGCTGCACTGTGCTCTGGGGGAGAGGGGACGCTCTAACAAGGCCAGCAAGGCCAACGCAAATCCAGTGAGACCCCTCATCTATGCCTGCAACCAGTCTAGCAATTCTGTCCTCCTCTTTTGGAGGTGGGGAGGGGGGATGAGACTGAGGAGTAGATTTGATGCACGTCAGCGCAGGACTCTCCCCCTTTTCCCTCTCCTCTAGCTCTTGAAGGAAATTGGCACTTGTCGAAAAGGGCAATTAGGATGTAACAATGTTATGGAAGTCCATATGGTTGTCCCGTACAGGCCGCAGTGGTATCTTATGAATGCTTTGAACAATGCCCTGCACAATCTAAACAGGCAATTTCGAAAGCCCCAGAGAAATTAAAACTTTTCTTGAAGCTTCCACAGTAACACAATGCAGCTCTGCTTTTAACGTAGCGAGATCACAGCAGGGTTCTTCTATCCAGGGATGAAATTTAGTTTCATTTTTTTTTTTTTATACAGCATGAGGTTCTCTTGTCATTTCATTTCAGCAAGGACCAAAAAAAAACAAACTCTGACTTGCTTCACCAGCTAAATATGTGTAGTTCAACTAACCGTACGTTTGGCTAATTCGTAATAGTTAAATAGCTCTCTAGGGTTCGAACAAGTCATCAATAAATGTCGTTTTAAACTACAATTTGAACAATGTGGGATCAATGCTGAATGAGGCTCCTATTTGTAACAGGGTGTTCAATAAACTACTCAGATTGCGCATGTTCTTAAGATAAAAAAGAGAAGATACGCGAGATAAGACCTTTACTGAGCTACAGAGGACGCTTCACTTGCTCCAAGTTAACTACCAAAGGTAAAGTCTATTTTTTTTTTTTTTAAATGTAAAAAACTTTACAATTACTTAAAGGAAAGACAAAGTAAACGTGAACAGTAATGGGATTTATACATATTTATAATATCTGACGTCAAAGTGAAAACATTGGGTGGTAAACATAGAATGTAGATATCATAAAAAGAAATAATTTATGAAATATTTCACAAAAAAATGAATAAATACTGCACCTAAACATTATGACATAACTGCAAATATAGTATAAATAAGCCGCATCGTTGTTTAAGCCACGGGGTTCAAAACGTGGGAAAAAAGTAGCGGCTTATTGTCAGTCACTAAAGTGTGGACTTCCTCAAGTCACTATTGGTAGTCACTAAATAACTGTGGGGGGAAAAATATGACCCAAAATACCTTCAGCGGTTATTAGAAATAGAATATCTGTCAAAGATTTTACTCTCACAGTCTAAAAGATTAAGTAAATGCAAGTATATATGAGCCAGACTGTGAATTAAAGTTCAAATGAAATCCACACAGATTTCTATACCACCGTGGTTTTTCTTAAATTTTTTTGCTAAATAATCGTAAAGTTTTCTTATTCTCAATTAATATAACCAGTGTTTCAACATAATAACAAAGAAAATATATATAATAGATTATGTTAAATATATATGTACACACAGAGACTTACAGTATCTCACAAACGTGAATATACCCCTCACATGAAAAGTGGATATATTTTAGAGTAGTCAATATGCAGCTTGTATAGCAGTACTGATTTACTGTCCTCTAAAAAAAACACTCAACATACTGCCATTAATGTCAAAATAACTGGCAACAAAAGTGAGTACACCCTAAGTGAACAAGTCAAAACTGAGTCCAAAGTGTCAATATTTTGTGTGAGCACCACTGTTATGTAGCACTGCCTCAATCCTCATGGGCATGGAATTCACCAGAACTGCACAGGTAGTTGCTGGAATTCTCTTTTACTCCTCCATAATGGCATGATGGAGCTGCTTAATGTTAGACACATGGTGCTTCTCCACCTTCCCCTTGAAGATGCCCCACAGGTCGTATGGTGCCCTATTGCGCCCCACAGGTGCGCAATAGGGTTCAGGTCTAGACACATACTTGGCCACTCAATCACCTTCACCTTCAGCAAGGCAGTTGTCATCTTGGCGGTGTGTTTGGGGTCGTTTTCACTTTGGAAAATTGGCGATCGGCCCAGTTTCTGTAGCGAGGGCATCGTGTTCTGTTTTAGAATGTCACATGTTGGTACAGTCAGTACATGTTTTAATCCATGTTTCCCTCAATGAACCGCAGCTCTTCAGTACCAGCAGCACTCATGCAGCCCCAGACCATTATACTACCACCACCATACTTGACCAAAGAGAAGACACGATTTTCTTGGTACTCTTCACCCGGGCATCGCCACACATGATGGACACCATCTGAGCCAAACAAGTTTATCTTAGTCTCATCAGACTTGCAGCCCTTTTTTTTTTTTTTGTGAGCCAGCTTCAGAAGAGGCTTCCTTCTGGGAGGACGACCATGTTGCAGGATGAGGTGTATGGTCTGAGCACTGACAAGCGGACATTCCGCTTCTGCAACCTCTAAAGAAATGCTGGAAGCACTCGTACGTCTGTTTTCTGAAACCAGCTTCTGCAGCTTATGCACAGCACCCTTGTAAAGGCCTGATCCGAGTGAAACCTGTATTGGAAAACCCTCTGTATGACACTGGCCACTGTACTGTAACTCAGTTTCATGGTGATACTGATATTCTTATCACCTGGGCGTCTTTGTGGAGAGCAACAATTCTAATTCTCAAATCCTCAATGAGTCTTTTTTGTAATAAGGTTCCATTTAAACATCCAGTTCCATTTAAACATCCAGTGGTCAGTATGAGAGAATTGTACTCAAAGTACTAAATTTTAACTGCTCTATTACAAGATACACAAATGTGTATGATCCTGTCAAGCAGACAAAAACATGAACATGATCAATAGGACGTGTGGCTTTGTATGGATACACCATGTACAGCTGTTATCACTTAGGGTGTACTCACTTTTGTTACCAGTTATTTCGATATAATATACTACTAAATAACTAATCTACTAAAATGTTTGCTGAAATGTGAGGTGCATATATAAATATTTAACATAATATATAACAAAACAATAAAGTTCTAGCACCACTAGAGAGTAGGGATAAACTGTCCACGTGGAAGAAAAAAAAAAGAGAGAGAGAGAGAGAGAGAGAGAGAGAGAGAGAGAGAGAGAGAGAGAGAGAGAGAGAGAGAGAGAGAGAGAGAGAGAGAGAGAGAGAGAGAGAGAGAGAGAGAGAGAGAGAGAGTTTGTGTAATAAGAAATTCAGACAGATGAACTGGCATGTTTGGTGAGTCCTTCCTCTAATCCAAACCCTCTTTTCTTTCTCTCCTGCTCTCGTTGTGCAGCTCTGAATGGGCGGCCAAGCGGCTGAGGCTTTGTTTGCCACACCTTGAGGCTGATATTAAAAGAGGTGCTGAGCGGGAGTGCAAACAAACAAACAGCAGCCCTGCACCTCACCTCTGACCTGAGGGGGCTTTGTTCAAATTGCCCTCTGGACTCATATTGACTTCATACTCTGACTTCGGTGATCTCCTGATCACTTAAACTGCAAAAATGATTATTGATTTTGGATGATGTAGATTTAAGACAACCATTTCACAGCTAATCGAGCTTGTTCAAATGTAACTGCAATTCACAAAAGTATGTAAAGATGTTGTATTACAAAAAGTGATTTTACACACTATGGATTATGTATATTAATAATAATAGGAATAATACTTTATACAGCCTAATGTAGACTTTAGGCATTATTGAATTAAAGTACAGTCCGAACTACGCATTGCAAATGAAACTGCTAAATCTTAAGCATTAAAATAAAGCTGCATCATCAAAATCACTCCACACTTCTGTAACCATTTCAAATTCACTCCTGATCTTCGGACTATAACTAAATAGTGTATCTATTTAAAAACAAATGGCGTCGACAAAATATTCCAAAACACGATGCATTCACAAACCATGACTTCATTAGGATCCGTGCTTCATGCGACTCACACCTGTTATCCTGCAAATAAAATTTATTTTTTATGCTTCATTTTTTTTTTTTTTTTTTTTACACAGAAGCCACATTATTCTGGCAAAGCAGAGCGGGCCGGGGCGTACAGTTATGTGTTTCACAGTGTGCAGGACGGCTCATGATGGATGGACTTCTGCTCCAAAATGCGTTACGCTCAATCAACTCATAAATAACGGATGTTATATCATGCTGAATTAAAACATTTGAGAGAATGGCAGGCATACACAGTTCAGTTCCGCTGTTCATGTATATGTGTGTGTGTGTGTGTGTGTGTGTGTGTGTGTGTGTGTGTGTGTACTTCCTCAAGAATGTGTTGCTGAAGGTTGCTTCCTGTATTTACGAGGCCATTAAGAACTAGCACGGATGTATTATAGCTCTATAACTATTTTACCCCAAAGTCTTCGTTTTTTTTTTTCAACACACACTGCAAATCAATTCAAAGTCAACTGTCCACTTCGAATAGTTAAAATAACGCCATTCAAGCTTCTCGAAATAAATTTGTGATTATACTGACCGTGTGATTACAGCCTCCCTTTCATTCTTTGAAGTATGAAAGAACGTTATAGAGGGGGAAAAAATTATAAATTCAACCCTGTTTAAACACACAATACATACACCAACACGGTGTGACCTTCATCAGAGGTGGTTCGGAATTAACACCTTTGATCCGAGGAAAACCAAACAGTGTGTGCAAGACCCTCACTTTCCATCATCTGTTTTGATCCTGCACGACTGGCCAGCCGTGACGCGTCTTGAGTAGGGCATGAAGGATGAGGGTTCGTTTTAGTGGGATAGTGTAAGGAGTTAAGCCTGGAAGAGTGGGCAGTGGCGCAGGACACACATGCTCTGGCTCTGAGCAGATTTCTCACCCTGCATACTACAATCCACAACTGCACGGAAAGAATGACAGAGAGAAAAAAAGAGAGAGGGAAGAAAAAAAAAAAAAAAAAAAAAAAGACACTGACAGAGTGGGGGAAGAAGAAATAAAACAGGCCGACAAGAGACTGAGCCTGTGCCTTATTTGTTTCACCTGCTGCATTCCTTCAACTCCGCGCTAATGGCATTCCCAGGGGTTATGAGAGAATCCTGCAACCAGGCACTGTAGAGCTCGACTACAGGCCTCAGCTACTGTGTTTGCAAGACACAATACCCACAGACACTGAAGCGCATACTAAAACAAACCCTGCCTACGATTACATAGCCTGGAAAAGCACAAAGAAAGTGTGTTACGAGTCCTTTTGCCAAAAATGTTGCCGAAATTACTATTAACGTACGGCTCATAATACCAGGCAATAAATGAAACATTTTAATATTGTTGGATGATCAATCAATTAATCTATCCCTCTATTAATAAAGCGATAGATCATGGGCAGTTCGAAATCCTCACAATGAATTTAAATTGTCCAAACATTCTTAATGAATAAAAGCTTAAACAGGATGATGATTAGAGCGGTGAGATTTGATTCAATTGTGGTGTTCAACACAATGCCGCTCACCTCCAGGACCACTGTACCATTAAGCAGTACCCTAAACCAATGAAAACATGAAAACGCGCAGTAACGTATAAGTCTCTCGGCACTGGCAGCAAATCCTGTATGTGTGTTCTATAAAGCGCAGCAGTTAGGTGGGCTGGATTAGGATCGAGTCACCTAATGACTGTGTAATGAGCGGGCGCATTAAAGAGGATTAATCTTAATCTGAGCTGTTTCACTTTGCTACGAATGTGTGAAAAGGCAGAGGGCTAGAAAGCAGCAAAACAATGGCTGGAAAAGCATACGGTGGTGAAAGGTTATCATAATGGCGTTGTCGGCACCCTCAACCCCTCTGTTACCAGTAACGTGAAATTCAGTGCTCTGAGCGCTGTACTGTGTAAAACACCCCAATCAAAATCTCAACCCGGTTTCGCACGGTAATAATATGGCCAGGGACAAAAGGGTTGTGCTCCCAAGTGTCAATCTCACTCTCCATGGCAACAGCTGATGACTTTGGAACAACACACGCTGAGGGACAACATTTCTGGGCGCTGATGCCTTAGGATCACTGCAGCGGGCGAACACAAGAGCAGATCGGGTTTAAACCCAGTGGGGCACTGAAACGTAACTCTGAGAGTGGCAGGCGATGCCCTGTGCAGCTTAGCAGACCAAGGCGACAAATGTCAAAAATGACTCCCCTGAGTGCCGGCATGTCTACGATATAGTAACCGGCCCAGCGTGTAAAGGAAAGAAGATCTGAAAGAGCGTAGAGTACCTTCTACACACGGAGGCCTTCTCCAGTCTCCTCTAGATAAATACAGTTCCAGTGGGGGAGGCAAAATAAATAAATAAACCCACTAATTAAGTTGGACATGCCCGGCCTCAACTGTGCCTAAGAGTTTAAGAATCTGAAGATCTAACACTAAAGTACTTGAGCTGAATTCACATCCCATCCCGGTCCTTTCGAGTGATGTCTAAAGTGCACTTCCCTGGGGCTTGCTGTTTGTCATAAAGCATCTCTCAGCACACAATTTACCCAAAACTGGAGAGGCAAAAAAAAAAAAAAAAAAAAGAATACAAACACAATTTCCAGAAGTGGTGGAGGAGTAAAAGTCTACAGCCGTTTGCCAGCAGTGTGGTAACTTTAAACCGTACAGCGTTAAGTGGCTCCTCCACCATATTGTGTGGTAATGTGGGACAGCTGAGCACATGGGCCCTGTGCCAGGGAGTGCATTATCTTTATGAATTCATGACAAAATTCTTTTTAGGCAGCAAACGCCAGATAGGTGTTTGTAAACATTCATGCTCCTTTCACATGAGAATGTCTCGTACAGATGGAGCTTCGGCGTAGCGTTACTTATTTTCAAGAAATCTTTCCTGCTTTTCTAGCGTTCTGCCAATACACAACCTTTTACTAAGTGCCAACATTCAATAAAAGTACAGTGTTTGTATAATTCTTTGCTGTCTACAGACCAACACAGACTTGACTGGAGTTTATATGTGCAAATATGAAGAAAGCAATAAGACAAACAAACGGAATATTCTGATCCTTCCAACAACATGGGAAAGCTAAAGAAAAGGAACAAAAAAAAAAACTTTACTTCAATATAGGGTGAGATGAAGTTAATATTTTAAGTGCTCAATGTTTCAATGTGTTAAAAAAAAAAAAAAAAAAAGCATTTATACTGGTGTGCTAAGTTTCCAGTCTCATCAACTACACGGGTCCAATGCAGCTTCTTACAACGGCTCAAACCCAAGACTCATTGCGATAATGATTATCTAACTTCAGAAGCAGTCTATGAACTTGTACTAGACTAACTGTTGTAAACGAGGAAAATGCAGCAGAACCTAAACAAGGCATTGTGATAACTCTGTGCTCATCTCTATTGTCTATACGGGTGACGGTTGTGACAAAACCTGAAAGTTGACAACAGGTTTATCCATTTAATGCTTAATATGAAAACAAGTTAGACTAAAAAAGAAACAAGGGCATTTCTGTTTGGAGAAATCGGAACGAATACCCCGAAAACAGATCGCTATACATTAAAGCGAATTTGTTTGACATGCTGTTGTTTCCTCTAACAGAACCCTTTCCCATAATTCAGGTTTTTGCCGTCTGTTGCGTCTCCATCGCTCTCTGTCCGTTTAGCGCACGCAAGGCTGCGCCTATCCAATCCGACTGGCATTACAGCCGTGGAATGCTGAAGTCCACATTTTTCCCATTCAGCAAGGAAAAACGCCCTTTCAAAACCAATCAACTAGAAATGTTGCTTTGTTTTTATTTTTTGACTGAACTTCCTGGAACCCATTATGAAGCTGTCAGGGATGTATATTTAGCTATGGCAACAACGCGTCTCCTCGCACACTTGCGCCACTGGTCATGTCACCTCGGATAAACAGAAAACAACGGACTACCCTCTTTGTCACCTTTAAAGAAAATAACTCAATGTGGATGAGTAAGAGGTGAACAAGAAGAGCATACATATCTCTGTTACAATCAGTACATTACATATAACTGGAGAAAATGGGCCTAAAATAATTACGAAACAGGGGTCGAGAACCTAAATAATAATTATTTATTATTATTTATCATTATTATTATTCAACTAAGGAATCAACTGGCTTTCAACCTATAGTCTTTTTAATAAGACGGTGGTGCACAATAAACCTGGCAATTTGAAATCCCTTCGCATTTTATTTATAATATGATCTCGCTGAAGATTCTTAATGAGCACAAAAAGCACTAAAGCACACTAGAGAGGAAAATGCAAAAATAAAAACAGCACCAAAAAAAAAAAAAGGCAAACACCCAGAAATTGTCATCTCAGTGGGGTGATATTCAGGCAGCAGGGAAATCACTTGGATTAAACATTTGAGGGCACTGGGGGGATTTGGGGTGAAACAATGTCAGATGAAATCAGTAGGAAATTGTTTAAATGCTGAACGTTATAAGGAATGTTGACGATCAGCATATGGCAGGTTAGAAGTTCATGAGGCAGGTTAAAAGTTCTGAAGGTAGGCAGTGGTGGTATATTAAATTAAAGTAGGTCTCTGGAGCATTTGTGTGGGGTTAAAAGAGGTTGTGTTAAGGTCAGGGCTGAGCTCTCTCTGGCCTTAAGCGACCTTATGTTTACGTACAAAACGCATTGCTAGATTGGCCAAGCGAAATTTTTGAAAACTAAATTCTCTTTAAAAAATATGCACAAGGATCTAGTCACAAGAAACACAAACAATCAACTGTTATTTATGTATTAAAATAAAGTCTTAAAAAATAGAAAAATATATATTTTTTTGTTTTACAGATAAAAAGAAAGAATTTGTGGGATGTTTTCCTAACAGACCTATGCATATCTAATGGTGAATAAATAGACCCCATGTTGTAAACCCTGCGTGTGCTGGTTTAAAGATTCATTATGCTATGACCTTGTGTCCGACTCCGTAAAGAACAAGACCCATGCTGCTACTAGCAAGTGCTCGGGTCATAAATTCTGTGACAGGATTTCATCACTCTCGGATACTAGCACCGTGTCAGTATAGCAGGAATTTTTACAGTTTAAAACAAACACAGGCTTATGTGCATAACTGAGATGGCTAGAATATGTAGAGTGCATTCGAGAACTGCTTAACAAGAAAGGCAGAATAGTACGGCACCCAAAAATCCATTAGAACCAAAGATGCTAAAAAAAAAAAAGCTCAGAACCAGACACACACACACACACACAAAAAAACTATTTTGTAAACAAAACTGAATGCTATTCACATTTATAAGCTAACACGCACCACGTTTTCTGAAATAAAATAATAATAATAACAATCAAATAAATAAAGCAAGTATTGTAACGAGATAACTGATGCAGGACACAAACAATCTTCGAATCATCCAATTAGCCAGTATCTCATAAAAGAGTCATCAAAATGACAGAGCAATAACAAAACCCAGCTAAGATCTTAAACAGGAAAGAATCACAACCCACTCGTTTTGACTGGCAGTAAATTACCCAGCGAGCATTGCACCACATGAAGTTAAAATAAAAAAAAAACTGTGAGCAGCCGCTGAGGGAAGGGGAGGGGGGGGGGGGGGCTGCCGTAACTGTATATCGGCAGGTCTATTTTGCTTTCAGAGCAGTCATCACCTCCTTGTTGTCCTAGGTTGTTAGCATGTCCCCTGGTCAGCTGTGGGGGCCTCCTCTCTGCCAGCCTGCCGTCTATGTCAGCATAGTGGCTTTTGTTAAAATATGTAATCGGCTGCGCTGATCCCATTCTATTTAAGAAGAACTCGTCAACAGGTTTAAAAGGCTGGCCACATGTGTCACCCTTCTCGCTTGCGTATTTATGTGTGTGCCCCTGAATGGCTGGCAGTTGTTTAATCATCTGAGAGCGCCTGTTCCTCTTCCACGCCCCTGACGCCAACAAGAACGTTTTGAACCATGTCACCTTTACAATGGAACTCTGCTTCAAAACCAGCTGCTGCCCAAAAATAGGAACAACTTTCCTTTTTTTAAGTTTATGCCAGGCCACCACTTGAATGCTGTTGCCTTTGCCAGAGGTCTGTTATTTGCCAACTGTAGGCAGGGAGGACTTCAAAGGCTTTCGGCTGTACAGGCTAATTTTGTCATAGGATTCACTGGAGAGTAACTGAAAGTGAGCTGGACATGTTCAATAAAGAAGGTGATGAGCACACAGACAACACCGCCTAAACACCTGAATCACTAGTGAATATTCTCATACACAGGTGGCCGATTACCACTTCACTGGCAGTCAAGAGATAAACTACCTTAATAACGTTACAGGGACATCTAATGTTACACAGGATGGGACTGAGGGTGATGATTTGTCCTGACTAGAAGGACAACCGCTAATGAAAAAGCCGGAGAGATGTTCGGCACCGAGGCACGACCATGCATACTACACTTCATCATGTACAACTCGTGCTTGCAGGAAGAAAATCCAGATAGAAAACGCACTCAACTATTGTTTAACTTGTTACATGACAAAACCATTTGATTATTGTTATAGCACAGGTATTAATGCTTATCTAAAAACCTTTAATGACCATAATTATATAGATATTAATAGTTAGATGTCTCAACCTTCCAAAGACAATCAGTTCTGATCTTAAATTTAAATTTTCTCCAGTAATTATTCCCTAAGGTGAAGAAAAAAATTGTACGTGTTTGTTTTGAAGGGATTTACTTTAAAGTAAATACATTTGTTGAATTTATTGTTTACTATAATAAATAAAAAAATCTGGTCGACACTATTCTGTGTTTTGTGCATCTGTGATAGTGTCTTGTTTTATCTGCACTGTCTTTTGTCTGCACTGTTTGCACTCCACTTTCTTTAGTCCTCAGCTTTGTGTTCTGTATGCAGCTCTATGTCGTGTGATGTGGCTCTGTGTTGTTTTATGTGTATGCAGCTCTATGTCGTGTGATGTGGCTCTGTGTTGTTTTATGTGTATGCAGCTCTATGTCGTGTGATGTGGCTCTGTGTTGTTTTATGTGTATGCAGCTCTATGTCGTGTGATGTGGCTCTGTGTTGTTTTATGTGTATGCAGCTCTATGTCGTGTGATGTGGCGCTGTGTTGTTTTATGTGTATGCAGCTCTATGTCGTGTGATGTGGCGCTGTGTTGTTTTATGTGTATGCAGCTCTATGTCGTGTGATGTGGCGCTGTGTTGTTTTATGTGTATGCAGCTCTATGTCGTGTGATGTGGCGCTGTGTTGTTTTATGTGTATGCAGCTCTATGTCGTGTGATGTGGCGCTGTGTTGTTTTATGTGTATGCAGCTCTATGTCGTGTGATGTGGCGCTGTGTTGTTTTATGTGTATGCAGCTCTATGTCGTGTGATGTGGCTCTGTGTTGTTTTATGTGTATGCAGCTCTATGTCGTGTGATGTGGCTCTGTGTTGTTTTATGTGTATGCAGCTCTATGTCGTGTGATGTGGCTCTGTGTTGTTTTATGTGTATGCAGCTCTATGTCGTGTGATGTGGCTCTGTGTTGTTTTATGTGTATGCAGCTCTATGTCGTGTGATGTGGCTCTGTGTTGTTTTATGTGTATGCAGCTCTATGTCGTGTGCTGTAGCTCTGTGTTGTTTTATGTGTATGCAGCTCTATGTCGTGTGATGTAGCTCTGTGTTGTTTTATGTGTATGCAGCTCTATGTCGTGTGATGTAGCTCTGTGTTGTTTTATGTGTATGCAGCTCTATGTTGTGTGATGTAGCTCTGTGTTGTTTTATGTGGCACCAGGGTTCTGGAGAAACATTTCAGGGTGTTCGGCGTCAGCTATATATGATGACAATAAAAGCTTCTTGACTTGAATTGACTGATGTTTTTTAAAGCTAATTTTCTTACTTGACAATTGCTACCTTACTAACTAAGGATACGTTATGTTTTTAAGCAATGTTTATAGTAGATGGAGTCCAGTCAAGTTTACAAATACATTTTCTGAATAATTTGAAGCGTATAGGAGCATGTTCTCGATGTGGTTATCGTGCAAAAGCTTGCATTAAATGGTAGTTTTTATTAGTGATGTTGGCTTATTGATTCTTCTTGGTCAGAAGAGATTAAGTTGATTTGAAGCAATGTTCTGAAATGAACCCTTTAGTTAACAGTTATGGCAGGAGGCTTTAATTGTATTGAACAGTCAAAAGTAAAGCCAACCCTTTAAGTTCTACTCTAAAGGAAAGTCGTCAGGGATGAGGACTGGGCACTTTGTCGACATCAATAATTATAAAATAAAATAAAAATGTGTATACATAAACAACGTTGGAAACCTCGTAGCGCACTAACAATTACAGCATTGTTTAAACGGTTTACGCCAATACTGCTGCCAGGCTTTTTATGACAATGTTTGTTTGTGCATGCGGAAAAAAAAAATGTGAGAGTGGCAAACCCAGACTAACAATCTAATGCACATTAGATATGTGTATTAGAATGTTCATGGTCACAAGGTCCTTATGGGGCATGAAATAACAAGCAGCTGTGTGCACTGTGTGTGCAGAGTGAGGTTTATTAGCCCTATCTATAAAGGCAGCCTGGGATTCACACTAGGACGCCCTAGGCTTAAGATCTCAACGTCGCACAAGGCACTGCCTCTGCAATACTAATATTAGCCCTTATTTCTGCAAACCCCGACTCCTCTCCATTCCCCATCTGTTCAGGATTAGCCTGCTATTGAGCCCAGATTCACATCACAACCTCTGCACCTCACAGCTTCTAACAGTCAGCACAAAGGCATTGGAAGCTCTAATGCAACAGTGCATTAACGATTCGGGCACAGAGGTACACCCTCTGTTTGCAATATCTCTGATCTTTCATTGTGTTTTCCCCCTTAAATGCAAGAATATGTTATAAACCTCTTGAAATGGTTTAGAAAGTCTAGGTGACCCTTGATGCGTGGACATGCAGTATTTGGCTGGGGAAAAGCCAGAACTGCCGGGTCAGCACGTTGTGTTACCAACAACGCGGAGTTCAGACAATCCTAACGAGAACTAAACTTGATTTTAGATTTTTGCATACAATTTGACTAATCCCTCCCACTCCAAAAATGTATTTTTAATAAACATATTTTTAGTTGCATCTATTTCAGCAAAATATACAGAAAGTCAGGATTTAAACCACAACAAAGCAGATTCTGAAGTTAAACCTCTGGATCTAGTAAACACATTGAGACATGCAGCATACGTCATTAAATGTGACCTTTTCATAAACCTTTATATCTGACCACCCATTCCCACCTGATATATAAACCTCTGGCTGCTGCAGCTTTTTGTAGGCTCCCACGGGACCCCGGTCCTCATGGCTAAACTAGCAGTAACAAAGATCCAGGCAGACTTGTTTATCAGTAGGCTTTCAGGATTCCTACTACTTATACTGCTTTGTAAAAAAAGATACTACAGTCCTTTACTCACTGCTGCACCTTTGATTGAACTTCAAGAGCAGATTTGATATTGACATTAGTGTAATATTAATTCAGAAAGCAATTAAGCAGCTCTGTTTGCTCAAAATCATTTGGTGTGTTGATGAGGGATTAGATGCGCCCTCACAACAAAAGCTGAGTGTAACTTGAGGAAATTTGCATACATCTTATATGCTCTCTACATAAGCAGCTCAACTATTTTGAGAGCATGTAAACCCGAGAGATACAAATATATTTTTCCCCCTCCTCAATGCAACGCGTTCAAATAGCGAGGAGTATATTAATACCGCGAGAATACAGAGTTTCTATCTGTTCATCTGTAAAACAAATACAGTGGAACCCGGTTATCTCAACCTCGGTTACCTCGACAACCCTATTAAGTCGACGTTTTGGAAGTGGAACCGCCAAATTCTCGCTTTTTCTAAGCATTTTTTTTATCGGTTATGTCGCCGAACCCTGATATCTCGAGCGCAAGGGGGGAAAATTTTGCCATTTAACGACGGTTATCTCGGTGCAGCCGCAGAAGAACTCGCGGAAGTGGCGGAAAAATCAAACCTTACAGATGCTACAGGTGTTGTATTGTATACTGGTGAATCTCTGCTGTTAGTTACTGCTAGTGTTCGTAGTGTTAGTAGGGGCGCGGGGCGGCTTTGGGAAGAAAAGAGCAGCCGGTGAGAGAGTGCCGGTGGGAAGACACGTACCGGGATACGCATAGGCGATAACAACGACCGCCGTGAACCAACAAATACCAACAATAACGGACAGTGAGAGTGTGGAAGTGTAAATAGGAGCTGGTGATGATGCTAAACGAGCACCATATGTGCGCGATTAAAGCCGGGAGCTTCAGAGAAAGCGGCCGAGAAAACACCTGACACGCTGAAGGGGGCGTGGCAGGGGGATTCCTGACAGATAAACATGTACTGTATGTATTTTTATAGCATGACTTCATCAAACAAATCGCGGCAACGCTGTTGTGTAAAAAAAAAAAACCTTCAAAAACACGCATGCACATTCTCATTTATTAACGCACATCATGTACATGAAGCACGCGCTCTCACCGCTGCGACCCGGGTTCGATTCCCGGTCAGGGAACCATCCCCAGCCACTCTTAGTGCCGGTCCCAAGCCCGGATAAATTGGGGAGGGTTGCGTTAGGAAGGGCATCCAGCGTAAAACATGTGCCAAATCAAACGTGCGGAGGTTCCGCTGTGGCGACCCCTAACGGGAGAAGCCAAAAGAAAGTTTTTTATGTACATGAAGCACGTTAATATATTGCCGCCATTTTGATTTTCGTTTATCTCGATGCTTTTTGGCGACCCCCTATGACGTCGACATAACCGGGTTCCACTGTAAATAAATAAACCAGCGCTTCAAATCAGAACAGTGAAAATCCCAAGTGACAAGCAACACTCTGGAAAGTCACAATTTCACATTGTTATATACTTAATTCTTTTTCAATTCTTGTTTAATTCCACAATAATCTTGAACACATTCATATTTTGTCTCTAACGATTCCTAATGTTCAATAGAGTCTGTAAAGTTTTCCCCGCCCCCTAAAAAAAAAACCTAAAACAAACAAGGCATTACTGCTGAAATACTGCAGGCTGCAGTGTTTTAATGTAATTTGCCGAGCATGTGTTCTGGGACTTTTTAGGAACTCTAAGAATGAGAAGTGCTTTGGACTTAACCTTGCAGCAGGCACACGTCTCTTTACCTTCTCATCGGCGCATCCGGACCTCCCACTATCCTATAAAACTCCCACCTCTCGCTCACACTCTTTTCGCCTGCTACACTGGCAGACCGAGTATGTGATTAATGGTTGTGCCCGGCCTCTCCATGCACTCAGCACATTGTTGAGAGGCTCTGAAACAGAACAACAGTTGCATCCCATCCTCACACCAAACCTAAGTCCCGCCTGTCAGTCGCCGGTTAGTGGACTGTTAACTGGCCAGATTTACAGCTACTAACTAGTGCTGGGTGGCTGCCTGGCAGACAGGGGGACAAGCATTCATCATTACTGATGGTGTTTCACTGTTGCGGTGGGCTCAAATCAGTGAAAACCCTACCTTACAAACTGAGGGGTCAAAATTGTAAATTAACAGCGTAAATAAACAATTAAAGGCTAGTCTATGGCAGAAAAGAGAATAATAAAATGTTTCAATACAACATCTACCATATATATATATATGCTATATATATATATATATATAGCATTTTTTTTCCATAGTCCATGATTAAATTACATTAAAGTTTAGAAAATTAAACATTTCCACTGGAATCAAACTTGTCCTGAGTACATTTGCTGTCCTGCTCGTTCACATGCAGCGCCTGAGAAGTGTATTTTAACAGAAACCCTGGACTTGAGTTTTGGCCCATTGGATATAAAACCTCCTTCCTTAGGGGAGCGTTGTAAATTCCTAGTTCTAAACTCTCGCGATTGAACAGGTCAAGACCAGAATCTGGTCCATTAATGCATTAACAATGTATATATTAAAAAAAAACATATATGCATGCACGTCTGTACACGGAACTACCTTGATTGCGTTGAATCGATTTACGATTTATAAATGCTGTCAGGTTACACATTTTAACGACCTCTTCAAAAGCTTCACACAAGAGCGTTTTATACAAGCATATGCCACCATGAGAAAACATATTTGCATATGTGGTTGCCTGATTTGAGTTATGGGTCATCTTCTTACACCGTGTCTGCCAAATTGCATTCTTGCTGTTCATTTGGGAAAGATATATGTGCAGATATCAAATGGCAAATGAACAGCATGAGGCCTCCAGAGTGTAGGATATACCCACATACTGAGTGAAGGCCACACTGGGACACAGGCACAGCTGTAAGTCTAAGACGGTTTGCACTTGACCTTGGGCTTCATTGCAGAAAGTGAGACATAGGCACTGGCCAAAAAAGAGTGTGAGAGCTTAGATCACTGCCTATACCACTATAAGACAGTGGACAGTCCTGTTTTTTGTTTATTTGCCATCGTAACAAAACATGGGACTGCAATCGCGTTTAAAACAAATGAACTCCTACGTAAACTTAACTTTCCTGCATGGGAGCGACAGACACACACTAAGGCTTGCAGTCAGCTGTTCACTTGCGTCAGAGGGCATGCACAGTGCTCTGAACAAGAAAAGCACAGATAAAGGGTGAGCTGACTAATTTGATCAAGATGAGGTCCTAGCTAAGCGATCTTTGCTCTGTCCTTTGTTCAAAGGACTGGAGTTAATTTGAAATAAAGGTCAGTGATAAAGGAATCACCACGAGGCACGCCGTACGTTCAATTACATTCTAATCAGCCATACAGTCCAAGTGTTTCTAGTCAATTGGGGTGGCGTGTACATTTTCCCAATGTTATTAATGAACAAGAGAATAAAGGTGTGGGGGGAGGAAGAGAAGCTGTCAATCAGATGAAACCTGTGTTTGTATGAATAAAAATAAGGGGATTTAGCCCTTCACTTTCCTCAACAGATTTTTGAGTAGAAAAAGAAAAAAAAAACTGACGCTCAGTGTATCAGACAGGGAGGAGGAGATGGCAGAAAGATTTAAAAGATTTAGCGGGCTAAGGCTGAGGCTGGCTGCTGCATAAAAAGCAGAGAGAAATCGTGTGAGCATCAGAAGAAGAAACCTACATTTTTCTGTCAATCAATACACCACTTTCAACCCCCCCCAATCCTCTTCACCGTTATACTGCTCCACTGCAAAAGTGGTTCACGGAAATTATTCAACTTGACACCGAATCCGATTTCACAGTTTATCCATCCCTCAAATCCAGAACGTTTCACAACAAATTCTAGAGATCCACTGAGCAGTCGGACTTTGACCTGAACACTAGACAAGGTGCCAAAGTCTGTGCCTGTGCTTTACAGATTATAAGAACTGCTTCCTGAAAAATAACACCCCATCTTCCAACATCCCATATGTCACCTTAACACACTTGTTTGTGCTTCCAGAGAGGCTCTGGATTAGCAAATGCATGTCTGAGTGGCTAACCCTGTCGACAGTGAAAAATAATATGTGCTACAGAATCTGAATGATGAAAACATATAAGAACTTTACACTAAGCTTTTACTTATTAGATCCTAATCAGTGTGTTTATACTACACAAGTGTAATGCAGGCCAAAACTCTATACACAGAACTATAACTGACATAATTAATATAATGCCTTTGCTGTGCAACAAGAGAACAACGATCATGCATGCAATTACTTAAATCTTAAAAAAGAAATAGCTAAAATATAAAATGTCATCAGAACAATAGTGTAAATATATATTATATATTAAATGAACTATATACTGTAACTAAACTAGGCATTTTAGCAGCATCCTGTTTCAGTAACAATAGAAAACGGGGTATTTCTCAACATCTCACTGATGAAAAAAGACCAAGAGTAGCTTGTTTATTGTTCTTTTAAATGCCATGCCAGCTTCAGTGGCAGGATCAAGATTGGTTAAATGGAACACTACATCACCAGATGTATACAAAAGTTCGACTGTAGCAAAATACAGCGGTTATACGGAGTCTTTCGCTAGAGAGTAGAGCAGGTATTGGGATGTAAAAAGAAAAACAAAAAAACACACAATTATGCTCAACATCCACAACTGTACAGGCTGCTCTTTGTTTCAGAAACACACACACAAAAAATTTCCTGTTCCACAAGTGGAAGAAGAGACAACACTTCCTTTCCCAGAACAATCCATCTCCCAGTCTGACAAGTCCCTCTGCTATATTTACCCAACCAAAGCTGCAGATGATATACTTACAGCTGCACGCTGCCGCCGTATGGCACATGCTCCTGCCAATCACACGGCTGGTAGAGGGGAACGAGAACAGGACCTGTATCAAGCTAGGAAAACGACTGAAACCTTTGAGATGAGAGAATATACACAGCAAGTAGAGATTTAAGGTGGCTTTGTTTAGCAGATGACTATAGTCCATGCAACACAATTCATCACAGATGCACTACCATAAACATTAACACTACACTAAAGAAAAGTACTAATAAGATGAGATTAAAGCTGTATCAATTGTTCTTTTAAGAAACTGCATCACCACACTGTGCTATAACAATGCCTGGGTTGAATTTAAATGGGTTCTACCTCAAGCCCCAACCCAGGTTTCTGTGAATACAGTTAGTTTAAAACCTTTGCAAACAAAATCACTCATTTGAAGTTCACAAGAAAGTATGTTTTCAGCCCTTAAATCACAAAGAAATTAAGACTAACTGATACCAAGGTCTTGAAGTATTCTCAACTTGACAGCATCTTACTATGCATTGTAGGTCATTGTGTAATATTGGTTGTATAATACCTACTACCTTTAATGTATATGGATAAGCAATGATTTATAGACCATCAGACAGTTACTTTTCCAGAAACCCCAATTACTGATGACTTTCATACCACAAACTCTAAAGCAGCTTGTGAGCCTGGGGTTTAAGCGCCAACTTGGCGGAGAAAGAGGGTTGTGGTGGGGTTCAGGGTGAAAAAGCATGGTGGATTCCTCTCAGGCCCCAGACGCAGGCGCTCCTGTCCATCTACCAGAACTCCCGAGAGATGACAGAAAGTGAGGGGGAGTGGGGGGTGAGGGAGGGAGACTGAGAGAACTTCCCATGCACACTCTTCACATCCCACAGATCTACCCCCCCGACAGATTCCATTCCCTTAACTCTGTCATTCTTTCTCTCTCACTAAAGCTCGGAGACGAGGCTGGCCACTGGGCTATCGAGGTTAAGAGGACACATTAATCATGAGCCATCAGTAAAATAATATTTGTACAATAGAATTCAACACAGTGGACCAGACATGCATGATGACAATTTGGTCTGATTTGAAACCCTAGATCGAAAACGCATTCACAATAGGAAGGCCTTATTATAAAAGTAGACGTTACCATCAAATTATTATTCCAGATCATGTAATTAATGCTGGGAGTTTGTGTAAAAATAAGACATTTATATACAGGGAGCACAATGCAGCCAAGTTCAAAAACTGATTAATTTGCACGGTACATTTTTTGCGCCCCCAATTTAATTTAGCGAACATTTAAATTCAGCCCAGTTATGACCCAGAAAACTTAACTTAAGGTCTGGAACTCGCTGAAAGCATGAAACGTGCAAAATTATCAAAGCGTAATATAATAGATTTGATACGTCAATTGTATAAAAAGGGGGGAGGGGCGTGTACAAAGGGTTCTGTGAGATTTCTATATATCTTCATTAGCAAAGGCAAGCGTTGGGAAGCAGAGTACAACAGTGATAAATAAAGAATAGCTTTAGATACAAAGTAATGTATTGGAAATTGAAAAATCATAGCAGTTTAATAAGCTGCCAAATTTATGACCTTGTGCCATACTGGGTGGTCGAATAATATTATGTTAGCAAAATAGTTGAAAAGCTATTCTAGATGCTCCTGGAAAATGAATCCGGCGATGGCAACACCTCAGACTTGCAGTGCCATGTAAAATTGAACCACCTTAAAATTGCTTCACGGGTGAACCTGACATCGACCTTAGAGAACCCCTCGGTTGCTACTAAACAATCCACAACACGGTCATCACAAAACCATGTCCTCAAAATACACAAGGGACAGTGTGCAATGGAAGATGCGGACACTAGCAGCATATCTAGCCAAAGAAATAGTATTCCACTTAGCGGACAAAATTATCTTTCGAAAAATATGATCTGCTTGATCCTCAGTACTCGCTGGCTTGAAGCAATTCATTCGAACAGCTTGTATGATTAATCAGATAACACTGATAATTGTAGCCATATTACTAGGTTTGAAACGGACACAGACTGACTGACAAAAGATGGAGCTGCACTCGATCACTGTGGCACTGGAACTAATGCATTAGGGCATTTGCTAACATTTCACATCTCTAGTTTCTTTATACACCCCATACCTTAGCAGTGCAGTAAAGACAAACTGTCTGAGAAAACAGCCTTTGATCAGGTCTATTAAGGTCCAAAGGCACAAAGGACCAGTTGTGACCAAGCAGGACAAAATTGAATGAAGAAGTGCTGGTACTTGCATCTGTTTTCAGTACTACTGAATATACAACTCTTACATTTTCTCTGACAGTAATAAAGGTTTCATTAAGAAATAAGATGACAGTTGTTTGGAAACTAGCAGCAGATGCAGTGAGAATGAGTGGAAAGAAAAGTGCAGGGAAAAAAGCTCAGAGTCTCTGCCTACAATGGCATTTGAGAAAGCGGCAGTAATGACTGCTCTTTATATAAACCCAGGTTTGCAATCAGAACACATGTTCAGCAAAATGTTTTTTGTTTTGTTCTTTCCCCCTAAAACTTGCTCAAGGCAGAGAAAGTACGACGTTTAGCGCTTGAATGACTGAGTCGGTATCGGCGAGGAGGTGAGTGCAATATATGCTTCACAGAATTGAAAACTAGAGTTGAAATAGGTTGTAAAACAGATTTCTTCTACATATGGTATCCTCGTGTTAACTTGAATCCTTCCGCTTGCCACTGTTTTCAGGTATAGCAGAGACCGGATGCTTGGACTGCACTCAGGCTCAATAACAGCTTTCACACTTGGTCAAATAGACCACGCATACAACAGGGCAAGTCTGAAGACCACATTCATTACAAGCTTTATCACATAAAATTTGCCAGAAAACAGTGACCTATATACATCTTTAATGTGGATGCCCACCAGAATGCCCCACATCAATTTTGCATGATTCACATGCACGACAAACAAAAATTATTTTTATTTGCAAACATAATCAGCTATCGTAGAAGCAACAAATTAACGTGCTAGTAGCCCGAGCCGGCATTATAATTTGTTCTGGAGGTCAGAAAACAGCTTGTCAGCTGTACATGATTAGATCATGAAGGAAATAAAAAGCCAGATGGCTACCTTTAGCAGCTATTGCTGGCACTGGGTGATGTGTGAGTAAGGGAGAAGAGCCAGTAGAGGTTGTGGTATGGAGGGATTCACAAATCATTTATATGGGAGAATATTACATTCATTTCTGGCTGCCTTTTGCCATGTGTTGGGTTTTACACACTACTCAGCTTCAGCAGCAATCAATTTATTTCATTAAATATCAAGTAAATCACTGATTTCGTCGATTTCGTCTTCTGCTGTTGATTGCTACTGTTGCTTTGGCACACTGCTGACACTGGATGATGAAGACAACAGTGACAGGCACACTGGTAAAAAAGCCACAAAAATCCCCTTTCTGCTCCTATTCATGCTGATTGGCACAAATAAATGTATCTAAGGTTTCTGCAGGTTTCACCAAATCAGATTTATGACTGTTTAAGACCTTTTAAAGACCATTAAGAATGAAATTTAAGACATACAGTATATCACAACATCAAAAACACACACATAACTAGCAAGTGGCCTTAACCACGCACTTAATTAACTTTTTGTCAAGCCATAGACGAAAAAAAAAATAATCAGTTTTATGTCTGTAGTACAAACCAGGAGAAATTCACACAAATAACTGAAAGCTGATTGGCTGTTGCATGTTGGTAGTTGTTAGGAAGGGAATTATGTTCGGACTAGCGAAAGAAGGAACACCACCACCACCACCACGGAAACAAACAGACAAAAACATTCTAAAGTGCTAAAGGAAACATTTCAATGACCCTGATATATGATCTAGTACCAAATACAAAAGCAGATTGTGCCTAATTTGAAAAAAATTCTACTGTTTCTGTCCACACAGTCCTGAAAAAAATCTGATCTGTCAAATTATGATAAAAATTGGATTTGTCTCACTACAACCTTGTAAAGTGAATCCATTGTTAGTTTTTTTTTTCCTACATGACACCTTGAGGCTTAAGATCTTGTTTGAATATAAAGCAGCTCAATTTGGTTGCAGACATATTTTTCCCCAAATGCACAGACAGGCTCTTTCTATTTATCTCTTCACAGATATTCATCTCATTTCAATTTCATTCGCTTTTATTACTATATATATTTATATATATTTTTTTTTTATAAAGAACATTATCCCAAAGCAGCTTTACAGAAATAAATAGATTACAAATATCGATTTAAAATTAGTCCAAATTTATCCCTAAATTTATCCCTAAAGAGTGATGACAGTGTCAAGGAGAAAAAAAACTCCCTGAGATGTTATGCGTTAGAAACCTTGAGAAAATCCAGACTAAAAAGGGAACATTTCCTCTTCTGAGTGAAAACTTATGTCCATTCATTATAGTTCCATCACTGTTGAGCTTATCAACTGTTCACTGATGGAGACTCGAGTGTTCATGGTGATTGTGGCCCTAAGTGAATGTAGCAAACTTTAATAAATACAGTACAAATCCATCTTAATGGTTTTTGAGTTTAAAATTGTATTAATGTTTATCAATAGCAGGCCTACAGAAAATGCAGACTAAGCATTCTTATATTATATTGGCATTTAAATCGCATAGGTTTTTTTTTTTTTTTTTTTTATCTAATAACGTAAAGCCAGATTTGCTTCTGGATCTTGAAATAAAAAATCGAAATAATTAAGTTTCATATAAATTAGTGGACGAAAAAGAAAAAAATAAAGAAAAAGCAAATTGTTTGACAGTTTGGGTGTGTGGTGGATACTAGCTGACAATATATTTGTACAAATTTTCCATGAATTGTGTGAAAAAGATTAAAACTCTGGATACAGAAATTTGATCTCTATTGGAGAGGGATTATGTTGCCCCTGTAATACTATGGGGCAATATTTGAGGATTGTTTGATGGCTTGAAAAATGTGAATAACGCTTCAACCTAGTGCAGCTTCTCCTCTGCAATGAATTTAGGCGATCCCTTTGACTATATTAAATAGAGGAACACTTGCACAAGACTGCATAACATTTACTTTGGCAGTCAGGTTCATTATGAATCATTTAGATAACTAAATGAACAAACACCGACATAGTTTCCGTGGGACACCCGAAAATCATGAGGTGAAATAAAAATCCAACAATAAGACAATGAGAAGATAATATTGGCTAACTTGAAAATGCCATCCGTTCTCTCGGTGGACATCTTGCGCACCTGATTAAATATGCCTGTAGCAGGGCGTACTTTTGTGAATGCTAAATAGGCAGACATACACTTATTGCCGTGCTAGCAGACAAGTGGCTCTGAGATCTGTAGAAGGCTGTTCTACACACAACCAAATTGTTTAGACACTGAGACACTATTGTCCTTGTGTGATGAATGGATTATGAGCTCTCTAATTGTATAGCCAGGAAACGAAAAAAAACTTTCGTGGGGGGGGGGGATTTATATTTTGTATCCATTACAATACAAAACAACTCAAAATAAGTACAAATCAAGCTTAACTAAGAAAAGAAATCAGGTGTGTGATTATGTATTACCTTTAACAATGTTCAGCGTCTCCTTAAGGTGACTGAAACTGCTGAGGAGGGGATCCTGCTCTTCGTCCTGTAAGAAGGTAAAGAAAAGATGGTCATCTTTAAGTCAAACAATAAAGAACTTTAACACGTGGTAGCACTAAAAGCAGGCAATTCCATTAAGCAATAATAGAAACTGCACACGTCTCGATGACTGACTTTGTTTACTCGGGTTTAAAAACATTTGATTGTAAAGAATTTAAATCAGAACTATTATCAACAAAGGGAGTAGTGATAATAAAGATCAGGGATGTATATAGGGCTGCTTATAATCTCTGCTAAGGTGCATTATAAATGCTACTCTGTGCTGTTATGGTTCCCTCATTAATGCATACATTCTGAAAAACCCAATCAGAAGCAGTACAAATGCTTCACTAAGTTCATTCTTTTATTTTGAAAGAAACATCACTTTTTCAAACTGTCACTTATGAAACTAAAATCAAGTTACTGCATAAAAGGGTTTCGCATATAAATGAATCACTTTACCAGTGGTGTATGTGTACTCCATCTGGAGTTTCTCTTGATGGCACCAACCACTGTTGCAATCTCCCCCTGGATGATGTATATATTCTTGTCCACCATCGCGAATCTGAAGATAAAAACAGGAAAACAGAGTTCGGCAATGTGCTGATGATTTAACAACGGAAAGGTGCGTGTTTAATCAAGATTTTGGTCATTTTCAAAAACTGACTAAACCTCAACATCCAAAATGGTTCTCATATTTCAGAAAGGGTTATTTTTCTTATAACTAAAGATGTATGATGCTGCACTGAGGCAGAAAATGACTAAAGATGCATAAAAGACTACAGATGCATAAAAGAGGCATCCTGGGATCATAATCATCATAATTAAGTCATGGGTTTCTGAGCCACTGAACAACCCTGTAATAGTAACGATTCAACTAAAACAGCGCTGTCCAATCAAATCCAGAACATGCCGATGTGGGTGCAATTCCAACCAAGAAGCAGCTACATCTGATTCCACCTGATTAATTACTTGATCTTGGCTTTCAGTAAATTTTTAATTTACTGTTTGGTTGAAATAAACTCAGAACTTTAACCCTTTCAACTCAGAACTTCTATTCTTCAACTCAGGATGGTTTTCTGAATTTGGACTTGCTTTAACATCAGACAGTGACGTCAAATTAACATGGTCATACTTTGTGGAGTTGTGAAGGGTTCTATATTGGTTGTATTCACAAGTATTTGCAGCTTTTGCTCAAATAAGAGAGACAGTCACTAATGAAATCTACAACACTGATCAGATATTAGACCTTATTTAAATTCTCATAAATATCTATTTTAAACTGATATAACTGAAAATAAAACACAGCGTCACTGATTTCATTGTAAACTCTTATCGACATTCGGTGTAAAGCTGTAACAAGCGTGTTTGGCTGAAATATTTACGGGATCTCGCATCTTGGCTGTAGAGTTTGAATCAACTTTCTGAAACCTTCTTTTTCCACCGTTTAAATGGGTACGATGTCCGTCGCCATGTGGTGTAATTGAGCTTGCAATCTCGTTCCTTTTTTATTTTTTGCTCGTCTTGTCATAAAAAGTACCAGAGGTTGAATGAAGATTTGACTGACTGCTAAGTGGGAGCTGCGCTCGCCTTCGGAAATTATTCCTCTCTTGGAATATCTGTTGCACACATTTGGGTGCATTCCTTATATTTGTAGCCTGCATGGGTTTCAAGTGGTTAAAAAGGTTGCTGTTGTTTCCAGCTGGTGGTCTACACCACCACGGTGACACAAATTGCACAGTATTGTTTGCTGGTCGATGTCAGAGATTTTTAACCCAAACCAGTATTGTTTCACATACAGTATTGTGAAAAAGTGTTTGCCCCCTTCCTGATTTCTTATTTCTTTGCATGTTTGTCACACTTTAATGCATCAGATTTTCAACCTAATTTAAATATTAGTAAAAGTGAACACAACATGCAGTTTTTAAATGAAGGTTTTTATTATTAAGGGAAAACACAATTTAAAACTACATGGCCCTGTGTGAAAAAGTGTTACACAAAATTACCCCAAGAGCACAGCGACGCCTCGTCCAAGAGGTCACAAAAGACCCCACAACAACATTCAAAGAACTGCAGGCCTCACTTAAGGTCAGTGTTCATGACTCCACCATAAGACAGAGACGAGGCAAAAATGGTCTGCATGGCGGAGTTCCAAGACGAAAACCGCTGCTGAGCAAAAAGAACATAAAGGCTCGTCTCAGTTTGGCCAGAATACTCTGTGTACTGACAAGACAAAAGTTGAACTTAGTGGAAGGTGTGTGTCCCATTACGTCAGGCGTAAAAGTAACACCTCATTTCAGAAAAAGAAGATCATACCAGCAGTAAAATATGGTGGTGGTCGTGTGATGGTCTGGGGCTGTTTTGCTGCTTCAGGGCCTCAAAGACTTGCTGGGATAAAAGGAACCATAAATTTAGCTGTTTACCAAAAAATCCTGAAGGACAATGTCCTGACATCTGTTTGTGACCTCAAGTTGAAGTGAACTTGGGTTTTGCAGCAGGACAATGATCCAAAACACACCAGCAAGTCCACTTCTGAATGGCTGAAGAAAAACAAAATTAAGCCTTGGGAGTGGCCTAGTCAAAGTCCTGACCTGAATCCTATTGAGATGCTGTGGCATGACTTTAACAAGTCGGTTTGTGCTCGAAAACCCTCCAATGTGGCTGATTTACAACAATTCTGCATAGATTAGTGAACCAAAATTCCTTCACAGCGCTGTAACAGACTCACTGCAAGTTATCACAAACGCTTAATTGCAGTTGTTGCTGCTAAGGGCAGCCCAACCAGTTATTAGGTTTAGGGGGCAAACACTTTTTTACACAGGGCCATGTAGTTTTGCATTTTGTTTTCCCTCAATAATAAAAGCCTTCATTTCTACTAATATTTAAATTCGTTTGATGATCTGAAACATTAAAATGTGACAAACATGCAAAAAAATAAGAAATCAGGAAGGGGGCAAACACTTTTCCACACCACTGTAGCACACATCAGATCCATTCAAACTGTGGAGAAAGGAGGTTTCAGAAAGCTGATTCAAACTCCGCATCCAGGATACGAGATCCGCAGCCATAAAGATTTTAGCCAGCGTTTAATTAGACGGTTTGTGCTCTATTTATTTAGACTGTTATGATGCTCTCTGTGTTTGATTACTAATGCCTGCATAGTAAGGCATTGGACACAGTAGAAAACAGAAGGTTCAGCCTCCACTCTATCGACATTAGTAGTGTTAAAAGTTGTAAAGAGTAACAAATTGAACAAAACAATAAAAATGCAGATTTAGAATTCATGAATATGGAACGGTATCCACGGCAGAGCAAAATCCATATCGTGGCACAACATAATACATGTAGTCATGCTCATACCGATATCGCGCCCACCCCTACGATAGAAAACTAGTGACTAAGACACAAACACACTAGCGATGTCATTACTGTATACATGTCCCATTTAGTGTGTATAGGGTTTTGGGTTTAATGGTTGGCACTTTTAAATTAGTTTAGATCAGATTAGATACTGATGACATTTAGTGCTTTTTACAGTTCTATTTCTATAATATTAATATTAATGTTAAGGAAGGGCACAGCACAACAGATGTTATGCACATTACCATTTAAACCAATAGAACAAGTTCCCGATGAACAAAATAACAGGACCAAATAGATGATTATTGGATCCAATTCCATCATACTGTTCGTTTTTCCATTACCAAGTAAGCCATACTTTACTCAAGTAGCTGTGCTGTGAGGTTAACATCTGTCAGCATCTGGCACCGTTTAACATAAAAAATTTAAAAAAAATCCTTTTGGGGCAAACTATCAATTTGAAACATTAAAAGTAGAGACTTATTCATTGGGAAGGTTGCAGGTTCCTATTCGTTGTCCTGAAGAACCTTCTGTTCTGCACATTTCAGTGTAATTCGTGCATAACACACCCACATCAACTCAAAAATGGCTCCTAATTAGCCGATTATGCATGTCGGGGTAAAACCCTGAAACGTGAAGGACAGTTAACTCCAGGACGAGGGTTAAACGTGTATATTCGGCAATATGCGGCAATGCTGATCACACGCAAAGACACGCGGTAGGGTACAATGCGAAATAAATGCACGTAAACTGACACGAGAGTGAGGTAAATAAATGACAGGTGAGACCATGTGAAGCATGCATATTATCCACACTAGCAAGTCAAAATAAAAAACTTGAAATAAAACATCAATGATGATGGAAAAGGAAAAAAAAAGGTAGTTACACTGCAAAACTGGCCAAACTTTCTTATTAAAAAGATCAAACATGATTGAGGGAAACTGAACACTAAAACAAAATAGTGCTGCATTACACCAAACATTAGAGTCAAATTCCAGTTTCATTTACAAAGCTACAGACGCATATTAAAGGTACAAAATCATATAACCATGTATAGTGACTGGAGGAATAATCATTTGGTGCTGTGGTGGAGAATGTAAGATGTGAAACAGACTAGCAAATTAAAATAAAACTGTATAAATGTAACATTAACAGTGAAATAAAGGTATTTGAACTTTACATTGTGTTGGCACCTGTAATGTGCAAGTTAAAGCATGAAGAAGCAATAAAACAATCTCGATTGATGGTCATGGGGCAAAAATAAATGTTGCATTATACCAAAACATACTAAAGTTTAATTTCCATTGTTTCTTTCTTTTCACATTACCTGTAGCTTCTCCAGGACAAAAAGATGTACCCTTGACAGTAATCAGTGACTGGGGGTATAATTTCGAACCTGGTAAGAATGTAAGGAAAGGACTTTTATTTCAAAACTTCTGTGCAGCATTTAGTCAGCAGGTTTACACAGGTTTGATTGGGGTAAACAAACAAAATAAACAGCTATATTAACTAGTGATTAATCTGTGAGAAAATCCTTCAATGCTAACAGAAAGTTCCTTCGGCTAGCTGCAGCTCAGTTGGCCTATCCTGACAGCTGGCTCAAACTGCTGTCTTTATAAAATGATAACATTATTCTGTCCTTTAACAATAAGACATGCTGACAATTCCTCGCGGTTGTCTGTGAATCCGATAGGAACCGTTTAGCTTGAGAGAGAAAGAGAAAGAGAGCTGCTAATCAGAAAGCTAGTTAGCATGCTAGATGTTTAGCTGCGCTACCAATTTAATTAAAGAGTCGTTAAACAATGTCAGCACAAAACAGCATATCTATTTTACGTAAGACACTTTTAGGAGACACTTTGTGTCCGTTAATTATGTGCCTTTCTAAGTGTCAAACTGGCCCCAAAACCCATTACCTGTACAGATGCGAATCCAAAATGGCGTTCAGTGGCTAGCAAGCGAGGAAGAGCTAAGAGCCTGGTGAATGGAAATGTAAACGTGTGAACCCCAGATACACATGAAATGAATGACACTGCGCAAACTGACTGAGATACAGTCTTACGTTGAAGCAGTTTCACGACATGCCCAGGTTATTCCGCTGGATCTGAAGCTGTCACGGTCTCTTATGTCGCTATGGTTAGCAAGCCGGTAGTGCAAGTGAACTTACTGACGTGGAAAAGCGTGAAGTGCAACCTAGCTTGATGTTTTCATTTTGACATGATCCTGTTTTCAGCCAATCGCATGCGCCGGTGCGTCCTCGTCCTGTATTTACAACAGAGCGTTTAAAGACGTATCTTTTTGTAAATAGTGTATATGAAAGACTCAAACCCTTAAGATTAGTAATGTTCCCTGCATATATATGAATCGATAATGGTGAATTATTTTATTTGACTAACTCAAGACGGGGAACACTGACATACCAAGGAACCATAAAGTTAGGTTGATCGCTATTGATGAAGTGCACCCAAGCCGGGACTCACTCTGACGTCACTCTGTGGTTTATATCAGGGGGCGGTGATAACATGTAAGATGAGTGTACTGTTCTTCTAGTCTCTAGTCTCTCAGCTTATGCTGAAAATTTTATACTAAAATTGTATTTTTAATGAACAAAAAAGTCGGACAAATGGCTACTAGGAGAACATCTATGTGTACATGAGAGAAGGAGAAAAGACATGGCATGCAGGATTCACTACTCTGTGACAGATGTGAAGCCATGCTATTTACTAATCATTGAAAGATGTGACTTAATGAAAAGGGTTTGGTTTTTATTTCATTTATTTCCAATAGCTGCTATATCTTAAAGGAGGATTAGGTGGGCCTAAAACACTGGAATGAGACTGGAATGCAACCTGGTTGTCGTGCAAGTACATACAGGGCATCGTGCACACTGAAGCATTCGAACATTCAAATGTATGAATAATCCAACATCCATTCCTACTTTAGACGCAATTCAGGGAAGTAAATCTACCTGCTGGCATGTTTCTGGCATGGTTCAATAAGGAGAATCTGCAGAGGAAAAAACTTGTGAGGGCACCTGATCAACACCCATATAGTCAAGAACCATTGTCATTAACATGGAGTTGGAACCCCATTGCTGTTATTGCAGCTTCTGCTTTACTTAAAAGGCTTTCCACTAACTATTGGAAGATAGCTGTAAGGTTTTACACTCCTTTAACCAGTATTAGTATTAGATATTTTTATTGAGGTATTGGTGTAAAGTGAGAAGGCCTGGTAAGCGGTGCAATTCTTCCTAATTGTGCTCTGTGGTTAAGGTAAAGGCTTGGGTGACCTGAGTTCTAGCACATCAACTTTTACAAACCATGTCTTTATAAACCTTCCGTTGTGTACAAGGGCATTGTCATAATGAAACATAATTAGTTCCATTAGTTCCAGTAAAGGTGAAAGTTAATGCTACAGCATACAAAGACACACTAAACAAGTGTATCAGTTTGAGGTAGGCCAACATATGTGTGTGATGGTTTGGTGTCCATATAGTGTGTATTCTTAGATTTGCGCATGTAGTCTGCACACTTAAATTCAACCCACATGACACTGATTTTTGAAACAATTACATTTTTTCAAACAGTTTCATGTAGAAATGGTTGTGGGGGAAAAAAAAATTAATTTTCGTGTCTATGGTTTACAGCTGATGGCCATTTGTGAATAAAATAGTATTTTAGTAGTGAGTAGAAGATGCATAGCACAAGACACACACACACACACACACACACACACACTCAGAATACAGGCTGATTTTCTCTGTGCCCACTGAGGATGTGTTAATAATTGTCAACCACACCAACAAAGCTTCATAAATGTTATTGGTTACAGAAAGCTGAAAATGACCACTCTATTATATTGTACCGTCTCGTATTGTCTGTATTGTCTTGTATAGTCTGTTTTGCCTGTATTGTCATGTATTGTGTGTTTTGTCTTGTATAGTCCAAGCTTAATGTGTAGTGTTATTTATGTCTGTACTTTTGAGAGTCACCAACAGCTGGAACCAAATTCCTTGTGTGTTTCAACACACTTGGCCAATAGACATGATTCTGATTCTGATTCTCAACAGTGAAAGTGACATCATTAGTGAACAGCTCAGCCTTTGCAGTGCATCTATGGATGCACCCTAACTTTTCCTTTCCTTCTTTTATTGGGTTCTTTTGCCATAATTCAATGTCTAGTCTTATTTGTGTAATTATTTTGCTGTAATTTAGATAAAGATTAATTTCAAATTACATTAAACTCATGAAATATGTGTAAATTAGATAACCTATTAAATATGACAACACAATCTGTATATGTATGCAGTATATACAATAAAAAAAAAAAATTATTTGGAAGATTTGTATACCTGGATATTAATGCAATTATCCAATCACTCGTGCAACAACAGACACAAGACAAGAGCTTCAGTTAATGTTCATATTAAGCATCAGAATGGGGAATGATGATATCTCAGTGACCCAGAGCATGGCATGTTTGGTGTTGCCAACATGCCAGTTTTAGAACTGAATAAACTGCAAGTGCGATAAAATGATTAATTTTACACAATATTGTAAAAAATAATAATAATAATAATTATTATTATTATTATTCTATGGGTGGAAATACTTTGTTTATAAAAGAAGCCTGAACAGAATAGTCAGAATGATTTGAACTGATAAGAAGGCTATAGCATGCATCTTAGATAAACCAAAACCTTAAATTCTGTGGCACATGGGCTACAACAGCAGGAAACCGCACCAGGTTCTACTTCTGTCAGCCAGCAAGAGAAACTCAGCTGGTGGGCATAGATGCAATAAAACTGGACAGATTAAGAAACTGGAGAGTGAGTGTATACACCTGCAGTAACCATACCCAGCTATATAATTTAAAGCTTATCAATCAAGGTGAGATTTACACGCTCAGAAACGTTCAGAGAATACTTTTTTAGCTGCAAAATTTACAGACTTGTTAGATATTTAAAAACACCACATTACTTTTGTAAATGCTGGTGTATTCAGGCTAGGTCTTATCCAAATCTAAGATGTGCTGACCTAAAGCAATATATTTAAAAAAATGTTAAGGCACAATACATTTTGGAAAAGTCTTTTTTTTATTCATTACAGAATAAAAAGCCTATAGTTTCATTAGATTCCCATTTAATGCAAGGAATTGTTTGCTTAGGAACTGAAGACATTAGCCCAAAAAAATATATAAAAAATATATATAAGGCTTCTTACCAATTGCCATTACTGAGATTGTCATGTACTGTTTGGAAAAAAAAAGTCAAATTCTTAAAAATCTTCAATTGATATGCAAATGAGACTTTTCGAGGAATCAGGGCATAAAGTCTATGCCCTTAATAATCACAGAGATAATTACTCAGAACTATTCACTTCACTATTCACTGTGCAAACTGTCTTTCATAGCATAAGCACATTTAAGACATAAATGTCAGAGTCCTGGAGGCTTTTCTAGTTCTGCCAGTAGTCTGAACATTCCTGTGTTCCTACATGATCAGACCGCACACATTTTAGTCTTACATTTTACATTAACAATCTTTACAAATGTTGTTTTCTTTAAGTCATATTATTTAGTAGCGTTATTCAATAGATTATACAGCATGGCACAAAGGCCTGTTCCATTGGCTACTTAAGAGTTCTGGTTAAAAACTTTTTTAAGAACCTGATTTCCTAAATGATGGTTGAATGTGTGGAATGGGCATGTTTTTGTTTCTTAATATGAATCAAATATATCCATAATGATTGAAATGAGATAAAAATGTGAGACTGTTTTTACCTTTTAGGAATTTGGCTGGGGGAAAAAAAATGGAAGGAACTTGGTACCTCAGTGGGAGCTCAGAAGATAATATGTTGGACTTTTGATCAGAAGGTCGATTTTACAGTTTTTCTCAGCTGCTTTGGAGCATTTCTCGAATCATCCTTAATATATAATAAGTGCATTCTCAAAACAATTTGTACAAACAGCACAAAACATTGGGTTTCTTGCAAAAGCCTATACTTTTCTCAAAATCCTTAGTTCATCTCTCAAAAGTCAGAATGGAAGACAGAAAAGTTGTTTACAAACAAGATAATCAAAATGTTTAGTCTCATTGTCAGAATGATGGGGCACAGTTTCAGGATTTTCCTTCCTTCTGTTTGGTATCTATGAATTTCAGCAGCAGAAATCAATTTATTTAATTGCATATTTGATTTATATTGATTACAAGAGACCAGACAGGATTCACACTTTTACTGTTCGTTCATTTCTTGGTTGTTCATCAATTTTCGGAATTTATAATTCTTTGTTTCGCTCTGTCTGTTTGTTTGTTTGTTTGTTTGTTTTTTCATCATCATGACATAAACAACTAATAATATAGGAAACAGCAGACAATTGTACACAATCGATTCAATAAATGTACAAAAGCATTCACAGTTTGATCAAAGCAACAAGAAAGGTTCTTATGATGAGCACAAATGACTAAATGATGATGGAGGTTGAACAAGCAGTTTGGAGAAATTCATTTCTGATCTGACAAATGCTCCAAAGCCACTAAAAAAACCCTGAAAATCCCAGCACCATCAAGCTACCAGTGCTGGGCCCTTGACCAATGCCCCTTAACCCTCAACTGCTCAGATGCAAAATGCCATTAATGTAGAAGTAGAATGTAAATGTTAAAAACTTCCTTTTTCTCTTTTGTGACAAACAATGGAGGTTTTTTGAAAGATGTCTTTTATGTTACCAAAATTAGGTTTCAGGATAGGAATAAACATATAGAATACATTTAGCTACTGTAACACACAGGCGAGTGGAAACACCCCACAAAGAAATCACAAACGTGTGTGTGTGTGTGTGTGTGTGTGTGTGTGTGAGAGAGAGAGAGAGAGAGAGAGAGAGAGAGAGAGAGAGAGAGAGAGAGAGAGAGCGATAGAGAGAGAGAGAGAGAGAGAGAGAGAGAGAGAGAGGTGGGCAGTCCTATCTCCCGCGGACCTGTCGCCCAAGGTTTAGCATAAAGTCAGTCCCTCTCTGCGTGTGGGGATCGAGCCTTCACTTTTTCCAGCACCTTTCATGACAGACAAATGTCATCCAAGGAAACGTGAGCTTTCTCATCTTCCTTTGCAGTCCAGGAAACTTTCTACATGCCGGTTGATCGGCGCATCCTTTCAGGACATCAGCTCAGCCACAGCAAACTTGCGTTTCTCGGGGATTACTTCATCCAAATAGGTATTTAACGTAAGTCGAAACTATATTCTCTATAAAAGTGCGTGATCATCATCAGCGTCGTTCTGTTTCTTACGTATACAACGTTCTAAAAGTTCCGCGCTGTAAACACCCGAAGGATGTGGAGCTCTGCTTTCGAGCGAGGGGGATAAAACAGCATGCCTTCATCATCCCCCTGTAGCAGGCAGGATGATCTAGAGCTTGATGAAATGCGCAGATTCTGGAGTGACACGATATACATGCTCACTACTCTGAAGATCTCGCTCAGTCTAAATGCTTCATCTCGTTCACTCATTTCAATGAAAACAAAAGAGCTTTAATCACGAACGCCTGTTAAGTTGATCGTGTACGGATATTGCTCTCGTTTATAATCTAATAAAAGTTCATGAATGCAATTTTGTTCTAAAATATTAATACAGAGTGATCATATTTTAGAATATCAGTCCGGATGGCTTTACATTTAAATAACCATGTTTTGAAATCTCATAAATATTTTTTTATATAGACCACATTGAATCATGCGTGTCATCTTTTGAATATGTATCCTGGGATTTTCCCGGATATTATAGTTATAGACCAAATCAAGACCACACGGGTGGTGGGCTGTTGTCGGCCCTGTTTTACACTTTCATCTCGCTTGGCATGTATGATCACTGCATCCGGATCTGACTGGCAGATTACAGCCTTAACACGTCTTTAAGAAACTGTGTCCAAGGCATGATACGACCCAGAGATAAAATGCCACACATCATTGGGGAGGGTGGATTTGGATCATATTTGGCTCGAGCTGAAATAACATTAAATTGTGGATAATACAGATGGCTCATTTTGACCAAAATTACACTGATAATATTCATGATTCGACCATATATGCTTAAATGAATCCATGTTGCTTGTTTGGGAAATTGTAAATTACTAGTCGATTCATGCTGTATTCTATCTTTTTTTTTTAAATGCATACATATATATATATATATATATATATATATATATATATATATATATATATATATATATATATATATATATATATATATATATATATATATATATATATATGTGTGTGTGTGTGTGTGTGTGTTTGTGTGTGTGTGTGTGTGTGTGTGTGTGTGTGTGTGTGTGTGTGTGTGTGTGTGTGTGTAATGTTTTACTCTTAATGAAATTTTTTTATTTATAGGTAACAATAATTAAAAATTCATATGATGCTTTATTTCTCGCTCTCGAGTAGACTACTTACAAAATAAAATAAAA
>NC_139577.1:16515527-16568027 GCF_946808225.1 Silurus aristotelis | reverse complement strand
GCAAATGCATTGCGAGTATTGCGCATGGATTATTGCTCTTCTTGGTTCTCCGTTAAAAAAAAAATCATTTAAAAAATGGAAATTTAAAAAAATTTCACGTGATGCAATATAAAGCTTTGTGTGTTTTGTGTTTTTTTGTAGAGCCTGTGGGTCGGGGGGATGGAGTTTAATCTGCTGGCGGACGCCGAGGCCCGCAGTCCCGCACTGTCTCTGTCCGACGCCGGCACTCCGCAACACGACGCGGCGTGTAAAGGCCAGGACAACAGCGGTCAGTCTCCTGGAACTATATTACTACATAACAATATCCTGAAACACTACAACTAACACTATAACCTACATCATAACTTACACTAAGTCATATGCATTAATCCAGTGTGAACAAACTGCGAACAAAACTGCACATAGACTACCCCACTAAATAAACCGTGCAATTCACTAACATGCAGATCATAATATAAAACAATGTCACTTTATTTTCAAGAGCTTTGGCATCATGCACTTTTTCTGGGGATGCCGCCGTTTCAGTTTTATTCTTCAACACGCCGATTGTTAAATCAGGATTTTTTTTTTACATTCAAAATCCTTAATAAATTCACAGAAATAGTCTTATCTCGATCATCCATGATGACATGATTTTAGTGTTGGACACATAAATACCCCAAAAGGTCTGAATGTTTCCTATTATACAAGTCTAGAAAATATAGAGTATATATTCTTTGTGAGACTTTGGGACCCTCAGGCTTGAACACAGATAGCGTGTATTTATACCAGTCTACTTCTGCTTTCTAGTATTTCGATTTTCTCGTGATCGGTTGGTTATGTTTGTAACAGTAGATTTGCGCTTCTAAAAGCAATAACCTCTGATTATAAGCAGGTTTGATCTTTAACTGGGGATTTGTTCTAGATTTGGGTTCAGTACTGCAAATCTAGACTCATTTTATGAAAGCGGTTTAGCTGTTTAATAGATATCGAGTGCATTATTAGATTACTGACAGCATTTCTACACAATCATTTTATTTTAGATATCTGAATTTCCCAACAGAAAAGATGCATCTTGTTGCGTATATTACCCAATCACGCCCAACAGTGTATCTACTAGCTCAACAAACATGCTTTAATAACAAATAAACAGCACATTATAGGATATTATCATGTATTTTTCCAGTCATTGCCTAAAATAAATGACACATTAATGAATATCCTGGAGAGATATTTATTAAAGAGATATACATTAAAGAGCATGTCCAAAGTTAACCTAAATTACTCTCATGGAACGTGTGGACAAAAGTAAATAGTAAATCATCAACAGATACAAGTAAAAAATACTACTAATTTTTGTGATTTATTGTTTTAAACAAAAAGCACAAAAACACCAGCATGAGAAATGATGAGAAGTTGAGAAGCAGAACGTACATGTGTATAGTGTTTATGGAAATTGCACTTCCACTAGTGGACAAATTGTTTTCTAAATTTGAGGATGTCTCATTTTTTAAATTGCCATTTTTATTTTTCCCTTTTTTTCATTTATGTATTATTATATGTTTTCTGGGACATGTGTGACAATTTAAAAAGTTATCACATTTCCTCACTTTATAATCAGGGTATTTAAGCATGCAATAATATCTCCTAAATATCCCTCTGCTCATTCTCTCAAACACTTTTCATTTAGCTTTTAAAGAGGTTTTCCATTCATTTGCATTCCATGTACAAAGCCACATAGGATGTTTTTGAGGGGTTTTGAGGGGAGGTTTCAAGTTTTATCATTATCTGGACCAGTTGAGCAGAGAAACCTGCCCTTATGGGACATTTATAAGCTAATGCTGTAGCATTAAGGGCCTGCTGATAAATTTATATTTAATTGCAGCCAAATGTGACAAGAGATGCAGTACAAACATAAATGTACCTATAACAAGGCTTTGGGCACAAGCCAACATTTAATCTAACCAATATTTATATATATATATATATATATATATATATATATATATATATATATATATAGAGAGAGAGAGAGAGAGAGAGAGAGAGAGAGAGAGAGAGAGAGATTTTTTATTTTCTTTATTCTTTATTTTAGAAAAAGTCATAAATTAAGGTGTTCACGTTGCTTGGAACAGATTTATTTCCTCTTTAAAATACATTGAAACGTTTCTATTCACAATAAGGAGCATTAATGTGGCAAAAAAAACATCATGCTGATTTATGGACAATTCTGGTGTGTTGAAAATCTTGCTGATTTAGAAATGCTCCTGGAGTTAAGCTCATGCCAAACAGCTCCAAACCTGCCCTGTCACTAATGCCTGATCCAGGGATTATGTGGCCAGCTAATTTCGCTCCTTCTGTGAGGTCTTCAATTTGCAGCACTGCTCTGGTGAGGGAGGATTTTCCCCAGACATAACAAATGCTGTTTGGTCTCGCTGTTTACTTTGTTTTGTGTCAGTCTTTATTTCTTGCTGGGTAACTTTCATTAAAAGCCAATTTTCCCATACCTCATTGTTTCATGCAAAAATGAATTTGTCTATGAGTATTTATATGTAAAGAATTGTAATGGACAAACAGTGCACAAAAACTCAGTAATATACACACATATATATATATATATATATATATATTTTAATTGCAGACACAGAGAAGTCCCATCAGAATCAGACAGATGAATCAAACCCTGAGGATGGCTCTTTAAAGAAAAAGCAGCGCAGACAGAGGACACATTTCACCAGTCAGCAACTACAGGAACTGGAGGCCACCTTCCAAAGAAACCGCTACCCAGACATGAGCACAAGAGAGGAGATTGCCGTATGGACAAATCTCACAGAAGCACGAGTGAGGGTATGTGTCTAGTGATGTTCCGCAGTGCAGAAATTGAGCTTCATTCCATAACGCTCAGCAATATATCACTCAGGATATTTTGGAGGATTTTACTCGAAACACTGCCTGTACATTTGTATTTTTGATATACAGACACTGACATGGAAATCATGTTAATCATCAATCTCAAATTTTTGCAATGTGCAAAATTGACCTATAATTATTAAATGACGGTTCATACATTGTTGCAGTTCCTTCTTTAGTATAACATGATGTGTTCCAATACAAATGGAGTATGTTTATTAGGCACGTATCACTCATATGCAAATTAAGTGCTATTCCTCTCAAATCTCAGCCAGGACTTTTAGTCATTGCAGCGTAGTAGAGAATAAAGCAGGTGGGCTGCTAGTCTGATGGATGACAGCACATTCACTGGCTTCATGCCTGCCCGACATCTATAGGATCAAATTCATGCTGGACAGAGGAAAGGTCACATAGCATGCAGTCTTGGCTATTTTAAAAGAACAACAGGGCTGGCGCTGTCCCTGTCCTAATGTCTATCAGTGGCCTCCTGAACCCTGTATGTATCCCACTAATCCTAGCAGGACATTCGCTCCTGCAACATATTCTGAATGCTTCTTCTGTCATGTTGATTTATGCAATTGAATGACTATGTGTTCCTAATACGCTCTCCAAACCTAAATTATGACCCTGACCTGAAGCCAAGCTGACCTGAGCTACAATTAAAGCCACACTGGACAAAGAGGGATTTTTCTTTCTCAGGAAAATCTCTGTCCTGTTACTATTACTGTTCATTGGCTTTTATATAGAAGGCTTCATCACCATATAGTAAAAATAGATGAATTGTCCTACATAAAAAAAATTTTCCCCGTGTTTTTTTCTTCCGTGTTTTTCTGTTATGTTGTGAATAAGAAATGTATTTGGTTAAAATGACAAAGAACTAAAGGAAATATAGTGTTAAATTTGGAAACAGCTGAGAACCTAAATTGAGACCAGAGAAACCCTGGCAATCTAGATAGCATATGATATTCAGTTATTTCTGTGAAGCCTTAAACACCATTGATATCATTGCAAACATGTTTCAAAGAGTGGGGGATTCCACATCGCTTAAAATAAACTAGTGTTATAATGCAACTATGTGATATACTGTTTGCTGTCCAAATGAGCTTCTTATTACTATAGTAAGAACTTATTAATGTCACTCCAGCAAGCAAAAGCGAACTTTTCGAACTGCTTGCTCCTATTTAGTATCTAAAAGATGAAAGATGGCATCCAAAAGATGACATAAAAGAAGTTGTAATATCATCAAAAGGCCATCTATTAGCAAGAATTTGACAGAATTCCAAGTATTCACCATTTTATTATGAAGAACAAATGGAGTTTTATCCATCAAATTTCCTCTGCAATTCAGGTGAATGTATGCTTAAGACAACAGATTTTCAAAGAGCTAAATTCAATATTATACTTTCAAATTAGCAATTAATACTTTAATCCACCTCTAACCTCTAAAAATAGGACTTTAGATTTGTCTAATGTGCAGAGAGATTTCTCCCTGACATTTCTCTCTGACGTAGTTCAAAATCAGGAATAGTTTTGTTGAATTAATCAACACTTAATGTCATGTGAAAAAATAAAATAGAACTTGTCCATCATTTTATTTTTGCAATTTTTTTTTTAAATATAAAATAAATTATTTGTTCTTAATATGTTTATCATTAGCATGACCAGATCTATATGTTTTGTGGAATTATGAAATTTCTGTGTAACTGCTGCATGTTAATTTTTGGTATGGGAATTAACATTTTACATACGTTAATTATATTAATGTGGGTACAAATGATAAAATTAACACAATGCGGCTTAAATAATGCAATGCATAAATGTATAGGCGGTCAGACTTGTGTATGTGTATATATTATTAGAATGCAGTAATTTAACTGATGAAATGGTGCATCATTATAAACTGACTGTAACCATAGTTTAATGGAAATAAAATAGCAGGCTGATAAATTTGCTAGAAGTGTGACGGAGAATTGGTTTAGTCATTCTGGTGTTTTTCATTTATGACATGTGGCATGTTTTAGGGCCTTCATAAAAAGGAATACAAATTTGAATAGATCATTGAATACAACATTTGTTTTTATAACATGATATGTTCAAATATAGCATTATATTTTGTAGAAATAATAACACCTTTATATATAGAGTTTTTGGTTTTGGTTTAGATACAGATACTGAAGATAAAAAACACACAATTGTACATTTTAAATAGTCTTATTATTGATTTTGTGCATATTGTGAAATTGACCCTTTCTGTAATATTGCTTAGAGTTTTGATTTTTTTTCTTTTTGTCTCTTAATCCAGGTATGGTTTAAAAATCGTCGTGCCAAATGGAGGAAGAGAGAAAGAAACCAGCAGGCTGAGCTGTGTAAAAATGGCTTTGGTGCCCAGTTTAATGGACTCATGCAGCCATATGATGATATGTACTCTGGCTATTCGTACAACAACTGGGCCACAAAAAGCTTGACTAGCAGCCCCCTATCAGCTAAAAGCTTTCCCTTCTTTAACTCTATGAATGTGAGCCCTTTGTCTTCACAGCCTATGTTCTCCCCACCCAACTCCATCCCCTCCATGAACATGGCCTCCTCCATGGTGCCCTCAGCAGTGACAGGGGTGCCAGGATCAGGCCTGAATAACCTGAGCAACTTGAACAATCTGAACAACCCTACGCTCAACACTGTGGCAGTGTCAGCGGCCACATGCCCCTATGCCACCACGGCTAGCCCCTACATGTACAGAGACACTTGTAACTCCAGCCTGGCCAGTCTCCGACTCAAAGCCAAACAACACACCAACTTTGCATACCCGGCTGTGCAAAACCCGGTATCTAACTTAAGCCCATGCCAGTATGCAGTAGATCGGCCTGTATGAATTTCTATTGCTCACATGAGAAAATCCCTATCCTGTACTTTAACCCACTACTGATTTAATCTACTATTTTATTCTAAGGCATCCACCAGCAAAATGGACTGGCTACAAATACACAGCTTTTGAAAATGACTGAGACCATAGGAATTATTTGTGAGGAAATAAAAGAAAATTGAACTCTAAAACGGACCATGAAACAAAGGACTCGATAATGATACTTGGCCTTTGAACTGACCAAGTGGACCTCTAAACTTTTCTCTCCAGCATGACTAGAGTGAATTACAAAAAAAAAGTGGATGAAATGCTTTTTACTGCTTTGGTAAAGAAGACTTGCAATGTCCAAAATACATTCACCACAAGCCCACAATGAGGCACATGTGTCTGCAATACAGGCAAAAGGATGTACATAATGGGTTTCTGTTTTGTATGTGACAAAAATATCTATGAAATGTAGTATTTTAAAGACTGATTCAAGCATGTTCCTCAAGAGCAGAACCTGGATAAATGTGGATTTTAAAGGAATTTTAACCTTTGTTGTGAATTCCGTTCACCTAGCGTAAGAGGTATTGTCAAAGGTTGCTGTCCAACAGAAAACGTAGCAATGAGTAGTTTGAAAGAAAGACAAATAGGATCAACAGTAAAAATACGTTCCAGCTTTGCTGAAACAGAACATTCAAAGGTTTTGTTTTTTTTTAAATCAGTAACTAAAAAGCCATTGAATATAATTTTGTGTGGTGTTCTCAAAAGGGAGTTTATGACTGTAAAATAATGTATGTAAGAGTGCAGTTGTTGAAAAAAAAACTTTTTTTGGTGTAGCCTGATTTGTCTCATTAAAATAAAGAATGAAGAATTATTTGTTTTAATGAGTAATGCCCTGAAAAAATATAAAAAAATGAGCAAACCTATTAGTGCTGATTGTCATATCAGGGCAAAGTCTGAAAGTGTTCTCTCCTTGTACTTGTCGGTGTTTTCTAAGTTTAATTACAACATTGTGTAGCAGGAACCAGCGCAAAATTACGCAGGAGATGAAAAGCTATAGATGCTTCTGGTGACTTGTCACTGATCTGTTTGACCTACAGACTTGTAGAGTCCTCCCCTAGCTGTGGGCAGCACTTTATCGTAAATATCCTGTAATGGGAGGGTGGAGGAGATTCTTGGTTCTGTGCCTTGTCTCTCAGAGTGAACTTGGCCAACATTATGTAAGTACATAAGAGGCATAAATCCAGAGTGCCACAGCATATATTATAGCCAGTAAAACTGAAAATCTTCAACTGTCCACAGAAACATTCCATGATTTCAGTGCTTTAAATTTCTCCACTTCTTTACAATATCTTTTATTAGGAAATGCATAGCTACAATAGACATAAAAATCTTTACACCCAAATGTTTTGTGGGATAAAATATTTTATGAAAATAAACCGTCATAACCTTTTCCACACTTTCCACAAAGGAAAAAACATAAATGCTGGGAAAAATAATCAAAACATTTTGGGGAGATATATATATATATATATTTTTTTTTTTGTGAAATAAGTGTGCACACCTCTAAACAAATACTACTTATGCACCTGGCAACATTTACACACCATTTTTTGCAGAAAACATTATAAACTTAATAATACAGGCTTCTCCTGTGCACAAAACGATTTAGGTAATGGCAAAACATTTTTTGGTTTGATTGAACTCTGGACTTTGATTAGGATTTGGGTGTATGAATGTGATCATTGTTATGCTAAAAGGTGAAATTACTTTTAATTTTCACTTTTCTTAGCAGACACCTAAAAGTTTTGCATAAAAATCCACTGGTATTTGTTGGTATTCATGATTCTTTTCAATTTGGCCTTTTTCCAGTTCTGGCCTTTCCGGCTGAAAAAAAAAAAGAAGAATAATACTGCTACCACCATGCTGCACTACTGTGTTGTAATAGCTGTTATTTTGGTGAATGTTTGCTCTTTTCTTTTTTTTTTTTTTTTTTGCACAAAAATTAATTATATATATAATTGCTTTAGTTAAGATTAGGTGTTTTTATGAGAAAGTTTTCAATGTAGTCACCCTATCCTATAGCTCTATATGACAATATATGTGTCATAATTGTATATAATTGTCATATATGAATATGACAATTTGTTGTCATGCACAGAGAGAAATCAGTGCTTGTCAAATAATCCTGGAGCTCTTTCAGTGTTGTCAGTGTTGCCATAGGTTTCTTGGCCGCCTCAATGGTAAGTTCTTGTCTTTGGAACGTCCTGTTCTTGGAGATGCTGATCTATTTGTTGATGACAGCCTTGACGGTGTACCATGGTACATCTAACGTTCTGGAAATTCATTCAGGTTAGATAGATTTAGCTTTAACATTGTTGTCACTTTCACAGTACAAGTACAGAGACAATGCATTTAGCATTCATTTAGTAGAGCAAACAGCAAATACATTAAATAAAAAGGTAAGATTATAGTGCAATATTTAACGTAACATTGCACATATAAGCATTACGGTATGATGAATGCCAGTAAAGGAAATGTTAATTAAATTAACATAAATAAATAAGAATTATGGTGCAGTAGGTTTATACCCCTCTCTTGATCCATAAATTTGAACAAGTGAGATAAAATGCATGCAAATGGGCCATGGCTTCAGCAACTGAAACGTTAAAGAATTTATGAAAACCCTACAGAAAAAGCTGACCTTTATTTGGGGTTGATCAAGATAATTTAATTGATGGCAACCGTTTTATAGTTGCATACCATATCCCTGATTATAAAACGGGTGTGCATACTTACACAACTACGTTATTATTACATTTATGTATAAAATCAGTTAAATCTTTCTTCAATTAATTTCTATATATTGTTATTACAAATGAAGGATGGAAAAAAGTTCGGACATGATTTAGCTTTTATTTTTTTTTACAGAAATAATAATTATTATTAGATTGGAATATCGTTAATCATCAAACAAGATCTTTATTTATGTTTCTACAACTACAACAACTACACCTTACAAAGTACTACACACTTTCTTTGGACTCGATACCCACTGGAGTGGGTGTCAATTGATGTATATTTTTCATTTTAATGTTTTATTTTTCACAAAGGTGTCATATTAAAAAACAGAACAAGCACCACACAACAATATCAGCAAAATATGAGCTATTTTTCAAAGCTTTTTATCATATTAAAGTCACTATTAAAAAAGTACTTACATCAGCATCACAAAATGAAAGAAAAAGAGAAGACAGGCAGTTAAAGAATCCCAGTATATTTACCACTGAATAGTGTGTGCAATATATAACGTAATGAAATTAAATTCTTTCTAGTATTGGGAGATCAAAAGTCAAACTTATTTGTAGAAAACAGCTTATGGTGGTTATAGATAGTGTGTGTGTATGTGTGTGTGTGTGTGTGTGTGTGTGTGTGTGTGTGTGTGTGTGTGTGTGTGTGTGTGTGTGTGTGTGTGGGAAGATCTGTATTCTCAGACCAGGCTTGGTCACACTGATGATCCTCTCTCAGCACTCTAAATCAATATCTCACTGAAGTGTAAATATTCCCTGGTCTCCGATGTTTACTTCACACAGCAGACTGTGAACTAGAAAGAAAGCACATTTACAGTAGTCGTGACCCCTGGCCCAAAAAAACCCTTTGAACTGGTAAGAATAGTAACGATCACCTCAGAGATTTGACTCACCTGAGCAGCTACACATTATTTTTAAATTAAGCCAGTTAATAGTTCTTTATTTGGTTAAATAAGTTTAGTAATTTACAGGTATATTCTATAGAGATAGTATATAATTAAAAAGTTATCTTAGAAATAATTCTAATTCTAATATAAAGAATATTATCCCCAATTAGTCCCTGCAGCAATGTTTATTTTTTTAAGATTATATTATCGTTTTAACATCGATATCTTTATTTGGTTCGCTTGTTTTTCATATTAGTAGAGATGCAAATAATATTTACTATTTTTTCGAATTGAATTTATATATTTTTTTATGATTATATTAGCACATTTCTTAAAAAGATATAATATTTTTACTGCCTAAAAAAAGAGAAGAGACAAAAACTAGACCAATGCACTAAATATATTTAATTACAATAAAAAAAAATTATCAGTTAATCTATTAGTAGACCAAATTATACATAAATAATATATAAATGATTCTTCATCATAAACACAAGTGTCATACAATAGCAAGCTTGTGATTACAAACTTGACATTTATAAATGTAATGGTTAGGAATCAGTTGTATATAAAATATAAATAGCTCAAAAAGACTGCGGGACGAGAATATTAGAAAACTTGCAATCACAGAATAATGGAAGCTTTTTATCCAAAACTCATAATCAAAAGTCATATCTTACATAACACTCTCAAAAAGATATGAAGCGCAAGCGCCCTAATTCACTAATTGCGTGCATAGTTTGAAGGTCTCAGCCTAATTACATTTTTTTAATCAATGTTACAGTGAAATCATGTCATGGAGCTGCACTAAGACTAAATTAATATGAAAATTTAGATAAAAGTTATTGAAGCCTGAACACAGTGTCTTAATCATGATAATTAGTACTGAAAATAACATAAAAAAAACCCATAAAGGAAATGTAATTTCTTTTTCTACTAAGTTCTAAATGAGGATTAAAGAAATGAAAGTCTGCCAGGAAGCTTCTCTAGAATTATTAACAAGACAAATTGATCAAAGACAGATGAAACTTCACGTTCGGTTCCATCTGTCTTTGATCAATCACCCTTGTGCAAACAGTTTATAAAGCACCTTTTATACTGAGATACTTTGTGTGTTTCCATCTATTTTTGATCAATTTGTCTTGTTAATTGTTCGAGAGAAACACCTTGGCTGACTTTAATTTCTATAATCCCCGTTTGGAACATAGTATAAAAGGAAATGACATTTCCTGCAGAGTGTATCAGTGTTTTAATTTTTTTGTTCCATGTAACAGAATTAAGACACCGTACCTCCCAATGAATATAATTCAAACATTAGGTATGGCATGTGCACATAGTCTAGAATTTCTTCTCTCTAAGTCTGCCTTGCTCCTATTACCTTTGGTCATCTGCAAGTCAGATATTTCTCCTCTCACGGAGGATGGTGGTCAGTTCTCCTGGGACCATCATCTGATTGTAATGCACTGGCAGGATTAAAATTCCAGAGGCAAAATCCTGAGGCTGAATGTGTCCTTTTTGGAGCCCTTAGCCTGCTCTACTTTTTGCTACACAATCATATAACATAAAAAAGAATAATAATTTTACTTTGTATTAGGATATGTTACAGTCTACAGCATAAATATTCTACAAATATAAAAAACATACACCAGCATTTGTTACAGCCTTAGTTTTGTGGTCAAATGAAAAAATGCACTATAAATAAAAGATAAAGAATGACATAAAGTCCTGATGTTAAATTTCAACAGAAATGTTGGTTAAATGTTAAAGCACATTAAAAAGAGAGTGCAAAACAGACTCATGCCTGCATTCACACAAATCAGCACTAGCCATATTAAATATTATCAATCATATGGCTTTCTCTGTATTTAAACCTCCTGATGATGTACATCATTCAGCTCACAAGTTCATAACTGATGAAGCTCATCACTGTGTTTTATATAGAAAGGTGAGGTGGCTTTTTCCCAGTGTAAGAAGAGATGACCATGGGTACCTGTTTATTTATAAAGCCATTCTACATGAATTGCCTCCATACAGAATATCACCTCTGTGTTACAGTGAAAGGTCAGTAATGCCTATAATACCCCATGCAGAACCCGATTAAGTTTATCCCGACCTGAAGAGAAGTCTGACTCCACTCAAAGTTCAGCCAGAGGACCACCAATGGTCTGTAGGAAATAGTCAGGGGCTCAGATAGTTTAGTAATAGATCACAGTACAGATCATTATTATAAAAGTTGTTTTATTCATTACTGAGTTCTTACAGTTCTTAAAGTTATTTCATTGTTGGTCTCTTTTAATTAAATACCTCAATAACTTATATATAAATAATATAAAATATAATATTTTGGGCCCAATATAACTAAAAAAAAAAAAGAACAAAACGCTTTGTTGTTTTAATAAATAAACAAAATACTCTTATATAAATTTAAATGATGTTCATGAAATAAATCTGTGATTAGCAGGTATGTGGAATATATGTAATTACAAACCTAATGTGCTTGTACCTCAGTGCAAAGGAAAGCATTCTCCACGTGTTTTCCCTGGATTTAAATGAAATATCTGTCCGCACTCGGGTATGCTATTTTCAAACAGGATTAGTCTGGACTTTTAAAGTCCCCACTGACCGGGTTCACCATTTCATAGCAATGTATTTAAAAATATAACAAACTACAAAGTTTCTTTGTGTTTATTTTCATGAATTAATCATTTTTATTATTAACTTCATATTTTGAGAGAAAAATGGGTACCCATGGGCACTAATCTAAAACTCTTTCCTGCTATCTGCTGGTTATAAAGTGTACTGCAGCTGGTCCTCACCTGCAAGTCCAGTATCTCACAAAAGTGTGTACACCCCTTACATTTCAGCAACCTTTTTAGTGAATCATGTTAAGGGTCAATACTATGGACTTGGATCCAAACATTTTATATATATTTTAGAGTAGTCAATGTGCAGCTTTTATAGCAGTACATATTTACTGTCCTCTGAAAATAACTCAACATGCGGTTATTATTGTCAAAATAGCTGGCAACAAAAGTGAGTACACCCTAAATGATAACAGCTGTATGTCATGTAACCATGCAAAGCCACATGTCCAATTCATTCAATTCAATACATTTTTATTTGTATAGCACTTCTAACAATGGAGATTGTCTCAAAGCAGCTTTACACAGATAATGTGTTCTTCTTTCCCCCAAACCATTCGCTCTCCTACAGTACCATACTGTGAAAAATCTTTAGGCAGGTATAAAGAAATGCTGTAAACTAATGAATACTTTTAAAATATATATATTTTAATTGTCATTAATTGCTCAATTGTTGTGTAAATTCTTTTTGGCTTTCCGTTCTTACTCACACACACACACACACTCACACATACACACACTCACACACACACACACACACACACACACACACACACACACACACACACACACACACACACACACACACACACACACACACACACACACACACACACACAGCAAAGATATGGCATATACCAGTGGCACCCGGCTGCACCCATGTATTGTACAAAGAAATCTGGCCAGAAGTGGTCTTTATGGAAGTAAGACCTATCCCAGCCAAAAGGCTATTCCTTTCACATGCAATCATAAATGTCCACAGGCAACAGTGAAGCATGGTGGAGGTTCCTTGCAAGTTTGGAGCTGCATTTCTGCAAGTGGAGCTGGAGATGTGTTCTGAGAAATACAGTCTGATACTTATCCATAATGCAAAGCCATAAGGGAGGCATCTGAAGGATTTCAAATTTATTCTGCAGCAAGACGAAGAAGTATCGTTAGTGTAGAGAAGAACAAGGAGCCCTGAAAACGAGTTATTAGTACTCCACAAAGGCTTGATTTAACATCATCGGGACTGTCTGGGATTACATGAATTACATGAAAAGACAGAAGGATTTAAGGCAGCCCACATCCACAGAAGATCTGTGGTTAGTTCTCCAAGATGTTTGGAATGAACTACCTGCAGAGTTCCTTCAAACACTGTATGCAAGTTCACCTAGAAAAATGCATACTGTTTTGGGTAGTCACACCAAATGAAGATCTGATTTGATTTTTTTCTCTTCTGTTCATTCACTTTTCATTGTGTTAATTGATCCAAATAAACTAGTAACACTTTTGTTTTTACTTTTCAACATTTTTTCACATCTGCTTAAATCTTTTGCACAGTACTCTGTGTATAATTTTATGACAACAGAAGAAAAACCAAACTTGAATATTTTGTGGTGAGGTAAGAAAGAAAAAATATATTAGTCTTTTTTTGTATTATCTCTAGTTTCTTCTCCAAACATTGAATGGTTTACAGACCTACGTTCTGTACATATTTTAAGGAATACTGTCTATTTTAAGATCCAGCCAATGTCTATCAAGGGGTTGGCTTGTGCCCAGACATTGGCCTTTTTTATGGCATGTCAGTTTCTGAACAGCTCGAGGACAATCAAACATGACTGCTGTAAATCATTAAGCCCAAAGAGTGATTAGTACTCAGGTTATGTGGGGACATTGCACACAGTTTCACCTACAGAAGAAAATAATCTTTTTCTGATCAAAACATTTTTATATGATGCTGTTTTTCATAGTATAGATGAAAAATAGTATAGTATAGTATATTGCAGAATTATTGCATTTTATCTTGCCATAAATGATCTTAACTTGTTTTTATAATGACTCGCAAACTATAACTGTTCACCTGTAGCTGTACGTATGCAACCAGATGTGATTATGGATGCATTATCAAAGAATTATACAGTACCGACCAAAAGTTTGGACACACCTTCTCATTCAAAGAGTTTTCTTTATTTTCATGACTATGAAAATTGTAGATTCACACTGAAGGCATCAAAACTATGAATTAACACATGTGGAATTATATATGGAATTATATACATAACAAAAAAGTGTGAAACAACTGAAAAATGTCATATTCTAGGTTCTTCAAAGTCGCCACCTTTTGCTTTGATTACTGCTTTGCACACTCTTGGCATTCTCTTGATGAGCTTCAAGAGGTAGTCACCTGAAATGGTCTTCCAACAGTCTTGAAGGAGTTCCCCGAGAGATGCTTGGCACTTGTTGGCCCTTTTGCCTTCACTCTGCGGTCCAGCTTACCCCTAAACCATCTCGATTGGGTTCAGGTCCGGTGACTGTGGAGGCCAGGTCATCTGGCGCAGCACCACATCACTCTCCTTCTTGGTCAAATAGCCCTTGATGCCTTCAGTGTGACTCTACAATTTTCATAGTCGTGTGTCCAAACTTTTGGTCTGTACTGTACGTTTATGATAAGAAATGTGTAATAATAACATTCAATAGCATTATCTACAAAAAGTCTCTTCACTCGCCCTTTTTTCTCATCCACTGATGAATTCTTTGTCTAAATTTCCTGTGTTTTTATTATGGCACTCAATCATTTTAAAAGCCTGGCCACTGTTTTTTTTACAGACCGTGTAAGCACTCTTCTGTGTTTAGATGATGCTCTGACAGTGCAGGAGCAATGCAGACCATTTGTTTACAAACTGAGTTGATCAGGCTTATGTAACTTTCACTATAGCACCTTGATCAAAGTCTAAAGCTCACTGTGAGGAAACTGCAATCAACTAACTTAGTTTTATTACTGTATTATTACCTAACATTATCTTTGCAGGCAAACAGCATAGGCAAGGTTTAAAACATAATGAAAGATAATGAAAAATTCATGTGAAATGAATATGTAATGTTTCTTCAAGTAGAAATTAAAATGCATGTTATAGACAGAAAACCCTAATTTTGCCATACAGAAGGAACAGAGATGATTTCAGTGAACTGTAATTTCCAGTCATTTACTATCCCACAACACGACCTCAGTCACATTTGGAGCCTATTTGGGTAGTTTAACCCTACACATTTACCTAGTATGTTATGTTAAAATCTTTTCTCTTGAACATTCTCTTGATCAAAATGAAAATCAGGGAGACCAGAAGGTTCAAAACAGGTGTTCTTTTGTGCAGTGACTTGCGCCAATTCTTCACCTGGACTTTTCCCACTTTCCCATCTGATAACGCACTCACACATATATATATAAGGAGCTGAGGATAATATCTTTGGTTGCTGTCATTATTAAAGTACGTATTTGGATAGTTTAGGAGTTAACCAGTTTTAGTTTGCTTTGCATTCTACTGAAGTTTGTTTTGTTTTAAATTTCAGATGTGGCTCTTATGGATTGGAGGACTTTTACACTGCCTTGTAGGGGCTGTATATGGTAAGACCCAAATCAATTTAACTGATCACTAGTAAAGTATTACCACATTGTTGCCAAACAAAACACATTATGTGCCTTAAAATATTTTACAAAAGAGACACAAACTTATAACCAGTATAACTGTGATTTAATCAAACATATTCTGAAACAACATCTTTAGTTTTTACTTGCATGATTTGATTGCCAGGTGACGTGGTATGCTTTGACAATATTGGCTGCTTCTCTGATGAGATGCCATGGAGTGGCACTACTGAAAGACCCATTGCACGCCTACCATGGAGCCCTGAGAAGATCAATGCCCACTTTCTTCTTTTCACACGACAGAACCCTGATTCCCACATGGTAATTCTGGACTTCTATGCAAAAAACAAACAAACACTGTTCCCTTCTGTATCCTAATCAACGTTTAAGGTGGGCTAAAAGTACAAAATGATATGCTGCATGTAAGTTTGTTGGGATATTTAAAACACATCAATAGTTCATTCTAAAATTAAATGAATGTGTTAAAGCATTAACATGTCAGGACCAGGATTGTGGACTAGAATATAAACTCGCCAATACTTTATCACAACATGCTTTATGTTTAAATACTAATGTGATGTCATTTTAATAAATGATCTCCTAATATTTATGATACTAGGATAAGAAGGATGAGCTCCACAATGTGAGGTAGCCTCTTTTTTTTGATAATATAAAAATGGTATTTTTTTCAGGAAATCAGTACAGATGCAGATGTGATTTCAAGGTCTACATATCAACCAAATAGAACGACACGTTTTATAACCCATGGCTTTATTGACAAAGGAGATGAGAATTGGCTTATTGACATGTGTAAGGTAAGACTAGAGCAGTATCTACTGTATTAAAGTTTAATATTTATTATTATTATTATTATTATTATTATTATTATTATTATTATTATTATTATTTATGTTTCTCTTATTTCAAGACCATGTCCTCATTATTATTATGTATAATATCTGTCTCTTAGCTTATGCTGAGCATTGAGGATATAAACTGTATTTGTGTGGACTGGAAATCTGGCTCAAGAACACTGTACACACAAGCAGCAAATAACATTCGAGTGATTGGAGCTCAGATAGCTTATATGATTTCCATCTTTGGGGTAAGATGGACTGTAATAACCTACGGATGTCTTATGCAAATCATTATACAGTATTACAATATTTTATTGCCCTTACACTGTTATATTGAAGACCTGCACTTACACCCATATAACACTGCCAGGTCAAGAGTCAAAGAACTCATTACACATCAGGGGCATGAACAATAAAAACATAACTTTCACACACAAATCTTTATTGTTCAGTGAGAGATAGATGATTGACCATATCTTTTTAATGTACTCGCATTCATTTAAATGGCCTGTTACAAATTCTAGTTAATAGATAAAATTACATTACAATTTTGATTTCACATGCATTTTTATTATTATTATTATTATTATTATTATTCATTATTATTATTATTATTATTATTCATTGTTGTTATTATTATTATTATTTTGCAATTTTATATGCATAATGTTATATTTATATGAAATGTGTTGAATATATGTTGACTTTATTTTCAAAAATTTTTATTTTATTTGCTATATTTCATCTTTATTTATATTATTATATTTTTTATATTATTTATATTATTATATTATTATATTATTTACTCATAATGTCCTGTCTTTTGTGATATTCTGTATATAGGGATTTATCAGTTTATTCAATGTTTTTTTATTAACATTTATGTATGCATAAATATGATTTAATATATTTATAAATATACTGACATGCCTGCAGGAAAATTTCCAGCAAAAACCTGAAAATGTGCACATTATTGGGCATAGCCTGGGTGCACACATGGCTGCAGAGGCTGGTCGAAGGACACCGAGGCTGGGAAGAATTACAGGTAGTAAATGACCATAGAAAGCACTGATAAATAAATAAAGAGGAATATCTGATTATGAATCATTTATATCTTATCTATTTATTGTGTGTTTTAAATACTATTGTTTTATAATAAGGATTGGACCCAGCTGAACCTTATTTTCAGGGCTGTCCCACTCTGGTAAGACTGGATCCAAGCGATGCCCTGTTTGTGGATGTCATTCACACAGATGCACTTCCTGTGATTCCATACCTAGGTGAGACAGGATTGGATTCTTTGGACAAGATTCAAAATCTTGAATAATGTACTAGTGTCTTAGGCCCCAGTAAAAGAAAATACAAATTTCATATGGAAACTGTCCCTTGTGGGTTCATATTGAGTTTAAATCTTAAACTTTATTAATCTGTTGTGAAAAAGCTAATCACCAAGATCTGATAATAAAATATAACACACTAAGTGCTACTAAGTACTAATTACTTTACTTAATTTTGTTTACTTTTCATAACAGCACATTTATTTATGGCTTTTATTAATTAAACAGTTATTGAATAATATTACAATTCTAGTGATAAGTACTTTATGTGAGTAATCAAAGTAATCAAATAAATTTAAATAAATCATATATACTGTATATATATATTTAATAAGACTGTCAAAAATGCGTTAACGCAAAAACATTTTAAAGGCATACTTTTTATTAACGTGCGATTGATGCAGTGTGAATTTCTGGAGGCAAAGTTAAAACCTTCAGTGCAACACACATTTATTCATGATGTTCTTTATTTAATAAGTGTTTAAAATTAAATAATTTGGAATTATTACACATTTATTTAACTGATGCGCCAAGTTTCAAATCTAACACCAAAATCTGCCATGAAGCACATAGACGGCAATTAAAACCGTCCATCTGGAAGCAAAAGTTTCGTTTGGTATCCTGAAAATTTACAGGATCCAAACCCATGTTGATTTGAGTATTAAACCCTTGAAAAGTCTAAATTTGAGGAACATTTAAACAGATAAAAATGAGCGATTAAGTTGCCACTAATTGTGAGTTAACTCATGACAATCATGTGATTAATCCAGATTAAATATTTTAATTGATTGACAATATATATATATATATATATATATATATATATATAAATATATATATATATATATATATATATATATATATATATATATATATATATATATATATATATATATATATATATATATATATATATATATATATTGCAGTGTGCACTCATATTGCTAAATATAGCATTTTTGTTTAGGGTTTGGAATGTCTCAAGCTGTTGGCCACCTTGACTTTTACCCAAATGGAGGAGATAGCATGCCTGGCTGTGAAAAGAATATAATCTCACAAATTGTGGACATTGATGGCATTTGGGAAGGTAAGCAATCGTGTCAATCAAATTCTAGTCTTTTAAGATAAATAATCAACCTGAGCTTATAAATACTTTCAACTATTTATGTCACAATCATTAGTTAAAATATTTTCTGCTTCTCTGTTAGGTACTCGTGATTTTGTTGCTTGTAATCATCTGAGATCTTACAAGTACTATAGTGATAGCATCCTAAACCCCCAAGGCTTTCTAGGATACCCCTGTTCTAACTACGACATGTTTGAGTCTGTAAGTATGTAGTCTAAGCAAGATCAACAAAAGCCGGAATGTTCCATTGTTAAGTAAAACTAGTCATATGAATCATTCTGAAAAGCTGTGCACATAAATGCCAGACTTTTAAACATGGCCACTGTTTATATTCACATGTTGTCTGGCTTAATCTGATGTCACTTTAAAGTGCTAACCTATAAAAAAACCACCTGAAAATATTACTCGGACTTTCATAAGCATGTCCGGACATCAGAGGCTTTAGAGTTTGTCAAAGTGTTATTTAAAAGGTGCCGAACCTGTCACCACACATGCCGCTAATATGGTTGTGAACTGTTTCCATCTATTTAGAAGTTGATTTGGACAAATCCTCAACTGATGGACTCTGTTTCTACAGCTGTCCTTGCTAATAACACTTTATCCAAAGATGAGATAAGCAAAACATTCCAGCAGACACAGGATACAATCTCATGTGACTGTATCTTTTAGGGGACTGCTGGTTGTTCTCTTTGTAAAGCTGTAGCGATACAGTTGCTTGTTTTCACACTAAACATCTATTTTGATTTATGGACTAACATTTAGAACATATGAAAGATGGGGATGGAAAAACAAAACATTTTTCCTTTTTTTTTGTAGAAAAGAAAGTTTCTTTCCTGCTTAGGAGTGAAATCAGAATATTTGTTTCACTTGATATTTTGTTTCATCAAATGTGTCTTTTAGGGGCAGTGCTTCCCATGTACTTCCACCAATAAATGTCCTTATATGGGTCACCATGCTGACCAATTTAAAGTGCCCAATGGAGTGAATAAAATGAAGTTTCAGCTGAACACAGGCGATGCCCGGCCCTTCTCACGTATGTATTTGCCGCTTACACAATGCAGCTGCTTACATGTGAAATTAAATAGTCAGCAGTGAATAAAGTATACATTCCTATACTTTTGTAAAAGTACAAATCCCCTGCATAAATATTATTTCAGTAATCCTTTCACATTTATACTTGTTTATAAATGCAGAAATCTCACAACTTACTTGTACTTAACAGTGTTGGACAGTAGGGAAGTCAATGTAATTCGTTTCTGTACTTAAATAGATTTTTGGTGCATCTGTACTTTACTGAAGTATTTCGCTTTAGGGAGATTTTAACTAAACTAAATAACTACATTTTAAATTCAAATATTTTACTTTTTACTCAACTACATTTTGTGAAATCAGTCTTTTCTTTTAATTTATAAGTGGCTAAAAAAGTCACTGGTAAAGCATGCAGAAAGCCACCAATCAGTGTAGAGCACGAGCTCTGTTTCAGACTTGTTTTGATTGATGCTTGGTGGTATCTACTTAGCACAAACATACAACAGAACCTTTTAAAAGGGACTCTAACTTTACACAACACCAGTGACCTTATTTGCACGATTTTGGAGTGGTTTGGATTTTGAAGTAGTTGAAAAGATCGTTTTGGGCTCATAATTTGAATAGATATCAATCAGTGTTTGACTCATTAATATCATTCTATAAATATATTGGTATGCAATAAAGTCTTTTAAACATAAAATAAGTTGATTAAGCAAACGTCTTGTTACAAAATGAATAATAAGAACATTTTAGCCATTATAAATCATATTACTTTGGATATACAGTACTTTTGCCTTCAAATATTGTACCTAATGTATCTCTATTTTACCTCAACTACATAGTTTGTGTACTTCGTCCACCACCGGTACTTAAGTATTAAAAGTAAAAGTACTAATTTATAAGCATTGTATTTTAGTAATTTATATTCATTAAAAGTACAGGATCTTGAAGATTCTGTTCAAGTACAGTAGCAGTAAAAATACTGTGTAACTGTCCCACTGATAACCATTTGCTTGAGACGGTAAACAGTAGTTTTTAGAAAGTATTTTAGATTTCTAAAAGGTCCTGTATGTTCATTTCAAAATTGGAAACAGATAAGCTCACAAGCCTCTGCATTGATAAAATTAATTTTTTACCTCATTGTTGTAATAAGAGAACAAAATGTGAATGTATTAAAAAGATCTGGCTCATTCTAGCTCGTTCTTAAAAAAACTAATGAATACAAGTTTGAAATTTGCCAGTTCCCACCTGCATATTTATTAAATTTCCATTTTATTAGCGTTAGAAAGCAGACAAAGTGAAGTAGTGTCAACACTACTTTTAAACCTACTGAAATTAAATCATTAAAATTAACTCAGATATTAGTATAATTTACTTTGCTATAAGAGCATGATATAATGGATATACCCAGTAATTCCTATAGGATTGTACTTTATTTACTTGGCAACTGCAAATTAAAATTCTTTCTCCTTTTAGTGTATCGCTACAGGGTGACAGCCACTATTGATGGCTCTCGAACCAACTTAGGAAACTTCAAAGTGGCTTTATATGGTGTTCAAGGAAATACTCGCCAGTATCAGATTTACAAGTATGCATCAAACACCTTGTAACCTGATCCATTATGTTTTAAATGAAAATCTAATTATAACAATGACAAAACTAACACTGCCATTGAATAATGTGGTATCTATAAATATATATTCCACAGTATTCAATGTTTGAGATCATTTTGAGAAATGGCAGATAACATATTTAAAACGTATTTTTTCAGAGGCATGATGTCACCTGGTAAAACCTATCAGCTCCTCATTGATGTTGAAAAGGAAGTTGATGACTTGACTTATGTTAAGTTTATATGGAATAATAATGTATTAAACCCTTTGCTGCCCAAGTTTGGTGCCACTAAAATAACAGTACAGAGAGGACGGGACGGAAAAATGTAAGTCTCTTCGCATGTAATTAGCCAACACATCACAAAGCATTCTGATTTAGCAGATTGCAGAATCATTGCATAATAATAATATTTTTTAAAGACAATCAAATGCATCAAAGCCTCATATCTGTGTTTCTCTGTGACAGGTTCCAGTTCTGTGGTAAAGATATGGTACGAGAGAATATCCTTCAGACTCTGTCTCCCTGCAAGTGATGTAAATTCAGATCATAAGATTTTATGCTACAGATCTACCATCCCAATAAAGCATCTACCTTATTCTGGCCTTGCACAGTTTGTTAAGGCTCCTTTAAATAAGTCAAAATGTATGTACAAATAAAGGGGGTGGATTGGATGGTGATACAATGGGAAGAATTGCAACCTTAAAATTCCAGGGTACTTGGTTCAATCTTGAGTTAGGTTTGAATAATTGTTTGTAATCCAAGCTTGCTCCAAGTTCTCCAGTTTCCTTCTATCATTTAAAAGTGCTGGTAGGGGTGTCGGTCACACTATAAGTGTATTTGAATGTGTGGATATCTGTGCATGATTACTTGTGGCGGGTTGGTGTCTCATTCCACTATTTTCAAACCAGTGACAAAACATTGCACCCACAATGTCCCAATTTCCTCAATACTATTCAACAAGAGCAAAGGCTGCTGACTCCATCTTAAGTCCTCAGCACTCTGAGTGTCCCCACTATTTATTTAACAGTTCCACAATTGCTAGTTAAGGATGTGGTCTGTACTCACAAATACAACCCTGTACATTAAATGGTGTTCAAATTCAGCCTGAGCAGAGCAATTAGTAATTGCAAAGTAAAATACTGTAGATCACTTTGGAAGTAGTTAAAAGCATATTTAGGATCTGAGGTTGCACTTTTTGTGGCTGAATGCAAGTCAACAAACAAATTCTGACTTGCATCAAAGGGCTCAGCTAACAAAAACCCCATTAAAACTCCATCAAATCATCACGAGCTCATTTTGACTGTTCAGTAAGTTTAGTTAGATGTTTTGGTTGCTTTTTCCTGCCTTTAAAAAGGTGCATTAGTATACAGGCTGTGAAGGAGCAAGTTATTGGTTGCATTTATGCATTGAATGTGTCTTCTAAAATTTTTTATCTGAACAAGCAGAATTGTAGAATAGTAGACCTACTGATGCTGAGGAAAGAGGAGCGTACAAGATCATAAATGAAATGAATCAACTTGAAGAATGAACCTGGATCTGCTGACTCACTGATGTGGCCTCGTCTGAGATATGCATATGGTTTGTTCAGTTTGTCACCCAATCAACAAAAGGAGTAAGAGGAAAAAATTGTGCATTTGAAAGGTGTATAGTGCTAAAACAGGTCAAGTGTTGCTCTGCATCTGTTTATCCCATGATCTTTTATTCAAAAATGTGTAACAGTGACTGATTCCATTTTTTTTATCGCTGTAGCACTGAATATTATTTTGCATACATATATGAGAATGGTATGTTTATAGATTACCTCGTTCGTGACCACGCTCTCAAAACTATCCTGCACTGACTGAAATGTCTATCTTGAAATAAAACTTACAAGACCTGGACATGCATAAATTTAATAAGTCTTAATACTAAAACGTATCTTATGAAAAGTTGGTGTTTTACATGAATGTATTGTATAAATTGAAACTATGATTTAAAATTGTACTCACAACACACAAACACACACACACACATACATACATACATACATACACACACATATATATATATATACAGTGGGGAAAATAAGTATTTGAACACCCTGCTATTTTGCAAGTTCTTCCACTTAGAAATCATGGAGGGGTCTGAAATTGTCATCGTAGGTGCATGTCCACTGTGAGAGACATAATCTAAAAAAAAAAAAATCCAGAAATCACAATATATGATTTTTAAACTATTTATTTGTATAATACAGCTGCAAATAAGTATTTGAACACCTGTCTATCAGCTAGAATTCTGACCCTCAAAGACCTGTTAGTCTGCCTTTAAAATGTCCACCTCCACAACATTTATTATCCTAAATTAGATGCACCTGTTTGAGGTCATTAGCTGCATAAAGACACCTGTCCACCCCATACAATCAGTAAGAATCCAACTACTAACATGGCCAAGACCAAAGAGCTGTCCAAAGACACTAGAGACAAAATTGTACACCTCCACAAGGCTGGAAAGGGCTACGGGGAAATTGCCAAACAGCTTGGTGAAAAAAGGTCCACTGTTGGAGCAATCATTAGAAAATGGAAGAAGCTAAACATGACTGTCAATCTCCCTCGGACTGGGGCTCCATGCAAGATCTCACCTCGTGGGGTCTCAATGATCCTAAGGAAGGTGAGAAATCAGCCCAGAACTACATGGGAGGAGCTGGTCAATGACCTGAAAAGATCTGGGACCACTGTTTCCAAGGTTACTGTTGGTAATACACTAAGACGTCATGGTTTGAAATCATGCATGGCATGGAAGGTTCCCCTGCTTAAACCAGCACATGTCCAGGCACGTCTTAAGTTTGCCAATGGCCATTTGGAAGATCCAGAGGAGTCATGGGAGAAAGTCATGTGGTCAGATGAGACTAAAATAGAACTTTTGGGTCATAATTCCACTAAACGTGTTTGGAGGAAGAAGAATGATGAGTACCATCCCAAGAACACCATCCCTACTGTGAAGCATGGGGGTGGTAGCATCATGCTTTGGGGGTGTTTTTCTGCACATGGGACAGGCCGACTGCACTGTATTAAGGAGAGGATGACCGGGGCCATGTATTGCGAGATTTTGGGAAACAACCTCCTTCCCTCAGTTAGAGCATTGAAGATGGGTCGAGGCTGGGTCTTCCAACATGACAATGACCCGAAGTACACAGCCAGGATAACCAAGGGGTGGCTCTGTAAGAAGCATATCAATGTTCTGGCGTGGCCTAGCCAGTCTCCAAACCTAAACCAAATAGAGAATCTTTGGAGGGAGCTCAAACTCGTGTTTCTCAGTGACAGGCCAGAAACCTGACTGATCTAGAGAAGATCTGTGTGGAGGAGTGGGCCAAAATCCCTCCTGCAGTGTGTGCAAACCTGGTTAAAAACTACAGGAAACGTTTGACCTCTGTAATTGCAAACAAAGGCTACTGTACCAAATATTAACATTGACTTTCTCAGGTGTTCAAATACTTATTTGCAGCTGTATCATACAAAAAAATAGTTTAAAAATCATACATTGTGATTTCTGGATTTTTTTTTTTTAGATTATGTCTCTCACAGTGGACATGCACCTACGAGTACAATTTCAGACCCCTCCATGATTTCTAATTGGGAGAACTTGCAAAATAGCAGGGTGTTCAAATACTTATTTTCCTCACTGTATATATATATATATATATATATATATATATATATATATATATATATATATATATATATATATATATATATATATATATATATATATATATATATGTATATACAGTACAGACCAAAAGTTTGGACACACCTTCTCATTCAAAGAGTTTTCTTTATTTTCATGGCTATGAAAATTGTAGATTCACACTGAAGGCATCAAGGGCTATTTGACCAAGAAGGAGAGTGATGGGGTGCTGCGCCAGATGATCTGGCCTCCACAGTCACCGGACCTGAACCCAATCGAGATGGTTTAGGGGTAAGCTGGACCGCAGAGTGAAGGCAAAAGGGCCATTAAGTGCCAAGCATCTCTCGGGGAACTCCTTCAAGACTGTTGGAAGACTATTTCAGGTGACTACCTCTTGAAGCTCATCAAGAGAATGCCAAGAGTGTGCAAAGCAGTAATCAAAGCAAAAGGTGGCGACTTTGAAGAACCTAGAATATGACTTTTTTCAGTTGTTTCACACTTTTTTGTTATGTATATAATTCCATATATAATTCCACATGTGTTAATTCATAGTTTTGATGCCTTCAGTGTGAATCTACAATTTTCATAGTCATGAAAATAAAGAAAACTCTTTGAATGAGAAGGTGTTCAAACTTTTATATATATATATATATATATATATATATATATATATATATATATATATATATATATATATATATATATATATAAAGATAGATAGATAGATAGATAGATAGATAGATAGATAGATAGATAGATAGATAGATAGATAGATAGATAGATAGATAGATAGATAGATAAAAACTTTACTAGTGCCACCTACTGGTGTAATAATGTAACACACGAAATGTCACCTTTGGTAAACAGAAATAAAAGATTGAAGTTAAAAGGGTGGATCAGATCGAGTTTGACATATTCTCCTTGTATCCGTGTGGGTTTAGTTCAGGTTCAGCCATATATTCTTTCTTACCAAAACATGCACACATATCGACTGGCTGAATTAAAGTCATAATAGATGTGAATGGTGTATTAACTCTAGGTGTCTTCTATGCTTTCTGTTAGACTGGTTCATGCAGTTCATGCTATCGAGTCAGTGACATTTTAGACATGATATGACCAAAGCGTTTCACAAAGTCACAGACTGACTGAGCCCACAGAGACTCGACTAAATGATGAGCTATTCATACGCGAACCGTTCGTTTTGTTCCACTAGGCTTTCCGTACTTCCCCACGGTCACGTGGTGCAAACAACACATACTGCCGCGAAAATCGGCTCTTGCGCGCGGGTTCGTGGTGAGTCTTTAGAGCAGGAGATCCACCGGATTATTTGCTTTTTATTTACAGAGTAAAATTAATAATGTTCTGTGAAAAGGCAGTCGAGCTTGTAAGAGAACTCCACCGGATGACTGATGGCCAGTTGCCTGCTTTTAACGTATGTACAGAATCTCCTTTCTGCTCTCTGTATTGTACATGAAGCTGTTTATCATCACTCTCAGCTGCAGCACTGATCACATGGGGACTGCTCACATCTACTGACCTGCTTTTATCTACTGACCTGCTCACATCTACTCACCCGCTCTCATCTACTCACCCGCTCTCATCTACTCACCCGCTCTCATCTACTCACCCGCTCTCATCTACTGACCCGCTTTTATCTACTGACCCGCTTTTATCTACTGACCCGCTTTTATCTACTGACCCGCTTTTATCTACTTACCTGCTCACATCTACTCACCCGCTCTCATCTACTGACCCGCTCACATCTACTGACCCGCTCACATCTACTGACCCGCTCACATCTACTGACCCGCTCTCATCTACTCACCCGCTCTCATCTACTCACCCGCTCTCATCTACTCACCCGCTCTCATCTACTGACCCGCTCACATCTACTGACCCGCTCACATCTACTGACCCGCTCACATCTACTGACCCGCTCACATCTACTGACCTGCTCTCATCTGCTCTCATCTACTGACCTGCTCTCATCTACTCTTATCTACTGACCTGCTCTCATCTACTGACCTGCTCTCATCTACTCTTATGTACTGACCTGCTCTCATCTACTGACCTGCTCTCATCTACTCTCATCTACTGACCTGCTCACATCTACTGACCTGCTCTCATCTACTTACCTGCTTACATCTACTGACCTGCTCTCATCTACTGACCCGCTCTCATCTACTGACCCGCTCTCATCTACTCACCCGCTCTCATCTACTCACCCGCTCTCATCTACTGACCCGCTCTCATCTACTCACCCGCTCTCATCTACTCACCCGCTCTCATCTACTCACCCGCTCTCATCTACTGACCCGCTCTCATCTACTTACCCGCTCTCATCTACTCACCCGCCCCCATCTACTGACCAGCTCCCATCTACTGACCAGCTCTCATCTACTCACCAGCTCTCATCTACTCACCCGCTCTCATCTACTCACCCGCTCTCATCTACTGACCCGCTCTCATCTACTCACCCGCTCTCATCTACTCACCCGCTCTCATCTATGTGACCGACCTTTTTTTTTTAGTTTGCCTACTTATCTAACGTACTAAACGTTTGTACTGTGAAAAAAGAGCACACAAGCACTTGATTGCGTAGCAAAAGAGTTCCCAAATACTGTAACACACACAACATGGAACCGAAGACGGTTGTTGTGCAGTTACGCATTTTCTCTTTTCGGCTTTTTTCCACTTAAATTACATAAGGAATAATAATATGAGATATTGGTTAGTGCTGAACATGACACCTGTACTTGTTCGCAGGTTGAATTAGGTGAAGCTGACAGTCACAGAGCTTTTCCTAATTTCTTAGTACAAATCTTGATGATGCCACAGCCACCTGTGAGCAAGGAGTCCAAGAGTACAGTTGGCCTTGCTCTCAGGAAGGGAGGGGTATCATCCATCCATTAATTCATTCATCTTATTAATCCAATCCATCTTGTCCATTCTTTTATCTATCTTATCTGTCTAATCACAGTAACAATATCCAATCATGGGTGCCTATAAGCCCAAACTTGTTGGAGATAAACAGTGTATCACAGATAATTGTGAGCAAATGCAAGTCAGTCAGGCTTTACACACTGGTGTCAGGTTGAACAAACCTGCTCTTTCAGTTCATGTAACCAGCCCTAATGTAAGTTGGAGCTCTAAGTTCAGGACAGTGACAAAGTTAGGAACACTGAATGTGATTTAGCCTTTAGGACTGTACTGGACAAGGTAACCATGTGGAATAAACTGTGCTTTAAGCTTGTCTCAATGCACATTTAATCAATTCAAGGGTTGTGTCTCAACAGGAGGACGCTATTCGGCAAGTGCTTGAAGAAATGAAAGCTTTATACGAGCAAAACCAAAGTGATGTGTAAGATTTTTGACCAATTTATTTTTTGTTCTCTCCAACAAACATTTTCTCATTATATAAAATAGCATCCCAGTCAAAATTGTACCTGAATTTTGCTTTTCCCCCAAAGGAATGAAGCAAAGACAGAGGGCAAATCTGAACTAATACCAACCATCAAGTTTCGTCACTGCTGTTTGTTGAGGAACCAGCGGTGTATTGCAGGCTACCTGTGCGTCATCTGCTTTTACATCATGTATCTCCAGACTCACAATTTTACCTCACCTACCTCTCCTGTTTCCACAGTTACGACCGGCTCCTGCGAATTCGCGCTCTCAGATGGGAGTATGGAAGTGTGTTGCCCACAACAATTCGCTTTCACATGTGTGCAGAGGAGGTGTGGTTCATTTTTAAATGCTAGTAATATCAGAGATATGCCTCTCTTCAACTCATTGTTGAATTTTATCCTTGCATCCAATGAGAGAAGAGCAAAAACTTAACCTGCAAGCAAAAGACAAGGAAGCACGAATAAAGCAATGTGGAACCCCCTGGGTTTGTTCCCGATTTTCCTTTTTTGAACTTTATATAATTGCTTTTTCCGAATCATCTTTTTAGTTGGAGTGGTTTAATCAGTACAAGAAGTCGTTGGCCACATACATGAGGTCTCTTGGAGGAGACGAGGGTTTGGACATAACACAAGACATAAAACCCCCCAAGAGCTTGTACATTGAGGTGAGTTACAAATCAAATCAATGAGAAATAGGACTGCACAAACTAGTCCTATAATAAATTATTAATTGCTGCACGCTTTTCAGGTGCGCTGCCTGAAAGATCATGGGGAGTTTGAGATCGATGATGGGACAGTAATTCTCTTGAAGAAGAATAGCCAGGTATTATATTACTGTTACCTCTGTTCATTTAGATCAATTATGTGTTTCCCCATTGCATTCAACCAGAGCTCCTTCATCTTTGCAGCATTTTCTGCCCCGATGGAAGTGCGAGCAGTTGATTCGGCAGGGAGTACTCGAGCACGTCATTTCCTAATGTCACATACCATCAAGATGCTTTTGATTTGAGTTACTCGCTTTAATTAACAATTGTGTCAAGTAGTTGTATCTGTGGCAATAATTCAAATCATTTTTAAAATCGCTGATCACGTGTGCTGCTGCGGGAAATTCTACTGTCAAACTGATTCATGTATATTTCATCTGTTTAACACTGCAGCATGTCTTAAGCAGTACTGTTTTTCTTTTAAATAAACTCAGTGAATGTAATACAATTCTATTTGAAGAAGAATCAATAAAAATACAGCTTTTTGCAAGACATAATTTATGGGCATCACAGTGGATTGTACAGTAGTTCATTATGATTGTGCACGTTTAAGGACAAAATGCGTATTAAAATTGTACATGTGAACAATACTGTGCTCTTGAGTCAATACTTTGGAAGTCGAACAGCTTTCAAACATTTTCTATATTTAATATTTTTCATATACAGTCCATAAATGAACTAAAAGGAATTTACTATTTGCAAGAGGACATTATATTTGGCCTGTTCAAACTTCCCCTTAATCTTTTACTTGGACACAATTGTCTCGGAAGAGATGTTAAAATTTGTCACAAAATTGTCACATTACATACAAACACCATTGTAACACAATAGCAAAACACCCTGTCAATATTATACTGGCGGGTTTAGTTTTAAGAATGGAGGTGGAATCAGCAAGTGTCATACTGGCATTTTCATAATTTCAAGAGTAAACACATTCCCCTCATTTACAGATAATGCATTTACACTGTAGTAGTAAAAAAAAAAAAAAAAAAAAAAAAAAATTGTATTTCACATTTCATTATTCTTAAAGGACATTTGTTGCTCTCACATTCTAAACAGAAAGTGAGGCGGGAGCAATTTTGCGCAGGAGTTTGTTGAGAGCGGTCACCTTCTCCTCCAAAAGGAACGACGACTTCTCTGCACTTTTCTGCCTCTGCTCGGTTATCTGCAGAGCCTTCATGAGCTCAGTGTTTTCTATGTAAAGGTCTTTTAGCAGAAGATCCGTCTTTACGTTCCTTGACAGCTAATAAGAAGAAACATTGGACACGAATGTCAGAAATTATGTGATGCAACAGCACATAATATAGTATATAATATAACACATGGATGCACCTGCTCCTTCAGCTGGTTAACCTTCTCCTGTAGCATCAGATGCACTGCTTTTAGCTTGGATTCTACATCATCCATCCTCTCCTGCATGTTTTCAATCAATTTCTCATACTGCTCCTATTTATATAGAAGAAAAGTAATGGTAATTGCTAATAGCTTATGATCAGAGATAGCAAGAGTACACACAACCTTTCCTTAAGTGGTAGAAGTACAGATACTTTTACCAGACTAGTAAAAGTTGAAGTACTGACTACTTTTAACTTAAGTGAAAAGGTGTAAAGAAGTTTGGGCTCTGGCATGTACTAAAGTAAAACGTAGCAATTGCTACTACCTATTTTAGTGTCACGCTGGTAACTGAACATAATATTAATACAGAAGAATTTAAAATGTTATCATCTAATGAATGTATTCAGGCAGAACAAACACCATAAAGAACACAAGCAGAGAAAAGAAGAGGAATGTATCTGTTCTCAGTCATTGACTCCCTCTGTCTCCTTCACGTTAGCTAGACTTCCTGTTGACTTCTACCTCTCTCATTATTGGCTTCGTAAACTGGCCTATGTCTGTAGTGTGATAACCAGGAAATTATGCACCAGTGGTAAATTGAAAAAGCAGCACTATGACAAGAAATAGATTGACGGGCTGAAAACAGCATGTAATAATAAGAACAAATATTGATCATATCACCAAATAGATTAAACATAATAAAAACAAGTCTGGTTTGAAAATGTAAGAATGTTTTGATATTTGTGTAAAAAATTTAATGAGTTATTTCTGGATGCTTCGCCTGAAAGACAAGATTTTTCACTCCCATGACTGCAATTAGGGATTTCGATGCCTTAAGATGTTTTAAGAAAAAAACATATCCACCCTAGAGGTTTTTGGTGTGTGTGTGTTAAATACCTGTTGAAGGTTCAGTTGAGTCCTGGCCTGCTGGGCCTGAGAGTGGAGCTGCACTTCCAGCTGCTGTGTTTTACTCTCCTGCTCAGCCAGCTGAGTGTGCAGATCAGAAATCTGTTCCCGGGTATTGAGGCCAATCTGTTCCTGTAACTGCTGAACCTCACGAACATGCTGTGCCTGGCTCAGTGATAGAGTAGTGTTTGCCATCAAAGCCTGTGGAAGTAAAAAATCATTTTAGTTTGAATTATTTCATGTAAATTACATAGTGAGTGAGTGAGGAAAAGGAGAAAGAAAAAGAAAGGAAGAAAAAAAAGTGGAAAGGTAAGCTTCTAAATTGATTTTACTCTTTTTATCATTTAAAAGCAATTGTTCTTGCCTGAGCTTTTTTTCTAACAAAACTGTGAATAAAGTTAAAGTTATGCAATTCATCAAGGACTTCCTTACCTGCTCTTCTGCCTCCTGCTTGGTGGTCTCTAGCGCAGCCTGTTTGTTTCGTAGAGTGATGTATTCATGCTTTATCCTCTGTAGCTCTAAATCCTGAGCGTGTAACTTAGACTCTGAATCTTTCAACTACAAAGAAATAAAACCAACGCACATTACACGTCCTTAATGGTATGTACATTTAGTACAATCGCCTCAACAACAAAAAAAAAATTCCAGTGGTGGACAGTACAATAGCCACGCTTACATTCGCACAGTCATTCCGATTAAAAGTAGATTCGGTGGACTGTTGTAGTAAGGACTGGTGGGCGCAGGTTGTATTGCTGGAAATTAGTGACCTTGAATGGAAACTAAACTTTCGCATGAGTCGCAGGTCATTCACATGTTTGTGTGGACTGGTAGAGGGATTTGTAAAGAAGTTTGTGTGCATCTTCTGCAAGGGCATGATGAATGGGCCGATACAACACCCGATACAGATGCCAGGTGTCCCTCAAATAATGAGTTATCAATGGCAGTAATCAGTTTACCACATTAACATGGCAGAATTTTAAAGTAAGGTTTATCTGAGTACAATTTCATTCGGTTTGGGCATTTTTATTCCGATTGAGGTGTTTATTTGGAGTATTTTTCATTCGGACTGGACTTTTAAACCAATTACAATGCTCCATGTAAATGCACCTAATAAAAATTTTATTCATTACTCTACTTAAAGCTTTTTCACCTCTGTACTTTACCTTCACTACATTTCAAGTCAAATATCTTACTTTTTACTCAACTACATTTTGTGAAATCAGTCGTTTCTTTCTATTTATGAGTGGATAACTGGTAAAGCACGTAGCAAGCCACCAATCAGGGTAGAGCATGAGCTCTGTTTTGAACTTGTTTTGATTTCTGCTTTGGAGGTATCTACTGTAGCACCAACATACATTTCAGCTTCAGTTCAACAGAACATTTTGAGACACAAAACTCTAAGCCTAACTTGCCACAACACCCATGGCATTATTTGCACAATTATTTTTAATAACTTAAAAAGGTGGTTTTGGGTTTATGATCATTTTAATAGATATTCATCAGTGTTTGACTCATTAATATCATTCTATTAATAAATTAAATGTTACTCTTAGCACGCCAGAGTCTTTCACATAAACTGAGTTGATTAGGCACAAATCGTCTTTTGACAAAAATTATTATAGGAACATTATAGTCATAATTCATTGTATTTTGAATACTTCAGTACATTTAAAGGCAAATACTGTTGTACTTTTACTCAAGTGAAAGTTTTAAAAAGGAGCACATATTTTGACGGGAATAAGATTTTACCCAGTGTATCTCTACTTTAACTCAACTACATGGTTTGTGTACTTCATCCACCACTGCACATGTCAGATGTAGTTGACCAACCTTGTCCAGAAGCTCTTGGTACTGTGTTTGTACATTCCTTAGATTTTCCTGTAGAGCGCTGGCTGCGGTCTCTTCCTGCATCCTACAAACAAGTTGCATTTGTTCTTTCTCCTTAACAAATTCGTGCATCCTCGTTTCAAGCTCCAGAACCTGTGCAAGAAAAGCAGTACAATAATGATGATTATAGAGAATATAGATTATACCACTAAAGACCTAGATTAAAGTTCCCACCTTGTTTTGAGATTCCTTCAAAAGCATGCATTGTGTGGACATGTCCTGCATGTGCGCCTCCTTTTCTTTGCACATTGAATGAATCTGAGTTTGAAGCTGGGCTGACTGGCCTTCAAGAGTATTAATACACTCCTGAAGTTTTTCAAGCTGGTATGGGAACATTGTTTGTTTTAGTACAAATTCATGGAGGACAATTTTGAAAGCAAGAAATCGTGACAAGGCTTCCCACCTTTATGTTTCTTTCTTTTGCTTCTTTCAACAAGCTGTCCTTGTCCTGGAGAAGTGATTGGTTTTTCAGGGTTAGGCTTGTCAGGACAGACTCAACCTCTGTTAAGTGTTGAAGCTATCAAGCACAATGCATAAAGGGCAAATATTACATGTACAGCTTATTACATGTATAAATCGATTGCTTCAAGAATTTTCATTAACAGAGTAACAGAAAACGCAGAAACAAATACAAAATATAATTTCATTATATTTAGTCCAGTTCATTTCAAATACCTTGTCTTTAGCTTCGTTTAGCTCACACTCTAACAGATTCTTTTCATCCTGCTTGCTTGCTTGTAGCTGTACCTTCTCTTTCTCTAGATGTCTGTTTGTCTCTTGGAGCTGTTTGATGAAAATTGATGTCTCTGCTTGTTCCTGAGATACCTGGGTAAGCTTTTCGGTCAACATCTGCACTGTGCCTTGGTCAGACTGGAGGCGAGAATTTAACTCTGCGTTCTCATTGCTGAGGTGCAAGTTTCGTACACTTAATTCCAACACCTCTTCTCGAACCTTAGAGTTCTGTTAAGGGCACAGCTGAATGAGCATTGATTTCCCACAAATAATTGTGTTTAGATAAGTAATAAAAGAATCTCGCCTTGCCTCTTTATGCAACCTCTCCCCTTCTTCCTGAATTTTTATATACTCTTTATCCATCTTCTCAAGTTTCTTCCTGAAAGAAAAATTCTATATTTATAACATTTATGCAGTTACACAAATTGGCTGCAAACCTCAATTTCCATTCAAATGAAAGCAGAGGCATCCACTAAGTCATGTACAATAAATGAAGGCTAAATGAGAAAGGAAGAAATGGGAAAATTATGTAGTACTAAACAGTGCTTATTGCAATGCAAACCGAATTGAGAAGCAAGTAATCTTCTGCTTTGTAGATCCAGTTCCTCTCAAAAGGATCCATTATGTATACAGTATATTAATTAGAAAAACCACATAAAGTCAGAAATTAAATGATGGTGAAGCAAAATATAAAAAGATAATATTGTTCACAGAGTTTATTATTGTTCACATTGTTTAATATAAAGAGCGTAATTTGTATTACATTTTTTCGCTTCTGGATAGACCATCATCTAATGAATAGAATAAAAAAAAGGAAGATTATACCTCTTTTTGTTAACTTCCTCCTCTAACCTCATTACATCTTGGTGTAGAACAGCCAACCTGTCTTTCAGTGCACTGTTCTCAGAATGAACCTCATCAAGCTTGGCTCTAAAAGTAGGATGAAAACATTTCAGATATTTGGTATGAGGTCCTGTTTTGATTTTAAACTTGACAATTTACGCCATTTTAAATAATTCATCTGAAGATTATAAAAACACACAAATTTAAGAACAATCAGAAAAGATTAGTTGTGAGATGATGCGGTACTGCACATTTTGCCTAAAATGTGTTATTTGTCATTCACATAAAATGAAAACATGCAGCAATTCAACAGTAATGCGGCAGTTAGTAAAATGCAAGTCAAATGCGGACTCTTGTTATAGATTAATGGAAGATTAATGCAAATGTGAAGGGTTAAATGGAATTTCATTCTATGAACGCAATCCAGGATGAGATGTGCCCTTGCAACTACATCACTGGAACCTTCGCCTCCATGTTGTAGAAGCAAAAAAAACAAAACAATCAATCACGATCAGGCTACATCACTTCATCTACTGGGCCGAACGTGACAAACCTGTGTGGACTTGATGGGTCCATCACTGTTTCCAGAGCAATGACCAGTCTCTCCATCTCTAGTAACTGCCCCTTCATCTGGCTCTTCTCCTTCTCAAATGCTTCCTTCACTTGCTGAACATCTGCCTGGGAGTTCATCAGAGACTGCTGAAGCTGATTAATGGTGTTTTCTGCCTCTTCTCTCATGGAACACATGTCCTTTTCCTTGTCCTCTAAATGCTGGGTCAAAAGTTGTACTTCATCTGAGAGGTGGTTGATATTTTGAAACATTTCAGTCTTTTGGTGTACCTCATTCCAGAGCAAGCCTATCTCGTTGGATTTGGCATCCAACTGATCCCTGAGTTCTAATAATTGTTTGTCCCTGAGCTGTAATTCTACCTTAATTTTCACAAGCTCTTCTGTAATCTTGGTTGATTCAGTTTCCATTTCAACAATCTGTGATGAGAGTTGGTCTGACAGATTTCTGTAACTGGAGTTCTCTTGCAGAAGGTGGCTCTTCTCTTCTTGTTCCAAGTTTAGTAGGGTTTGGAGTCGAGTAGCCGTGGCTTTCTCCAGGCTTAAAGAATCCTGTAAGTTTTGTACTACATCATTCAAATGATCCCAGTCCTCAGAGAGATTCTGAAACTTTGCCTGAAGGTCCTTCACGACATTGCCTTGACTGCTCAGTTCCTCCGTAAGTCTCTCTCTGTCCATCTCTACCAATTTTAATTCAGAAGCCTGTCTGGTCAAGTCTTCATCTCTGCTTTTTAATGCCTCATGGGTCTTTTCCAAGTTGGTTCGAAGTTCAACAAGTTCCATCTCTTCCTCCTCAAAGTGTGTTTGTTGCTGGGCAAGTGCCATGGACAGATGATTGCAATTCCCTTGCATACTTTGCTTTTCCTTTTGTACCATCTCCAATTCTATTTTCATGCAGTCCCATTCCTCTTTAAACTGATGAAGCTTATCAATAAGCTCTTCTTCTCTCTTTTGGTCCTCCACAATTCTCTGTTCAAGCTGAGACACCTTGCCAAGAAGTACATCCTCTTTGTTTTTCTCCACTTTTTGTTGAGAAAGCTTCCCTTCACGTTCAAAATTAAGTTTGCGCTCTAGCTGAGAAACTTTGCCGAGAAGCTTTTGCTCTCTCTCCGTTTTAATGTCCATCTCCCTCTCTTTGGCATTAAGTTCTGAGGTCAGACTCTGAATGAGGGCATCTTGGGCCTGCATTGACATTGTGTTGTCCTCTACTTGAACACACATCTCCTCCAGCTTCTCCTCCAACTGCCTCTGCAGCACGAGGGATTTCTCCTGTGCTTTACATTGTAGCTCAGCCTGATCTTGCATCTTGTAAATACACTCTCTTAGCTGCCGAGCCTCTTCCTGGTGCTTTTCCTCCAGTTTCTTCCTTTCCTGAGCTGCACTGCTGCAGATCTGAGCCTGCTCCTCCCCTAAGCGAGCTGCACCATGAAGGCGCTCTATGCGCACTTTCTGCTCAAGCTCCTTCACTCTAGCCTCCCATGCACCCATTTCCCTGCAGTGTTGCTCGGTCTGTTCCTGCAGCTGAACTTGCTCACCATGCAGCTGATGCAGCAAACTTTGCAGGGTCTCGCTGAACTGAGCCTTGCTTTGTGATATTTGTTGCTCCAGCTCCTCCCTGGTACAGAGGAATGGGCTAACTTTTTATATTGTTTATGTAAATCTGTCATGGTGGAACTGCCATGGATACCAGTAAGGAAATAGATTAAAAAATTTAAATACAAATACAATTTCTAAAGTGGGGAAAGCATGCATAATGTAGGTGATTCATTTAAAAAAAGAAACCTGTGAAAACATCTGATAAGTAACTGAACACATCTATTGAGAACAGTGAAATAAGGCAGAATTTTCTAGAATCTAGTAAGGAACCACCTGAGAGCTGAGATATAAATATAGTGGGGGAAATAATTATTTGATCCCCTGCTGATTTTGTAAATTTACCCCTTTACAAAGAAAGAACAGTCTAGAATTTTTTATGGTAGGTTTAGCAAAAAAATTTAATAATATTACATACATATATTAATTTGTATTTGATCGAGTGAAAAGTATTTGTATTACACCCAAATTAGTCATGTCCCTTTAAGAAAGAACTCTGACTACCACCTCACTGTGTATAAAATACACCTGTCACAGAATCAACCTCTTCCATTCAAACCTCTCCATCACCATGGGCAAGACCAATGAGCTGTCAAAAGACACCAGGAACGAGAATGTAGATCTGCTCAAGGATTGAATGGGCTACAGGACCATCAGCACGAAGCTTAATGAGAAAAAGACCATTGTTGGTGCGATAGAAGGAGAAAACCTTCTGCTTTGGGGCTGTTTCTCTGCTAAGGGTACAGGAAGACTTCACCACATTAATGGGGTCATGCACTGTAGAATCTTGGAAAAGAACCTCCTGAAATCTGATGGTCTTATAGCCCATTCCAGCCATGTGCGGGTCTATAATCTTGTCCCTGACATCCTTTGATTATTATATTTTGTCGCTCTCTTAAAATAAACCTACATGGTATTATACATTTTAAAAGGCTTCATTTGTATAGCCAAAAAAATGTCACCTTTTTATCCAAATTGAATGTTAGGCCCATTTTGGAAGAAAAGATTATTTTTATTAAAATGTAGCGTTCATACTGTTATTGTGTTTAGTATTAAAGATGCTGTTGTTAAATACACTAAAATGGTAAAAATAAAAATTCTAAAAACTAATATATATATATATATATATATATATAATTATATTATATATACATATATACACACACACACACACACACACACACACACACACACACACACACACACACACATAGTACAGACCAAAAGTTTGGACACACCTTCTCATTTAAAGAGTTTTATTTATTCTCATGACTATGAAAATTGTAGATTCACACTGAAGGCATCAAGGGCTATTTGACCAAGAAGGAGAGTGATGTGGTGCTGCGCCAGATGATCTGGCCTCCACAGTCACCGGACCTGAACCCAATCGAGATTTATGGGTGAGCTGGACAAAGTGAGTGAAGGCAAAAGGGCCATTAAGTGCCAAGCATCTCTCGGGGAACTCCTTCAAGACTGTTGGAAGACCATTTCAGGTGACTACCTCTTGAAGCTCATCAAGAGAATGCCAAGAGTGTGCAAAGCAGTAATCAAAGCAAAAGGTGGCGACTTTGAAGAACCTACAATATGACATTTTTCAGTTGTTTCACACTTTTTTGTTATGTATATAATTCCATAAATAATTCCACATGTGTTAATTCATAGTTTTGATGCCTTCAGTGTGAATCTACAATTTTCATAGTCATGAAAATAAAGAAAACTCTTTGAATGAGAAGGTGTGTCCAAACTTTTGGTCTGTACTGTATATATATATATATATATATATATATATATATATATATATATATATATATATATATACACACACACACACACACACACACTATATATATATATATATACACATACACTATATATATATATATATATATATATATATATATATATATATATATATATATATATATATACATACATACACACACACACACACACACACACACTATATATATATACACACACACATATATATATATATATACACACACACACACACACACACACACACATATATATACACATACACACATATATATATATATATAGTGTATGTGTGTATATATATATATATATATATATATATATATATATATAAATAAAAGAGAGAGAGAGAGAGAGAGAGAGAGAGAGAGAGAGAGAGAGAGAGAGAGAGAGAGAGGGAGAGAGAGATTAAAATAGAATCATTCACATGTATACTTAAAGGTTTGATTGTGGCCTGGAGAAATTAGTTTTTTTCCCCCATCCCAAAAAGATTGTTATTGTATCATCTCCATTTCTATCCATTTTGCACTGTGCAACTAAATTTATAATTCAATAGCTCGTTTAAATAACTCGTTTCCTTAGAATCACCTACAGATTCTACAAAACATATGAAAAATTTTTAAAACCCACCTAACAAGCAGTACTTCCTGGTCCATTTTCAGCTTAAGCTCTGCCTCCAGCTGGTCCTTCTCGGCACTGAGGCGATGCACAATATTACTAATCTCACGGGCATAGTTCTGCTCCAGTTCTGCTTGCTCGCGCTGAACCCGTCGCTCCTGTTCAGGTCCCCAAGCCATGACCTCATTCTTAATCTTTAGTTCCCCTTCCAACCTCTGTGTACTATGGCGTAGCTGCTCAAGCTGTTGCGCTGCAAGAGCTTTCTGCTCCTCGAGTTCACTAATTTCCATTTTGAAGCTCTGGGCAATCTCCTTACGCTCAATCTCCATGTTCTGCTTCATTAGCTCTATGGTGCGTTCATAGAAGTTTACCTGCAAAGCATAATAAGTTACTCTTTGTGGAATATTCAGCACAAGATTAAATAGTTAATAGGTTCTTCTAGTTGCTTCAGCTACAGGCATGTTTTCTTTTTATAAAGCAAGTTTAAAAAACATTTAAAAGAATTTTAGCTGTAATTGTTGTTTACCTTGGTCTCCAACTGTATCCTCAGATCTTGAATCTCTTGTTCATATCTTTCCTTGAGTTGCTCCATTGCCAGCTCTGTCTCAATGCTCACAACAGGGGCTAGACTTTCTAATGAACCTAATGCTGACAACATATGAAAGTCAGCATACTCAATCTCCCATCCTTGTTTAATAAAACTCATGTCATTTCCAAAATAGCTTACCATTCTTGTTCGTGCATTTCTTGGTTTTGGGAGAAGAGCATCTTTTTATTTCAGGGTCATCTAGAAGGCAAATAGATAAGCAGTTTTGAAATAATTGTTTCTCCCTGGCCAAAATCGAATTTTTTTTTTTTTATCTTGAAAGCACAAACTTTTTTCAATTAAATTTACCAGAATCAGACTCAGTGGTTAGTGCTCTGCGGCTAGACCAGCTTTGAGTAGAAAGTCTGTCTCTTGATTGTCTGGTTTTCCTTCCTGAACCTTGATTTTTCAGTACTTCCAGCTCAGAGCTCAACTCGTCATTCCTGTCCTGCAGCTCCTGATGCACACATACAGTGTCATTCAGTGGCATAGAAACATAGCATGAACACAGAGTGAAACCAACCAAAGCTAAATGCTTGAAAAAAGTGCTCACATATATATATATATATAATGTATTAATATATTTAATGCTACTAAAACACTAACGTTTTTACTAGTGTGTATCCATGCATGTCCAAGGCATTTAAACTTTTATTTTCTGCCCTTGTAATGTGAAGATTCAAATTGTCAAACAAGCTGCTACTAATTAAGTATGCTTTTTAAAAAGCATACATTAGCATGCAAATGTCACACAAAAACAGGCTCACCCTGCACTGCAGTTCATACTCCTTTATGATCCCTGAGAGATGCTCTTCTCGACTTATCAATCCTGCATGGCTGGGATCTAAACCACCATACTGTCATCACAGCAAACACAATTGTATTACAAGTCACAACAACTTGAGTTGTTAACTACTGACAAATGGAACATGGTCAAACATCTGAGAAAAAACAGACAAAATTGCTGACCTTGTCATGTAGAACATGATCTAGATCCTTCTTTAGTTTAGAGATGGTGCTTTCAGCTTCGGTCAGCTTCCCTTTCAGGGCACAGTTCTCCTCCACTAGACGACTGTTCTCCTATAAAGTCAGATTGCCAAATGCTTAACTTGACACCACACCACACAGAAATGTACACCACCAGCGATCAGCTCTAAGTGCAAGATGCCGGAATGGTATGCAACAAGACAGAAAAAGAATGAGGACAACACAAAAGCAACTAGAGAAATACAGCCAAATTACTTAATATTTTAAAAAATAAGGTATTTCTGCAAACTTATTGAATTACAGAGCAAACGTGGCTATTATATCTTATTACCTTAATGGCAGTAGTGGCTTCTTCCTGCAAATTGACTTCTAGGCCCTTGAAGAGTTCCACCTCTTCCCTCAGCTTGTCTCGCTCCTTCTCCACCTGCTGAAGTAGCATCTCATTCTCTTGCTCCGTCTCATTTCTCAAGGTACTTAGTTTTTCCCGGAACTCCTGCTCCAAATCCCTAAACCGAGCACAGATCTAGCAATAATTAACCGATTTTAAGCTAACTGCAGATTTAACATGTACAGAAGCAGCTTACTTGATCTTGGATTCATTAAGTGACTCCATGGTGGCATGGCGATCATCGATCTCTCTGACCAGCTGGAGATTACGACGTTCTGCCAGTTCCAAATGGGCTTTGGCTTTCTCCCTCTCTTGACAGGCCTGATTTGCCAGTGCTCTTAATAATGGACATATACAAGAAGCATCCCATCAGGAAATCACAATACCAAAAAAAACTTTAATAACAAGCAGACCTTAACTTTCATCATCATAATATATACCGTTTTATGAAGACAATGTAGCGGACACCTCATAAAAATCTTATGCACTAAATGGCCAAAAGTAAATGGAGACATGACCAATCACGCCTGTATATTTGCTTATTGAAGATTCAATTCCATATTCGGTGGCCCTTTTATTTTTTACTAACCTAAATTTTTCTTGGAAGATTTTTCACTAGATTTTAAAGCATGGCTGTGGGTATTTGCCCATTTAAGCAAAAGAGTATTAATAAAGTAAGTATACAAGAAAAAGATGACATTCTAATTCATCCAGAATGTTTTGCGGTAATTTGAGGTCAGGAAAGTCAGAGATCTGCCGAACAACCTTAGCATACTGACTTTACAGGCACATTATTATGATGGAATATGATAGAACCTTTTAGTTTCACTGAATGAAAGTTTTGGTCTTTCACTTATGTTGCCACAGTTTGGTGAAGCCTCACATATGGGTAGCAGATCCACATAATAGACGAGAGACGAGTAATAATAAACAGATGTGAATATGAAAATAAAAAATTAAAATAAAAACTTACTGAAGGAAGTGAATTTCATCCTTGTAAGAGATGAGTGCAGCCTGGTGGATGCCATTGCCACTGACCAGCAGCTCATTGTCAAGGGCAAGTGTGAGATCAGTCAGGCTCAACCGATCTTCCAAAGAGAAATCCAAAGTCTACATGGGAATTTAAGAAAGTTATTGGCTGGAATTATTTTCTCAATGCAAAAGGTTTTGACGTTTTGACCACATTGCAATAATTGTAGTCATCAATACAAATTGTAACCTAATAGTACATTTAACTTCAAATCAAAATCAGATTTTATTTAAATCACACACACATACAGAGTACAACATGCAGTGAAATGCTTTGTATGACTGTCCAACATTCAAGCATAAAAAAGGAATAGAATTTAAGGATAAAAAAAGTAGATAAATAAAAAGTATAAACTATATTAGATATATAGAAAATATATGTATATACATGAATGAGTATGGCAGATAATGGAAGTACATATTAAAGTAATTTAGTGATTGTCCTCCAAGTGTCCATGTGCAGTATGGTGTGGTATAAACATTTTACACTTAAAATATTTACTACAAAAATTAAATATCTTAAGAAATTGTGTTTTATTAGTATCATGCAAGCATACATCCACCATGAGACAGGCCTAATGGTTGATGCTAATATAAAATGTTAAGTATGCTATTGGTCTAATACAATACGATTTTATTTTTTTAAACTCAAAAACACATAAAAAAATATATATATATCCAGACATATAACCTGAAGGATATCGCTGCTGTTATGAATTCCTTCCTCAGTCCAAAAGGTAATGAGACTCTCAGGACTAGTGCAGCCCGAGCCATCATCCAACCTAGAGAGAAGTCGCTGTCCCACTGTGGCGGAAAGCAACGAGGGTGAGGTGGAGCGCAGAATTCGCTCCTCAAGATCCTGAAAGATCACAGGTAATGACATTATACACAGCACAGTTCTACTGGTTCTCCTCAAGACAGATAAGTAAAAGAAAAACACAAATACAAAACATTTTAGCGTCTAATCAGTCCCATGCCTTCACGAGGCACTGGCTAATAATCAACTGAGAGCCTTACAAATATGAATTACATTGTTTCACATAGCAGTAATAATCTTAAGCATGCTGGAGTTGTGAGCTGTAAGCTCTTTAAAACGGCTTGGCCTACTTTTTGAACAAATTAAAACAATCATTTCACCTAAACCAGAAACACATTTTGCAATTTTTATATAACTTTCTACTTTCCTTCTTTAATTTCATAATGGAGTACTTATAAATGTGCATTCAAAAGCTTTAAAAAAAAAAAAAAAAGAATGTGCTTTTAAAATGATCTCAGAGTGAAAAACCATCGTGGTTTTATATAATATGTCTGGATTATCCGAATCACCTCAGGAAAGTCCAGAGTGCTGTCACTGAAAGAGTCAAAATTGTCTTGAATGTCCCATGTTAGTAAATGCAGCCCAGATACCATCCTGGAAGTGCAATACATTGTGCTCATGTTTCACATGACTGTGGTTGCAGAAATCCACTCTTTGTTATAGTCAGAAGGCTACAATCCAGAGAAAGCTCCACCTTCCCTGTTAACTTAATTACTTCCAGCATCTGCTGGCCACAGTTATTTGGCCTGGTAATGGAGCCTTAAAACATCCTGTTAGGCACAGGTAAGTATTTAGCTGCCTAGGTTTTCTGCCTGTTTGAAAATAAATCTAATCGACTAAAACCATATTAATAATACATACTTTGGTGTTTTAATGAAAGCCTTTAAATCCTTCAGAGAGCAAGTTAAAGTAAATGAAAAAGCCTCGGCCACCGTCAGCATATGAATACAGTCCCCAGATTTATAAATGTAGGATATTGTGTACATTTATATTACTTAACATAGGCTTTTGAAGGATGGTTTTAAGCATACTGACCTGTGAGAAAGAGCAGCGGGCAATGAGACGGGCAGGGGTGGATGCAGCTTTGGGTTCAGGCAAATCTCCATGTATAAACAAACCGCTCTGGAATTCGGTAAGGCTCACTTTCCCATCCTGGTCTTTATCCAGTTTTCTAAAGAGACTGTCTAGCTCCTGTGTACAGACATAAGGGTTAAACTCGGCCCCCCAAAAAAAAGGTTAAATAAGATTAAATAAAACGTATTAAAGCATTTGTCATTCTGATCTGCTTTACTGTTATTGAAACAGTCATTGCCAGTTTCCAACCACTAGCTAGCTCTTCCTTAATCTTTCACCACTATTAATCACCATACCATGGGCAAACATACTTGGGGGAATGCACCAACTGTGATGCTTTGTACTGTATATACAAGCTAAAAAAAAGCCTGGCATTGGCTCATGTAACTCGAAACAACAGGGGAATTCCAGTCTGCCTATCCACCTGAAGTGTGATTCTCCTATAGATTATGTGCTTGGAATTGTTCTTGTACACTCGATTTTGACACGCCAGAGCAAGACCTTTAATAAATAAGTGACAGGAATGTAATTGCTCCCAACATTGTGTGTGACATGAAAAATGTTGGCTTAAGTCTCCACTTGAGGTATTTTAAACGAAGGGGTAGATTCTGCTTCTCCACAAAAGTGAATCGTTACCAAATTGAGGTGTGGACTGGCTGGGAATTTCCCCCAAAACACAGTGGAAAGAGTGCACACAAACACTTTCTATTATGATATAACAAAATCCTATTTTGAGCCTGACAGATTATGCATCTTACATACTGTATCAACAAAGTGCAACTCCTTTACTATCACTAGTGGCTGTGCCAGTCACCATATTTTAGGTTGCTTTGTTCTTTTTTGTGTCTGTACCTCAAATTGTAGATCCTTGAGGCCGATGTGGTTACATACTAGTGACAACTCTTGCTTGTTCAGCGAGCCTCCAGTTCCAACTCCGAGCTCCTTCCAAACCGCTCTCACCTGCCCATCTGTTATATCCTGGCATGGACCACTGGAGTGCTTCCGATTTCCTGAGCTGTCTGGCTTCCAGCGCTTTAACTGGCCTGAACAAACAAATTGTTTTGAGTACTTAAGAGGATTCTCCAGCTTTTATACATTTTTAGGCACAGGACTATATGAGTTTTTTTAGCTACACATTTATATTGCCTCTAACAGAAATAACTATTAAATAAAAAGGGCTTGATAATTACAGTTGAGTTGTATAAAACTATAAAGTTTCCACAAAAGTTACCTTGTGCCTCAAAATGAAGGGAATTTTGAACGGCACTTTGTTGTTCCCTGCATGTATCCTTGTTACTCCCTGTTTCTTCATCAGACTTCAAACTCTGAAATAAAGTTAATAAATACAGCTGATTAAATCATCCATACTGGTAAAGGTAACAGATGCTTCTATGCCATAAAATCCTCATGGATTGATTAAGTTAAGGGAGAGAAAAAAATTGGCCATGGGAAATTCAAAACTGCCAGCATCACTTGTGCTACAGTGAGCAGGAATAACTCTGAGACAGCAGAATACAATGATGTCTCTTGTCTTCTTCGTGCGGTCCCTGTAGATTTACAGTTTCCTTCCTGACTGCTCACTGGAATTAGTGGATTCTGGTCCACATAATGTAGGCTATTCTCTTAACATGTAGCATATTTTACAGTGTCATACATTTTGTGTTAAATATACCCAGTGGTGAACAGTAATTAAGCAATTGTAATTCATTACTGTACTTAAGTAGTTTTTTGTGTATCTGTACTTTACTTAAATGTTTCCATTTGGGAAAACTTTAACTTCGTCGTTCCTTTATTTATGATTGGATAAAAAAGACTGGTAAAATCAGGGTAGAACGTGTGCTCGGTTTTAAACTTGTTTTGATTGGCGCTTGGCAATGGCCCATTTAAGCATAGGCGACATGGGCAGTTGCCCAGGGCGGCATCTTTCAGGGAGGCAGCACAAAGCATCCACAAAAAAAAAAAAATCGATAGATTCTCAGAAAGGAGAGGCGGGGGATTGGGTGACGTCACCACAACCTCCAGTGGGAGAACTGACAAGACCTGGCGTGACGTCACTTCAGTAAGGACAGCTGAATCCAAATTAAATTATGGATGACAAAAAAATCCCTGGGCAGCCCAATTCAGAAAAAAAGAAGAAATAGGGGGGAAACGTGCAAAAGATAAAGTTGTGTATGCAGCTCTATCACTCCTCTTGTTTTGGGGATAGTAAAGGCTAATGCTTTTAATGAAATAGGCTAATAACTGTATATCACTTAAGTTATGCTGTTGCCTGCTATGCTTTTACACAGAAAAATAATATTTCTTTTAGCTTGCATAACTATAATTTATAGTATGTAGTTTATCATAATGTGTAGAACAACAAAACAATTGGATTGTTGGATTGTAGTAAACTAGCATTTATTGATTTGGTTACCTTTAAATAGGGGATGTCACAAAGTTTTTCTGTGATTGTACTGAATAGGTCCAGGGTATAGATGTTGTATGTATCTTATGGCTACAATTAGCCAAGTAGTTTTATGGGTTTTGGTTCTGAGAGTTTAATGAATTGTGCACAAAGTATTTAATTGTGCAATAAATGCATTTAGGGTGATATTTATACATAAAAGGAAGGTTTTAGATATCTATTCAAATTTGTGGACTGCTCTGAGAATACTGTATGTATTACTCATCTCATGACATTATCTGAAGCAGAGAGGAGCTTCTCAAAGCTGAAACTAAACAATGAGGGAGACTTTGGGTCATGGCATTGTTCACTCAGGGCGTCATTCAAGCTAGAACTGCCCTTGGCAGTTGGTGGGATCTACTTAGCACAAACATATAGTTCAGCTCCCTTTTACTCATGTAAAAGTACAAAAATAGCTTTAAGGAAGCACTTTTACTGGCATGTATCTTTTACTCAAGTACATGCTTTGTGTACTATGTCTACCACCATATATATGGTGTATTCCTATGGCCAAATGTTTATGGACAATGTCATATGTGGTTTTTGATCGTGAAGAATTTCTTTGCTGTTCTTCTGGAAAGGTTTAGGGCATGACTTTTGGAGGTCTGAGGCACAGACAGAACACCAATTCATTCCAATGAAATCTAAAGTTTGGGTGAGGTCAGGGCTCTGTGCATGCTACTTTTGTTCTTCCACTTCCACTTGGCAACTCATGTCTTTATGGAGCCTGGAGCACAAAGGCATGGACAAGCCTGGACTGGACTGAGTCTCTCAGTTCAAGTGAGGGGACAATTTAATGCCACCGCACCCAAAGACATCCTATACAATTGTCTATTATTTCTATTACCAACAGAAATATTACATCTACAATCTAATATGTCAGACACTATGGACTAGGACAAATTTACAATTGCTGACAATGTGTGGTTGCACTCTAAACTTATATATATATATATATATATATATATATATATATATATATATATATATATATATATATATATATATATATATATATATATATATATATATATACAGTATATATTCTATGAATTAAATTGACATTGATCAACTAATGTACATTTCATTAAGGTCCATAATATCACTTAAGCAGCACCTATTTAAAGGTGTACTACAGCCACTTCTTCAAAGTAAATATACTGCACATGCAACCTCAGTGACAAACAATTAAACACATTGTACACATTGCCACAATACTGTCAATAAACAACAAAATACAACTATAGTTTTACACCTGCAGCTTAATGACCATGTCAACGCAGTACATACAGAAAACATCCACAGAGCAAATCAATCCAATCACTCCTGACAAACAGAGATCTCTCTTCAGCTTCCACCAATAGAAAACACATGCAAGCCACATTCAATTTTCATCATCTTGAGGTATTGAACAGCATTACATAACTGTTCACAAACAGTTTTCCAGCAGAGAGCACAGACTGTTTGGCTCTTCTGTGCCTCATACATAGTATCCTGCTTTCTTCCTTCCCTAATGGAGTCTCTCTATTCAGTCTCACATACACTTTCACTTAACTGTTGCTTTGTAGTGGATTCTACAAATGACAATAAAAGCCTCAACATTACAATAGTGCTGAATTAGAAACTTTGAGCTTACATACTGCATCATCAAAATACAAATTAAAATGTTATTGGATCTAAAAAGCATTATTCTCTTTTTGACCATACAAAATGCGAATATGCGAATAAAATGCAGTTGCTAAAGAGGATCCTGTTTAGACCATCCGAAAAAATGAACAATACTTAAGTACTTCCAAAGTCTGTTGGCTTCAGTTATTTGACCTCCTATTAAAGCTGTTTGAACTGTCCTGTTTGGCACCGGTAAATATTTATCTCCACATGTTTTTGACCATGTCTGTATATAGATCTACAATGCCAAAACAGTATTCAGGTCTGTGTTTTAGTTACAATGAATAACTTTTTTTTTTTAAATACTCAGAAGTCACTGAATATGTCTTGGCTACTATCAATGTAATAAAAATTGTATGTGTCTCCCTGTAACATAAAATCATATATACAGCAAATCATTTTACATGTAACACAGGAAATGCCTTTAAAAGATATATTTACTTGGCAATCACTTCACTTATTTACATAACAAGAGTGGCTCCACTAAACATTCCAAAAAGATATGAAATCTCTGATTACTGATCCCCTTCCTGCACAGACACTCACAGCAGCTCAGTCTTTATTCATTTCAAGTTGCATTTATTATTTAAATATGTAGGCATGAAGCTGCTTTTTATTATGATTAAACAAACGTTTGTCATTTAAAAGATCGTACTGTTTGACGAAATATTGTTTTGCAATCTCTCCTCTTCACCACACAGCAATGCTAACCATTTCATATAACTCCAAAAAAGCTGCTTAAAAACCCATGTACTCCCTCAGGCTGCTAGAATAGTCTGTGCTGACTGGGTTACATAAAAGTCCTACATATTTCAAAAGTGCAGAGACGGAGAAAGGGAGAAAATTTGGTATGCAAATATGTGTTTCTAAAATCAGCGACGAGCAGTCCTGATTACAGTGTATCACAGACTCACACAAGCAGTGTGTCTTCACCCTGGTCTCCACCCAATTCAACCAAACAAGACTTCTAATTTCAACATTTAAAGCCAAATCACTAACAGATAATCATACAGCACTAAAATGACATTGGCTCGAATATTTTATAAACAACAGGCTACTTGTGTTCTCTGCCAATACAAACTGCAATATGATTGACTTGCGGAACAGCGTGTGTTATGACAGAGACACCTCTTACTAGGAGAGTGACACTTTTTCTTTAAGGCAAGTGGTTTCTAACGACCACTGTTGGGTCAAGAATGTGCCTTAACACCCTTAACAATGCTAGTTTGAGTTTTTCTCCCCCCTTTAAACACTGACACGGATGGATCTCAAACAAAGAGGTGGTTACAGTTAGCTTTTTTCTAGCAAACTCAAACAATACCTTTTGTATTTGGGGAACTGGTAATACGATGCTTCAAAAAGCAAACAGAAAGCAGAGTCTGAGCATGGGAGGGGTTCCATCACAGTATTTTTTTTCTCTCAAAAATGAAGACTGACAGAACGTAAAATATATCTAGAAGGAAAAAGTGAGTAACAAAGAGGCCCTATTTTAACCAGTACTCCTGCACTGCAGAAGGAGAACGAGAAGTGTATTGAACTGTTCTTTGATCCTGAGCCAACAGTAACACAGAGAGCTGGTGAAGGTGGAGATTGGAGAAAAGGCAGCCACTTGCACATTCCACATTACCACACTTCCTGAGTAGCGAGCAGCTGTGCTCACACTCCCTTAGTGCTGGAGTCAGTGATTCAGGTATGCAGCACTCGAACTCTGCTGTTGAACTACAAACACTTTTAAAAGCAACCTTGAGCATTAGCCAACACACAAAAACCTCTAAGAATACAACACACTGTCATTTACAAACATACCGAGCTAGAATAAATATTTATGCAGTCTCTGATATGGCACGACTAACATCCTTGAAAACAGACTGACAGTGAAACTTCTTACCTCTACACTCTCTAGTGAGGTGGAGCGTCTAAGTTTGGCCCTCCTCACACCAGTAGAGGGGGTCTCATCTTTCTCTGTATCGTCAGTCACCACCGAAGTGGATTTATCAGGTCGTGACCTGCGTCCATATCGTTTGGTCCCCTTCACAAACTTTGGGCTCACCTCCTCTGGGACTGCTCAGAACATTATTGATAAACATGAGATTAAAGTCATACAACAAACATACTAATTTTGACTATAAAAGCAGATATGATGTCAAATAAGCTTAAGAATGTAGATCTGGAATATCTCAGGTAGCTCATCATAGCTTATTAAACACCAGCTGTGTCTGGGAGAAAGCAAACTTGGGGAAATTCTTTCTTTATCTCCAGTTGCACTTGTAATGTGATAATTAGAAAGCTGACCAATTGCAGTAAATAAAATAATAAAAAAAAAACTATTTAAAAGTGCAAAAACAACAGTATAGCCATGATACTACATTGTCGAGTTTTTTGTTTCTTGTTAACTGTTAAACGAATGATCAACTGTTTTCTGTGGTATAATAACATTTCTTCCAAGAATTACTACAGTAATGATGACCTAATGACACTGAACAGCATACAAACAGACACTTTATCACTCCAATTCGGTCTAAAAAAGATGTACCTGGCTCAAGGTAGCTGCTTTCCTCTTCAGATGTAGAAAAGTCTAACGATCTGGAGAGCACAGCTACAAATCCCTCTTTAAATTCCTCGAAATTGACCTATAATCATAAGACAATCAATGTACTTATCAAATATTTATAAAGATATTGTACATTTTATAATTGTAAAGGCTCGATTTATAATCAAAGTTATAATAGCAAACTTTAAGTATAATGAAAGCTGCCCTCGAGCGTTCTGCTTTATGTAAAGATTTTCTCTCTTAAAACACTTTATTTTTTATATGTTTGAAGACACTAAAAACGAAACAGAAACATAACCGGTTAGTTAAACATTATATAAGTCGATTATAACATTGACTAGCACAGTTTGCTGGATTTAAAAGATTCAAATGCAGTCATGCATCAGCACCCTTGCATAATGCTGTGGCCCAAGCAGTATGTCCAGCAGTAGAGGTAGATGGGCATCCAAACTCAGCTTGTGGCACAGTGCAGTAAGCTCTTCTTTATCCAGGTAACCCGTGCCTGTAGTGTCACAGCTGTCAAACTCCTCTTTCAGCTGAGTCACGTAACGGTTCTGCTCATCCTCGTCCATTCCACCGCATGCTGTACCTCCTTATCCTAAAAAGAAAGACGTATAAATAAAACAGATTGTGTTTTAACCAAACATTTGTACCTGAACAGTGTATATGAGGACCACAAGCAACAGAAGACAGTGTAGTTTTAATACCTACACCTAACATAAACATTTGTGAGGACTGACATTACTGACATTAAAGCAGCCAATGAATACTATGCATAAACATAAATCTTAGCTTTCCTTCCTGGGGAGCAGCCAAGTGTCCTCACAAGCTTATTTGGTTTCCATAATGATCTAACAGCATGCCTACACACCACGATCAGCTCGACTGAGGAAGCTCCAGAGTGCACAAATCTGCACGTGTATACTGTATTATCAGTGACATTTTTTTGATAGAAAAGTTCAGTGTGTTTGCTCTGTGTTGGCAGTGTACGTGCGCTTCCCAGAATGTACTGGGCGAAGTCGGAACGCTTCACCATGGGAACGAGACTCGACTGTCCCGAAAACAAGGGCTGATCAGCCTGGACCAACTTCTCCGTTTCAGGAGCAACACTTGGTTCCTCAAGCAGCTCGGGGGGAAGAACGTGTGGGCGATCTGGATCCAAAAACTGAAACAGTGAAACATGAGTCCATCTTACCGTTTACACT